>NC_133622.1:161679918-162038668 GCF_048593235.1 Sminthopsis crassicaudata | reverse complement strand
CAAAAGCGGAACATCCTCTGTCTTCAAGGAAAAGGATGTGGGAACATATATAAGTGCAGGTAAAAAAAAAAAAAATAGTGGTTTGGGGGAAGCCACTAGCACCTAGGAGCTCAAAAAAGGTGTCATGTATAAGGAAGCTCTTCAGCTGAACTTTGACAGGAACTAATGATTCTAAGAGGCAGAGATAAGGAGTGAGCCTCTTGCAGGGAAGGAAGATGGCTCTTCCAAAAGCCTAGAGATGGGAGATGGAGGGTCAGATTGAGGAACAACCAAGCCAGTCTGGCTAGACTCAGTTGAGACTTGGCTATGAAGGGCTTTAGATGCCAAATGAAGCAATTTGGTCCTACAGCTAGTAGTGATTCACTGGCATTTATTGACCTAAGCTTTAGGAAAATCACTGGTAACTGTGGAAGGTAAACCACCAAGTAAAGGCAAAAAAGGTATTATGTGAATAAAATGAAGAGGACAGAGGCAAGATGTGTTTTGGACATATTTGCTTCAATCTCTACATCCATTTCATCCGATTCCTCTCTCACACAGCTGCCACCTTATTTTAGACTGTCATCATCTCTCACCTAGATTTTTGCAACAATCTAATCTCTTTGCCTTGTGTCTCACCTCATTCCAATCCATCTTCCCAGCTACAAAAGTGATTTTTCCAAGTGTAGATAGGGCGTGTCACTGCCTACTCAGTCAAGTCCAATGGCTCTCTAAATTACAGTATTTAATTCTTAAAGCTCTTCTCAACCTGCCCCCAAATTTTCCAGCCTCATTATTTTACCTCAGAAATTGATTTTTTTAAAAATTCCTTATGATGTTTTAATCTCTCTCTCTCTCTCTCTCTCTCTCTCTCTCTCTCTCTCTCTCTCTCTCTCTCTCTCTCTCTCTCTCTCTCTCTCTCTCTCTTTCTCTCTCTCTCACCTCTGCCTAATGGCATCCCTTATTTTCAAGATAGGGCTCAAGCACCATCATCCACTTCATGCTTTTTCTGATGCCCCCAACTATTAATACCTTCCCTACCAAATTACCTTGTAGTTAACTACTCTGTACATTTGCATTTCTTCTCTTTATATTTATGCTATATATTATATATAATGTATATTATACACACACACACACACACACACACACACACACACACATACATATATCTATGATTGATTGAAGCAGAATTGAAAGATTTAATAACTGATGGATACCATACTCTAAGAAGATTGAGGGGAGAGTGTGGAGCCAATAATGACTCTGAATTTTGAATCTGTCCCTGAAAGATTAGAGGTGCTCTTGACAGAAAGAGGGAAGTTAGAAAGAGTGGTAAGGGGGAAGGGGCTTTCTTTTAGCCAGGTGAAATTTGAGGTGTTCATAGGACATCCATGTTGAAATGTCTGATAGGTTTATTCCCTTAAAAAAAAAAAAAAAAGCTATTAACCAATTTATAAAATCCTTAAGTATTTTTTAGTCATTTTGTCTAAAGGGGAAATGAAAAAAAAAACCATTTAAACAGCACATTAATTGTTTGGTTGTTTGTTCATCCCCACCTAGACTATTCAACAGAAATCTTTCAAATGTGTAAGGGACACTCATCCAAAGCTTACCATCCCATACCTGGAATTTTTCTTCCCCTCTCATAGCCCTCCCTCCTTTGATAAGAAGCTAGGAAGTACAATTTTCAGAATACTGTTATTTGTTCTTAAAAGATCATAGCCATAGAGCTATCACAGCTTACAAGATCCATTTGCTCCCATCTTCTAGATGAATTTATTACCTGTCACTTTGATTTTTATTCCTATCAGAAATGAAAATATTTCTCCTGCCTCCTACCTTGTAATGTTACCTTTTTAAGAAAAACACATATTAATTGAGTTTACTTCACTTTATTCAGAAGTAAAAAATGAAGACAAACTACCTTGAAATGGTCCCTGTGATGTTGGCAGCCGTGATCCTGATGGAAAGTTTTCAGGTAAAGTGAACCTTGCTAGAGATGAGGGATTTGTATATAGTGATTGATTGTTGGGAAGGAAAGCTTCCAGATAACCTTTCCTGAGCCAGTTAAGGGGAGAGGAAGAGAAATAGTGTGGAGATGAGAAAAAGAATAAAAAGGGCAGAAGAGGAATAAGTAGAAGAGATATTGAATTTTGCTAAAGTGGATAAACAGTGTGAAATGTATGTGTGTGTGTATATACATTTATATGTATATATTGTAAGGAATTTAAAAAATTGTATATGCATTCACATGCATAGTATGCGTGTATATATATGTGTGTGAGTATATATACATATATATGTGTGTGTAAGGAATTTAAACATTTGTAAGGAATTTAGTCTCAAATGCTCATTCTGATATTTACTAACTGCCTAGGTATAGACATTTTACTATATCTTGCCTTCCTTTTCTGTAAAATGGAACTAATAACACTTGACTGCCCATCTCTTCAAGTTACTTAAAGTGCTTTATAAATATGATCTCTAACTATTAAACAAGTAAGTTTCTTTTAACAGATAAAGGAAGGAATAGACTATTGGATCTGTTTATCTAGGCTATTTTGTCTGATCCTAAGATTTCAAGTCCTTTAGATTTTATTGAGTACGGATGTGAGTGAAGTCACAGTTCAAGGTACTCTTTGTTCTGAACATACAGTCAACTGTGGCCTCTGGCCAAGGAACATGAATGAGCTCTTAATTTAGCACAGTGATAGATTTTTTTTATTTTAGAGTGAGAGTGCGGTCTACATTATTCTCTAGGCTGAATGGTTGAACTGTTCAGGTAAGTATCCATAAGTTCTATTGGTGGCACATCTTGTTTGTACTTTCTTCAGAACACAGGAAAGTAGTTTTGTAGGGTAAAACTTACTGACATTTGATCTTGCCAGAGCTTACCCATCTGTGAGTCTGATATGAACTCAGAAGTGCACCCCATACTACTGCAGCCTGTTTATTCTGTTAGTTATTGCTTTATAGAAGAGGTCAGGAGACACCTATATTTAAGTAACTTTTCAGGTTAGATAGCTCAAAATTTGGTCATCTGGATTTCTTAATCCTACATCTAGCACTAACTTTATGCTTTCGGTAAGGGCACTTAAAAATGGAAAAAAATTGACCTTACCTATCTCACCAGTATTGTTGTGGATACAAAATGAGATAATAGATGTAACATCTGTCTGAAAATTTATTAGAATGTATGCATTTATGAGAACTACATACAATATAAGTTTTCATCATTATTAGCATCATGGAAATAATTCCACCACAAACATCCTGCTCTATGGAAATCCCTCCTTTTCTTACTAGTAACTTCTAACTCTCAGGCAAAACATATCTCCTGTATACAAGAGAAACTTTTGAAAAGTAATGAAATGAATTTTAAGGCAATCTCAAAATTTAGATTAGAGTTTTAGATTAAAGTTCTAGGGAACTTTTATTCAAATAATCCTGAAATGTTAAAATGAATCATCATTATCAAAAGAATAGCTATCATTCTCCAGAACCACAGAAGGGAGAAGAGCCACTTCCAACATTAAGGAGCTTTTATATTTATTGACCCCTTTTGGTCCTTTCAGAGCCTCCAACAAACATCCTTTGTAAACACAGCTATATGACCAATATCCAGGCAAAGCCTTATTCAGTTATTTTCTCCAACTTCTAGGTATAAAAACATCAAGACTTTACTTAATTCCCTGGTACTTAAGTTCACAGAGTTACTGAATACTTAGAATTGGAGTCTAAGGACCATCGTACAGACTAGTGAAACAGAAACAAGAGCCATCCAACCACACAAGAATCTCTATGAGCCACATATTTATTTCTTACCTTTGTTTTCTTGTATTTTTCTTTATTTATTTATTTTTCTTTCAATCAATGTTTTTTTTTTTTTAATTTTATAATTATAACTTTTTTTTGACAGTACATATGCATGGGTAATTTTTTACAACATTATCCCATGCACTTACTTCTGTTCAGATTTTTTCCCTTCCTCCCCCAACCCCCTCCCCCAGATGGCAGGCAGTCTTATACATGTTAAATATATTACAATATATTCTAGATACAATATATGTGTGTAGAACCGAATTTCTTGTTGCACAGGAAGAATTGTTTTCAGAAGGTAAAAATAACAGTTTACACTCATTTCCCAGTGTTCCTTTATTTCCCAGTGTTCTTTATTTTTTTAATAGAGATTTCTCAATTACATTTTAATCTGGTTTGACCCGCACCCAGGAGTGGATTGTGTATTTGATTCCTCTGTCTGCTCTGGGCCATCCTCCTTCTTTAATAGATGAAGAAACAGGCCCTGAGAAGGTTAAGTGAGCTGCTTTAAATCATGTAGCCATTAAGTAGCATAGCTAAGTTTCCATGTAGGAGTCTATCCTGTGATCCCAAACTTTCTTCTACTTCTTGCTTTATAAAAAGAAGCGTGTATTTAAACTCAGGTCTTCTGATTCCAAGCTTTCTTGTTAGTTGCACATTGCCTTCCCAGCTCCATAATCTACAGCATCAGCTGGTGTGACATTTTGGATTTCACCTGTGACATATGGTTAATTATAGTGGAAGAGGAATATTGTGGGTTTAAGTGGCCAAGTTATGTTCCTAAATCCCTTTACAATATGATTCATACAATCTGTTCTTCATGCCTAAAATTCTTATTCTCTCTAACTTCCAGTTCAAGTGCCATCTCTTATATGAAACATTTCTTGATCTCAACAGATGTTAGTCTTCTCTCTCTTTCACAAATCATCTTGGATTTACTTATCAGTGTAAATATTATATATCTCTCCATTAGAATGTTAAATTCCTTGAAAATAAGGATTGTTTTGATTTTGTAGTATCTCTAGCACTTTTCTCAATTCTTTATGTGTAGTAGGTATTTTATAAATGTTTCTTGTTAAATATGATTTGGACATACATGTACTCTCTTATTCATTCATCTGTGGGACCTTAAATCTGATTTTTGATGACATAGGAGGCCCTTTTCTTTGCAAAAGTTAATTTGTCTGCTTTATCCTGACTTCTCCAACATGCTGCTCCTATGTCCTTGTCTCTTCATTCATTTAAAAAACAAACAACTCAGCCCTTACTTGATCCTACCACTGCTATTAGCTGTTGTTCCACATCTTTCCTCCCTTTCGCAGCTAAATTTCTTGAGAAAGTTATATATTCTAGGAACCTCCAATTTCTTTCCCAATACACTCTTCTAAATACTCTGCAGTCTTAACTTCTGACCTCATCATCTAACTGAAACTACCCCCTCCAAAGTTACCAGTGATTCTCTTCATCGCCAAATCCAGTGACCTCAATCCTCATTCTTCTTGACATCTCTACAGTTTTTGAGTGTCAGTCATGTTCTTCACCTGAATATCTTCTCTAGGTTTCCTGATATCACATTCTCCTGATTCTCTCCCTACCTCTCCGACCATTTCTTCTCAATCTCCTTTGCTGATTCAGCTATGTCATGACTGCTAATAAACTGTGACTATCCCCCAAGAGCTATCCTAGACATTCTTCTCTTTTCACTCAGTAGTAGCTCACTCAGTGATCTGATCAGCTTCTATAGTTCAATCATCAGACCTGTGCAAATGATTCCCATATCTAATTATCTAGTCCTTAATTTCTCTCCTAAGTTCCAATTACAAAAAAGCAAGTGACTTTTGTCTATCACAAACTGTGTCCCATAGGCATCTCACACCGAACATGTTCCAAACCAAAGCCATCTTTTCTCCACAGCTCTGCTCCCCGAAGTTCCCTGTTACTGTTGAAGGCTCCACCACTCTCTTGGGTCTCCAGGCTCAGAACCAGGCCATGCTTGGTGTCTCACTGTCATTCATCCTGCCTTTCCAACCTGTTGCCATTTGGCAACTATTTTCTACTTTACTATGGCTCTCTAGTTCACACCCTCCATTCACACAGGCACCATGCTGGGTTAGGTCCTTATTATATTTCTCCTGGATGTTACCTTAGCCTTCCAACTGGTCTGCCTGCCTCAAGTCTCTCCCCACTGTAGTCTATTGTCTATTGGCTGCCGAGATGGTTTTTGGAAGTGCAGGTCTGAGCATGTCACTCTGTGCTCAGGGAGCTGTCTTGGTTCCCTGTCTCCTCCAAGATAAAATATAATCTCTTCTTAAGTTCCTTCTAACTTGGTCCCTTTTTACCTTTGCAGTCTTTCATGCTGTACTCCTCTCCCTGCACAGTAGGATCCAGCCATACCAATCTGGGTCACCCATCTCTGGGTCTCTGCATTGGCTTTCCGTCATCACCACCTGTTCATTTGCCTGGCTTCTTTCAAGACTCGGCTCAGATGCCATCCCGTGCAGGGATTTCCCAGTCTCCACAGCTGCAAGTGCCTTTCCTTCTCAAATTGCCTTCCGTCTGCTCCAGTTAAATCTTCCGCATACCTAGTTATTATTTGTTCTCACCTATTAGAATGTAAAGTCATTGAGGACTTTTCCTTCCTTCATTTGCCCAGCCTTAGTAGAGGGTATGCTACAGGATAAGTATTTAATAAAGGGTGATTGCTTAACACAAGAGTGGATGAAAATGTGACATTTTCTATAGTACAAAGGCAGTCTCTGAAGGTGAATGTATGGGGAGCCAAGTCTTCTTGCCCTATTTTGAGAATTAGCAAATAGGACAGGAAAGTAAATGATATGCATAATGTCCCTCATTTCCACAATGTATATATTTTTCTCCTCTTTTAGGTAAAGGGTCATATTTTAAGCATGTCTACCAATACTTTTGATGACCAATACCTGAAGTGTGCTGCAAGAATGGAAACCAAATTTGTTCCCAGGTTGCTCATTGAGGAAAAAAGTAACCATAAGCTCTTCCATTCCGTGTGGACAGAAGCAGCATCCCAGTGGGATTTAAAGAAAGCACGGCTGTTGCTTCCTCCAGACTTTCAGGACAATCATGGAATAGCACTCATGGCATATACTTCACAAGCTCAGGGGCAGACCCCCTTTTACCAAGAGTTCAGCTCTGCTGTAGAAAAAGCTGGAACATCTCGAGATGATTATATCTACAGCTTTCAGTTCAAAGCTTTACACTTTTATCTGACAAGAGCCTTGCAGCTTCTGAGCCGAGAGTGTTCAGAGAGTTATAGACGTCCAGCATACCTCAAAAGCCTTTTTACTTCATCTGAGCTTCCTGGATATGATGAGATCAGGTTTGCTCATTTTACCTCTTTCAGCGTCAGACCTGAACCTTTAACTGGCTCCGAAACACTGCTCACTGTCTACACATGTTTTGGCATTTCTACAAAAATAATTTCTGATTCAGGAAATGAAAGCATCCTAATACCTCTGAATGAGGTTTTTAAACTGACTCAGGAAGGAAATAGAACCAACTTTGTCCTTAGAAGTATGAATAAGACCTGCAGCCATTTTGACTGTGCATACCTTGGAGGTAAGTAAATCTGTTTTTTTGTAACTGAAATTAGGAGCAAGAAAATGGATAGGTTTCTTAGACTTGGGGATATTAGGAAGATGGAATTAATAAGGAGCATTTCTCCTGACTGGATACATGTTTTCATCTTCTCATTCATGTCTGACCATTTGAAAATAGTTATAGAATTTAGGGATCCCAGACTTCTCAGTAACTAGAACTTTGTGGCCATCCTCCCTAGCCAATAGATTTTGTCAGGGCTTTGCCTTGTGCGTCCACGGTTACTGTTTTCAAAAAGCCCAAGAACAGGGCTATCTGGGCTTAGATTTTTTTTCAAAGAGCTTTATGAGCACAAGGACCTAGCCCTAGAAAACAGGTGACTTGAGGTCTGAGCACTCAGGATCACATCTGACCTCTTACCAACTGGGCAACCATAGCAAAATCACTTCACTCTCTTGGAACTCTGTTTTCCTTTTGCAAAATGATCCCTAAAATATCTTTCAATTCAAAGTGTTGTAATTTCTTGACTCTTGCCCAGACATCATGGTTCTCTTAATTCCACCATCAATTTGCAGATATCAGAGTCTATATATATAGCTAATGCAGTTTGAATCTCTGTCATTTAAAAAAAAAAACAAAAACAAAAACATCATTGGGCCACCTGGATTATGAAAGATCTGCATTTACTTTAGAATCAAAGAACAAATATCCTATAGTAGAGAGAGCAAACAAAAATCTACCTGGTCTTCCAGCCTCATATCTCCAGCCACAAGAAAGAACGTTCATATAGTACCACATAAGTCCTTAAAGCTTCTGCTGTGTGAAATCACAGGATGTACCAGTGTGTGTGGATATGAAGAGAAAGATGCAGGTGGAAGGTAGGACTGAATCAGAAGTGTTGATCATCTTTGCATTTGGGCTTGCGTACACTGACTCCAAGTTCAGTGTCCTGGTTTCTATGCCTCTAAGGAGAGGATAGGGAGGCATTTAGGCCTTCCACTAGCATGGCTTCAAGCTCTTCTGCAGTGATCTCAGAGGCTTCAGTTCTCTCCACAACTAGATGTGTTTCTCTGGACAAATTACTTCTCTTCTTTGGCCCTCAATTTCTTCCTCTGTAAAATAAGAAGGATGTAGCTCATGGAACAACTTCAGTAATTTAGTCCAAAGGACAATGGGGCAGATGGAGCCCCATTTAGAGTCAAGTACCCAATCTTCCAAAAAGGTAGAGTGACTTGTATATAAATAGCTGGATGTCTTCTGAGAAGGACTTGATTAGCCTGAGCTTATGAAGCTCAATGAGAGCAGGAACCATATCTTAACTATCTTTGTACTCCCCCATTCCCCTTAGCCTCCTCTACCAAATAATAATGCTGCTCACATAATAGGCACATCATAATGATGATTGAATGAATGGATAAATAAATTACCTGTATGCTATTCTGTAAAAGTGAACAGCTTAATTGGGATTCTTTTATTTGTGTCAAAGTAAAAAGATTCCAGACTCCTACAGTAGAAGGACAATTAGGCTGGGTGGCCACAGATTTATTTGACACTAAAGGTTTATTAAGCTCTATAGCAAATAACATAATTTATTGGAAGCATTATGGTCGCCCTTTGATGTGGGTAACACTGGTTTTATTATGTTCACATACAATTAAGAAAAATCTCAGGGAGGTTAAATAACCTGCTTGAGATTACAGGATTAGCAGTTGTCTGAGTTTGAACCCAGATCTCTCCTGCCTCCAAACCCAGCACGCCCTTTACACTCAGCCACAGTCTTCTCACTTTAGGAATAAACAATGTTTCTCTCTTGTTTCAGGCTTGAAAACAGAAAACTGTGTGGACAGCACTGGTAAGAGATAGTTTTTCCTCAAGTGGGATCTCCTTCGTATCTTTGTCAGAACCTCTCAGAGCTGGCTGGGATTCTTGTTAGTCTCTGCTGCAGCCCCTGCAGAGAGGACGTCTTCTGTCCCAGACCTTCTCTCATCTGGTACCCAGTCACCAATTGCTTTATACCTTCCAATGCCCACCCAGAAGGGATGCTTAGACCTGGACCTATAATGTAGACAGCCTAATACTGTCATCCCATTCCCTGGCCAGGAAAGATATTAGGAATGAAGTATACTTTGTCTTCCTGCTTCTCCCGGGATAGTAGAACATATGGGGAGAACTCAGGTTAAAATATTTGTTCAGTTTTAAGAAAGAAAATTTAGGGAGACAATAAAGGAGTCAAGTAATATGTCAGAGGAGATTAGATGAAAGGCCCCAGCTTTTACTTTATCAGAAAAAAATAATGCAAAGACAGAAGTCTTCAGGGAACTTCACAAAATCAGTGCTGAGACATGTGAGGATTAGATGAGTTCAGGGTGAAGAATCCAGGACGATCTGACCAATATCACAGGGGTGGGAAGACCTTTTTGGGATAAAGATATTACTTCGATCCTGAACTTTAAGAGTTTTCTTCATGTGAGAGACCAGTTTTAATTTACAAGTAGGCATCCCCTTAGGTACACTTTAAAATAACAGAAACCCAGCTTGTTTCTCTGCTTTATGGCTAAAGAACCTCTTTCTCTAAGCTCTCGCACCATTTTGGGGGGTCATTTGAACTAAAAGTCCTGGATCCAAGGAGAATTCTTGGCTGAGTTTGACACTGATCCCTAGACTTAAGTGAAATGCAATAAAAAGCTGTTTTTGTTGGTGTTTTTCAGGACAGATTAAGCCCAGATACGTCACTTTGCCTGGTGAGAACTTTTTTTTTTTAATCTTTCGTCTTTTCCTTCCTTCCTCCCTCCCTTTCCATATTTTTCCTTTCCTTCCCTCCTTCTTTCCTTCCTTTCTTCTCCCCCTCTCTCCACTTTGTCTACATGTGAAATATCTCTCTTCTATTTATTTCATAATCTAATTAAATGATAATGTTCCTATTTAGGGTTGAAATCCAAAGAAGAAGAAGAGATCTCTGGTAAGAAATGCATCAGTTCAGCTAGCATGTTCTAAGTGCCAGGGACTGCGCTAAGCACTGAGGTTAGAAAGGAGGGCAGAAATAATCCATGCTCGAGCTGGGGGTGGGGGAGACAGACAGAGGGCTGGAAACGGAGAGAGAGACAGAGAGAGGAGGAAAAAGAGAGAGAGAAACAGAGGAGGGAGGGCAGAGAGACAGAGAGAACCAGAAAGAGAGAGAGACACACACAGAGAGACAGAGAGAGACAGAGAGAACCAGAGAGAGACAGAGACAGAGAAACAGAGGAGGGAGGGCAGAGAGACAGAGAGAACCAGAAAGAGAGAAACAGAGAGAGACAGAGAGACAGAGGAGGGAGGGCAGAGAGACAGAGAGAGACACAGAGAGAGAGACAGAGAGAGAAGAGAGGGGAGGGAGGAGAGAGAAAAGAGGAACTGAGGGCCGTGAGGGAAGGAGAGAACTTACAAATAACTATGTATAGGCTAAATTAGAGATAAATCAGCAGAGGGAAGGCACTAGCATTAAGGGGGATCAGGAGGGACTTCTGGTAGTGATGAGAATTTGAGGAGTATCTAAATAAAATTAGGATTAATTGAGGTCTAGTGGCAAGTTCCGGGTGCAGGGAGTCAAACGGAGCTCCCTGCAACCCCTTTGGATTCCCAAGGGTACAAAGTTATTTAATTGAGGTCTAGTGGGAGCGCAAGAGTCCTCTGTAAATTAATTTACAGGCCCCACAACCTGGATGGATAAAAGAGGTTTATTGTAGGATTTGGAAGTAAGATTAAAGTCTGCTTAGTAAAAGGAGTTAGAGGAAGAGAGAGCTGCACCAGGAGTGGCGGACAGAGTCTGTGGTACAAAGCACGGTGCTCGCATGTTCCATCCTCTGCCCAGAGACGATTCCAGCCCGGCTCTTTTATTCAGTTACAGGGCCGTGGGTGGAGTCCCAGGTTGGTTCCTCCTTTCAGCCCCGGTTAGAATTTGCTAGGTGGGGGTTGGGAAACCTGAGCAGATCCTTAGAATGGGGGCTGGGACAGCCCGAGTTAGCTCAGATCCGGATCTCTCCCCTTGGAATACGAAAGGGTGGTTTGGACCAGGACTTGTGAATCAAAGGTCAGCCGTGGGGTTGGGGATCAGAAAGGAATCTTAAAGGGGGCTACCGCCCGCATCGGTAGAAGGTGGGATTTTATTAAGACTTCAGGCAAGAAGGTGATGGGGGAGGGTGACTGAAGGCAGGGGGGATGGGCGGTGAAACTGTTTTGGGAGTTGTGTAGGAGGAGCACAGGGAGGCCGGTGACTCTGGATCACAGATTGGGAGGGGGGTGGGGGAGAGGAGGAAGACTGATGGTGTAAGACCTGAGAAGCTGCAGAGGAAGGGTCAGGCTACAGAGGCCGTGAGGGCCAGAGAAGGGATTTCATCTTTGACCTGGGAGGCGAGAGGGCGCTGCTAGGGGACTAGGGGACGGCGTAGTCCCGCCCTTTAGGAAGAGCATACGGACTGGGCCGGGAAGGTGCGAGGCGGGGAACCAGCCAGCCACGAGGCCGTGCTGTGTGTGACTTTGAGGCTGGACTGGGGGGAGCCGGGTTGTCCGTGTGAGAAGACCGCCATCTAGGGGGAGTCGCGGGTATGGCAGAGCCTGCACTTGCCTGGTGTAGCCTAAAATCCCTCCGCCAGAGGGGAAGCTGGTCCAGAACGGCGAGGGCAAAGCTGTAGCATCCTCCAGAAAGAACGAGGCGCCCCCAGGCCCGGCCCGGCCGCTGCCGAGACACCCTACGTCCGTTCTGTGGCGGAGGGCGCGCCCCGGAGTAGTGCGGCAGTGCCACAGGAGCGTGGCCGTGACGCAAGGAAGAGAAGGGCGGGGTGCGGGAAGGGGAGCCCGCGGGGTGCGGCCTGGGGAGACGGGCGGAGCGGTCGGGCTCGCCGCGGCTCGTGTGGGGGAGTGAGTCAGGGGAGACTGGAGCCCGCCGCAGGCCCCGACTGCCGGGCTGAGAAACGCGGCTCCGTCCGAGGGGAAGGGGGAGCCGCGGGGGCGCTGGGTTGTTCCAGAGCGTGGTGGAGGACGCCCCTCTCCCGGTATCTTGTAACGGGAAGAGAGAACAGGAGAGGAGCCTTTTCTCCCTGGCCTTTGTGAGCCCGCCCCATCTCAGCTGGAGGGTGCAACCTCCGCAGGTGTTTCTAGATGCATCTTTGTGCTGTTTTATGATAGTCATCTTCCGTCCAAATGCATTGAAAGAACAGGGGGAAAAAAGGAGTTTTACAAGCAGTTGTCAGTGACTTAAACCAGCAAAGGCACTTCTCTGGGTCTGATTCTCCCAGAGGGGAAGGAGCTCGTGGATGATGTAGAAATGATGGAATCCTGGGCAGAAATGACCACGCCATCCTCGAGTGTGTGAAAGAGAGAAAACCCAGAGATCTTCTGAGGTGTTCCTTAGGTTCTAGAACACAACTTGCACAGGGGCCAAGGGAAAAGAAGTAAGAACCCTGTGGAGTAAGATGATCTAGGGAAAGATGCTAAAAAATGAATCTCTGAAAACTCATGAGGAGGCAAAATAAGAATTGTTTAAAGAGACAGTTATCACAGAAAACATACCAACCAACTTGGATTCTAAAAAGTGATGTTCCGACAGCTAGCAGAGAATGAAGAGAAGAATGGGGCATGGCCTTATAAATATAGTACAAGAAACACTAAAGGCTCAGAACGAGCCTAAGAGCAACAAAAAGAGGGGGACGTCTTTAGTTATACTGGGGGGTGGGTCGGAGAAGGTGTTGAACCTCAGGTTCAGACAAGGAAGACTGACAGCAGAGAAAGCAAGGCTGCTCAGTGTTTATAACGAGTCACTGCAGAAAAGAACTGCATTGACCCCAGAAGTGAAAATGGGGAATTGAAACCTAAGATGAGTAAGGGGATGATAAGACAGAACTTCACCTCCCCCTATGACTTTATGTCCCCTATCTCCAGAGATCCATTCTTAGGACCTGAAAAACTGACAGGGTGAAGGTTGAGCTGCTGACAGTGATAAAGAGCAAGGAAATTAGAAGAGATATCACAGGAACGGAGAGAGCAGGGATTTTCAGAAAAGAGAACAAGATTTGTAAATTTTAGGCTAGTGAGCTATATTTCACTTAATCAGAAGATTCTAGAAGCAATCATTAAAAAGATTTTCAACTGGCGTGGCTCCTAAAGAATAGTACATATGGACCTCGTTTCATTTTTGTCAGGTTTATTAAATTAGTAGTTGTGGAAATACGTACAGAAGAATTGCACATATTTAATATATATTGGATGACTTGCTGCCTAGAGGAGGAATGGGGGAAGAGAAGGAGAAAAAATTTGGACAAGTTTTTGCAAGGGTGAATATCGAAAACTTTCTTTGCATATATTTTGAAAATAAAAAGCTATTATTTTTTTAAAAGGAAAAAAGATTATTAAATCAGTAGGTAGAGCTTGCTATGTAAATTTTGTTGTTATAGCTTTCTAGATTTTGTAGAAACCTTTGATTAAATATCTCATACATATTGCTTCTTTTATAATATATGTCTATGTAACTTTTTTAACCCCCAATGACATGTTAAAATCCGGAACAGACTAGAGGCATCAGTTAGACAATAATAAAAGCAAATAGATTCAGAACAGGTTGGATGGTGGCTCAGTATCAGCATGGCTGGAATGTCCCAGAAATCAATGTTCACACTTACTTACTGCTTAACATTTTTATCAGTTATTTGGCAAAAGATATAGGTTGTGTGCTCTCAAATTTTCAGATGACACAAAGTTGACCTTTTAGATAAGTGAATTAAGAGTAGTAAGTAGTAAGGACAGAAATCTGAGAGTGGGTTTCCAATTAAACATTCTTTATCTTACTATCATTTCCCTCTTTTACTGACAGTGGTTGTGATCATACTGTTTTTCATAAACATCTATGTTAGCCAGAACTGTGAGACTGAGTGGGATCATTCTGTGCTCATTTGGAATTTTGACCTAGTTTCTATTCTGGTTGAGTAGCTGTGTGGCTCTTTGGGAGATGTGTTCAGAGCCCAGCATGTGGAGAGTGGCAGCTCTGGCATGTGCCCTGGGATAAACACCCATTCCAAAGAAGATCCCACAAAGAACCCTGAGAATGTGTATAATCTGAAAGATTTAAGAATGCTAAGTGGTGCTGATAAAGGACTAAGAAGATGATTACTTAATGTAAAGAGCCAGATCTTCTCTTTGATACATTATGGAGCACTATTAATAATTTATACAATTGCTTCCTTATCTCTTATATCATTCATTTTGTTTTCATACACCTCCCTGAGAGGGGTCTAAAAGGTTAACTCCAAATCTGTGTTCTTATAGTACTAATCCATTCAGCATATAATTTATTAATTAAGAAGGATCTATGTGTTTAGGCTTTTAAAAATTGGAAACTTGGGTCCTGACATTACCTACGCTTATGTTCTTGAATTTATTCTGAAGTTGTATTTTTAAATCACATTGAGATAACTTCCTGAAATTTTTCTTCTTATTCAGAAATGGATGAAGAACAAAAGCCTGTTGAAGACCCTGGTAAGAAATAATTTCTATTTGCAGGGACATGGAAGTGAGACATGACTACTTTGGATTCAGGGGTGGTGGTAAAGAGAGGGGAAGAGCTAGTGTCCCTGAGGAGGACCTTCTTCAGTAGCAGCTGTCTCACATGCTAGAGTGAAAGTCAGGTGGGGAAAATATTGAGTCTATTCAAAAAAGCATTAATCAAGCACCCGAAGCTAGACAGATGCTAGGGATCTAAAGCCAATACAGGTAGGCCCCTGCAAATACAAGAGCATCTTTTATGGCTTCTCTATTTTAAAAGATGGTATTCATGGTCTGGCTAAAGGATGGACTCCAATTTTGATTAGATTAGACAGGAACTCTTTAAATTTAATTTTTGTGAAGGCTTCACAGTCTGGAAGAGGGGCATTCTTGGAAATGATAAGTCATCTCTGATTACATCACTTCATTTAGCTGCTTCTGCCAGTGCTGAATTTTTTGCTGATACTGTCCTGCCTCCTACAGAAGCTACTAAATTTAGAATTCAAACACAACCAAGCTATGTGAGCCCTGTATGGGGAAACAGCTCCCCAAAGGCTTAAAGAAGGCCTAAAGGCATTGCTCCTTTTTGGATAAGACATATACTATAGACCATAATGAAATTTACTTGTTTTGAGCAGACTATTGAAGCCTTTATAAGAATATTATTCTAAAACCCAGAAATGAATATCCAAAGAGAGAACAGTTAGTTGTAACATTTGTGGTGAATTCTTTAGTGGACGTCATCTATGCCATGTTCTCTCATCCTGCTCAGACTCTGTGGGCCTTCAGGGACTTGGATTCAAGTGTCCATCTTGTGGGGACGGTATTTTCACAAAACTATAGTGGCTCATTTGAAATGCCATAAAATTTCTTTCCAACTTCCCTATCCTCCTCTGCCCTAGATTACACAGTATATAAATCTGCAGGTGTTGAGGAAAATATAAAGGAAATTTTAAAATAATCAAATATATCCACTCCTGATGTGATTATCATTGTACTCTTGCCAAATACAAAAGCTTCAAAATTTCATACTGCAGTAAAACCAGCTTTTCATTTTTTAAAAAAAATCTGAGAATTTTGGAGAGAGCAGTTTTCAGTTAACTATGAGGTTGGAAGCGCATTGCAGAGAATTTAAAGGGAGAAGAAAGGGAGTGGAGACATTGAGTATAGGTGGCTGTCTCAAGTTTAAACAAGAAAGAGAGGAGCGATATAGGACAATATTCAGCAAAAAAGTATCCAGTACATAGGAAAATGTTGGAATGATAGGGAGAATTTATGGGAGAAGATAAGAAGGAATAGGATGGCTTGGGCATATAGAGAGATTTGCCTTGACAAGGAGGAAGATCTCTTCATGGTGACAGGGGGCAAAGGAGAAAGTGGGGGAAGATTGTCTTGAGAGGTGTGAGATGAAAAGGGCAGAAGAGGGAATCTCAGACAAATGGTCTAACTTTTAATGAAGTATGAGACAACCTTCTCAGCTGAGAGGATGGTAAAGGGGAAGCGATGGGAGATTTGAGGCATAAAAACGTTTGCAACATCTGTTATGGTAAATGGGATAGTGAATTTATTAGGGACTGTGGGGCAGCCCTGCTACAAGGTCACAGTTGAGCTTTGTAGTGGACCATGTCAATTTTGTGAATGTTCTCCAACTCTGTTCAAAAGCACATGAATAATAAGAGTGAAGGCAGATTTAGAAGGCAATGCCAAGATTGAGAAATGGCATGGCACAATCATAGGAAAGACCATGAGCCAAGCACTGAATTCGCTGAGGAAGGAAGGAGAATGTTCTGGGGTTCAGTAGGTAACAGCTGTCAGAATTCTGCTTCAGTGATAAGTGTGGGTGAATAAATTTCAAAGGCAGAGAGGATACTGAGTAATAGTAGCAAAGGGAGACCTTAGAAGTGGCCATGGAGAACAGAGTCTTCTTTCTACCATGACCAGTGAACTGGGGGGTATGAGTGAAAACACAGCCCATCCTGGAAAGTGTAGCTAGGGATTCAATGCCCTTAGGAGGGAGCCATGTCTCGGAAAATGGAGGGAGCGGGAAAGGCACAAAGTCGTTTGTCAGTTGTGGAGCAGACAAAAAAGAGCAATGGAAGGGGAGAATAGATATGGAGTGGGACATTGGGAAGGTGAGGTAGAAGCACACAAGACAAAAGGGAATGGGGAGCAGGGCTGAGAAAGGGGATTTGAAATCCCTGAGATGGGGGAGAGTATGACCCGATGCAAGTATGGTAGTCAGTGAAGAATGGATTCAGGCACAAAGGCCATTCAGGCTCCCTTGATATTCAGTGTTGTGGCAGTTGGGGTTACTGAGTCCTCCGAGGCTCAGGAAGTCAGATTCACAGAAGATGGAAGTAAAGCAGAAGGCACCTGGAGAAATTCTGGATTGATACAACTGGGAATGGCCTCTGGGCTACTGAAGAGGGCCTTTGGACAAACAGAAGCTTCTGGACTGAATCTGCATCAGGACTTACTCAGAAAACTGAGGAGCGAGATGAGGCAGGTTAGACACAGGACTTTTTGAGAAGGCAGCGGGCGCCCCAGAGAGCCTTCCAGGTTGAGATAAAAGGTACAGGTTAAGGGGCTGGATTTGGAGTCTTGCCTTATGCAAAGGTAGCCTTCCTTTGAGTTGCAGTATTAGACTATAAGCCCCTTGGAGGCAGGGATAGTGTGTAGCACACAATGATGTTGTGGTACCCTTAATATATGTTAAGTAAAAATATTGAAATGCACAGCCTTTCAAGCTGTGCCAAGAGAAAAAATGGTGCTGACCTAAGGTGGAACTGGAAGCCAGACTGTCTCCTCCCTGTTGATTCTTTCTTTATAGTGATGAATTTTTAGTATGAGCCCACTTGATAGCTTGCTTGAGTCTAGTACGTAAGATCTATTAGAGTAAGATCTATCCCACGCTTATCCCTTCTGCATAACTCTTACCTTTGTCTGCCTGTAAACCTCTTAAGAAGACCTAGAATTAAGGGGAATGATATCCGTCCATATGTAAATATAACTACATATATATTTTTCACACACATACAAAATGCACATATATAATACGTAATGATATATAACATGTACAATATAATGTATAGTTATATGTGATTACATATAAAATTACATACATTATAAAAATATAATTATCATTATGTGAACTCTAATACTGGATTTTATCAAGAGATTTTCAATCACTAGATTAAAAAAAAAAAAAAGAATTTCCCATTGCCTAGCTAATACACACAGCCAAGTACAATGATATTAACTAAAAATATGTTTATTCCTTAGGTCAGAGGAATCTAGACTATTTGGACATTCCTGGTAAGAAATGCCATTTCTTCAGTTAGTAGACCCCTATATTTCTGCTCTTTAGGGGAAGTTTTAAAAATATTGCACAGTATAAATATTTTCCAAAAATTCGTGCAAAGGAAGATCAGAGTCATAGTAGAATGGAAAGGAGACCTGGACATAAATCCTGGCTTCCACCTTCACTGCTGGTCACAATTACAGTCTCCTAAATGTCTATTATAATAGTGGTTCCATGTATTCTTAAAGACCACCAGGTTAAACTGGAAACTCCCTCCTCTGGGTCTTTTCTAATACCTGCTGCTGATACCTGTGAACTTCCTACTGGGCCATCACAGTTGCTCTATCCTTTTTGTGCACATGGCAGTAGCTGACCAACTTGTGGTAAAATAACTTATTTTTAGTAAAATTCAAAAGATATTTTAAAATCATACTATTATTGAAAAAAATCCTTTTGTATGCTGTAACTCTTACCTTTCTCTTATCCAGTCTGATGTATTTAAGTATAAAACATTCAAGTATCTCAAATTATCTGAATGAATAGAAACCATGATGTAGATGATTGTAAGAATCGATGCTTTCCTTCCTTAAGATAAATAACAAGGAGGCTGATACCCTGGACATGACTAGTGAATGTGTAGAAAGTAGAAAGATTTGGGTCTTAGCCAATTAAGCATCCAATTTGAAAAGCACTGTTGTTTTACTCTGATTGGCATGAAAAAAATGATGAAAAATAAAAAAATGTGGTTCACAGGCACTAACGGCAATGGTAGTAGGCATTTCTATAATTAGCTAGATGATAGGAGAAAAGGAAATATTTTTTTTTCAGTTTTTCAGATAACACAGTGGTGAAAAGATTCTTTTTAAAGATGAATGAAACATATTTCATTTGGATAGAAGTGATAGGATCCTACTTTGGAAACATTGATGTTATTTTGACCTGTCCTATAAAAATATATGTATATGTGTTTTCATCAACAGCTCCAGCTCTTATTCCATTTCCCAGCAACCACCCCACTGTGGCCTCTGCTTCCACCTCCTTTGGCGAGATGCTTCTTCCCCTGTTTGGGAGGTTTAATCTTTTGATTGGTACTTTTGTTGTAAAACTCTTTGTTCATCTCTGAGCTGTACAGGCTCTTTATTACTTAAAATGTGTTGTAATAATAAGTGACTAGATCTTGATTATTGAATGCTTAAGGAAATTGAAAGAGATGTGGAATTCTTCATATTTTCTACTTACACACTATATGCAATGCTCTTTGTAAACAGCACCCCAGTAAACTAGTAGTAAAGATATCTTAGAATACTTGTTAATCTTCCCTTGTGTATGTATATATTAATCTCATGATTGTATAAATTTGGTGTTTCTGGATGAATTCAATAAAAGGCTAAGAAAAATATAGAACTGAAATTTTGGTAGACTTCAATGTTTATATTGGATAGCTTAGTAATAATAGCTAAATTCAATTTAATAGCGTTTAAAAAAATCCACATGCCTTTGGCCAATATCAACTGAATGTCTATTTAAATAACCATGCTGGACATTTTGGGGGACACTGTACATGACTTTTCATTGTGAACATGTAGACTCTATTTTCCGTAGGATCCCTTCAGCACCACCTTTTCTGTTTTTGCTAGATGCAAAGATGCTGTGTCTGCCCTTGCATTTTTTTTCCGATTGGGAAGGAAAAATAGACATCTAGTAGTAACTATAAGCATGGGTAGAGTGTTAAACTGCAGGAAGCACCAATTCCACAAGGGGACATGAGATAGTGCCAGTACAGCTCAGTTGGACCACTCCACCTGTTCACAAAATCCCTCTTCAAAGAATCATGACACTGAGATGGACTTAGCAGTCTCAGAAGCTTAACCAGAATGTATTTTGTAACTTTGACTTTAAAATATACAGATCCATTTTGTTGACTATATATTCAATAAAGAAGATAACCATTGTTCTTTGGATGGTCTGCAACTACCTAAAGAGTAGTTTTCCTGCCCTGGGCAGGAAAGGTAGGATCCTCAATGTAGTTTCTACTTTGTGACAAATGACTTTTAGCTTGGTTCTTGAGGAAGTGAAATAAATGTAAGCATTTCAGTCATCCCTAGTGCTCAGGTCTTCTGTGGGAAGGAAAACTTGATTCTTTTCATGTTAAAAAAAAAAAAAAAAAATTCTACTGAGGGGCAGGTAGGTGGTAGTGATAGAGCATCAGCCCTGAAGTCAGGAGTACCTGAGTTCAAATGTGACACTTAACACTTCCTGGCTGTGTGATTCTGGGCAAGTCACTTAACCCCAATTGCCTCAGGGGGAAAAAAAAAAGATCCTACTGAAAACTCTGATAAATCCTTTCTTTATTCAGACTAGTGACAGGAAGAGGGACTTCTCCACTTAAAGTAATAACTTGTGGGGAATGGAAAAGGGAGGGAAGAAAGCACTGGATGCATAGCCAGCCACCAACATTATCCTTGGAGCCCCATCCTGGCTGACAATAAAGAAAGTGCAACATAAACTTAAAACAACTCTTAAATGTGAATTGTCATTATTGTGGCTCAGATATGAGAGTATACACCACCACTAAGTACCACTTTATTGTGAGTGGCATTTAATGTCTAATACCCTTTCACTCTTCCAGCTGGAAAGATACAGTTTCAGGGTTAACAGTGAAAGATCTGGGGCAACATCTATCATGTCTGGCTTGATATTGCAAACATCAGTGTCAAAAGTGCTGTTTACCTTTAATCATCTATAATTTTTGAATATGCAGAATTTTAAAATTATTTTTTCTTTTTAAACAGACTTTAATGCTATCTTTTGATTTTACATCTCCTTGATTTGCTCCTGTGTGTCTCCCACTCTCCTTCCAGAGAGCCAGGCTTTATAACAAAGGATACTGAGAAAAAAGGAGGAAGAGAAACAGTTCTGCAAAACCAACCAACACATAGAAAATATCCTACATAGAGCCCCAGACTCCTTTTCTTCCCACCTTTGCAAAGAACAGGAGAGGTCTTTTCATTTCCTCTTTGGGACCAGGCTTGTTTTCTTGTGGGCACCCCCTCCAAGGTATTTTGTATCTTGAGTTACATTTAAAAAGGAAACTTGGAAGAGGGGAGAGATGAGAAAGAGGAAAAGGTTATGACTCTAGTGGGAGATGCTGAAGGAATGTATCTGCAGGTCTAGTTCACTTAGTTTCTACGCTGAAAAGGTTTCTCTCTTGTCTCATTGAACAGAGAGGTATGGACGAGGGCCTTTGTCAATCAAGCGTAAGGGTCACAGCTGGCAGAGAGGAGGCAGTCTTCACAGCACTCTGGTCCTGTCCAGTCGGCCTGGGAAAGCAGATGCCAATGTCACAGCTGGCCATGCCAGCAGAGAGCTCATTGACAGATCATGGAAACCAGGCAGGCGATGGGCCTTGCTCAGCCCTGCCTTGGGGTAGCAGGGTTGGATGCTATACTGATGTACTTCTCTTGATGGCTTCTTTAACGTATTTTAGACCAAAAATACCCTGCCCCAAGTCATCTCCTTTGGGTATTAAGCAGAGGAATTTCTGGGTCAGACAATACTGGTCTTCTATAGCCAATTTGTACAATTCCATATCATTTTTCAGAATTGTGGTCTCAATTCAGTTTGGTGAACAGTACGTGTTTCTTTCCACATTGACTATTTTCATCTTTTGTCATCTGAAAATTTGCTGAGGATGAGAAAACCTCAAAGATGTATTTTGATTTCTATTTCTCTTAACAATGATTTGGAACATTCTTTCATATGGCTGCTAATTTGCAATTCTACAGAGAACTGTTTGTTAGTTCATATTTATTGTTTCTCTAGTGAAAAACAGATCTGGGTCTTTCTTATCAATTTCTTCATATAGCCATTAACAGAGTTATTTGATGATACAAAGAATTTTTCTCAAGTGAACTGCTTCTCTTACTCCAGACACATTATGATGTGAAATAATTGAAAACTTCTGGCACACATCAGTTATTTTATCTTTTGAAATTGCTTCTATCCCTTGGTAAAGAATTCTCATCTGCCCAGACTTATGAAAAGCACATGATCTGCTTCTAGTTTAATTTTTTTTTTAATGCTATCATCAATCACTTAATATTTCAGGTCACATATCCATTTTGAATTTATTTTGGCGTAAGATTTTGACATCCTTTCAATTCGATATTAAAATAGAAAAGCACCTATAAATACTGCTTCCCTTTATTGTATTTGGGCTTGAAAAAAATTAGAGGAGCTAGGTACACAAATAAATAATGATACAAGATTAAACATTCAGTTAAGAGCAGCCTTGCATTGTTTCTTTTGGAGAACATAAAACGTGTTCACATATCAGAATCCAAATAAACAAATACCAGAAAGTATCATATAAAAGTTATCACAAAACAAAAATTTATTTATAAGAAGTTTCCATCTTTTACAGAAACAAAAAGAAAAAAATAGAGGACAATGTTGTAAAATAGACAAACACTTCTTGTTATTTCCTAAAGACTTGGGCTCATTTTGCAAATAAGTAAAATCATATAAAAATAGCTTTCAAAATCCTTGGTAATTCCCAAAAGAAAACAACAATAACTAATGACTCTTGGAATTTTTCTTCACTCTTCCCAAAGATGGATATGCAAATAGAAAAACTGACATACATTTATTTACTCTATAACATACAGATTTGCAATAGCTTGGTTGTCATTCAGTTATTTATTTTATATTGCAAAATTCACTTGTTTTATATTTTTCTTGGCTGTGGAAAAGCCATTACAAAGGCTCAATGAAGAATAATCTTTAAACACTGATTTTTCAACAATGCTGCTGTAAAAAGGTCCAATAGTACATATCCTATTGGTAATTAGGAACCTTTCTTCATTTTAAAATAAATACAGCTTATAAGTACAAACATTTCAAGTTTGAAGAGCTGTGTGATAGTTATGCTACTACAAAATTTATTGTCAATAACTTTCTCAGAAACCAAGCTAAGGTAGGGCTTTTTTTTATACAGTCATTTTCAGCCTCAGGGGAGATCTGAAACAGCGACAGATCCATAAACGGCGTTCCATAACCCAAAAGACAGAAGGCTGTGCATTGTCAACTGAAGACTCCTCCTCTGATGTGGATGTTCTCATTCAATCCGTGTTCTATCAATTTTATGTCCTCCAGATCATCTTTTATGATGCTAATCAAGTGGCTGAGGCCTTCCTGTTGTTGTTTCAAATGCTAGAAGGATAAAAGAAAAAAAATAAAGTCAGAAAAGGCAGTGAGTCGTTCCTGTGTATTTATACTTTGATTATCTGATTAGACAGGTAACTAAGCAGGCCAGGGAGCTTCCTCTATGACAACACAGACCAGGCAGCTGGTCTACACCAGAGGCTCTGACTGGCACAGGGCCACGTAGCCAGCAACCTGTGTCAGAAGTCAACCTAAAACTGAAATTCTTTGGCCTCTTATTTAAGCCACTAAGGATAGTCAACAGGCACACCACTTGTCAACACTTGTTTCCTTTGCACAAGGCCCTTGCTAGACTTCTGTGGCAGAGACCCCAACAATAAATGCTGACCAATAAAAGACTGAATTTTTGAGTTTTTCTGCAGCCTTCTGCTATAATGGAACTAAAATCAGTGCATATAAATATTGCATTTACCCACTGGTAAAGCTATTAGTCAGAGAATTCTTGCTCTATTGTACTGTATTGGAAATGTTTAGCCTGCAGACCCCAAAGAACAGAAATTATTAGACTTGAGAGCCATAGAGCAAAACCATTTCTTGTTGGCCACTTAACAAAATATCATGACAACTATTTTATAACCATCTTCAAACATATGGATCAGTGGTGTTCAAACTCAAATAGAAGTGGATCCCACAGGCTGCATATTAACTTAGAGAACCACAAATGAACAACATCCACATTGTATTTACGTTATCTATTTTGTGAAAGCATCTGCCAATACATTGTAATCTGGTTCAGGCTGAGTGGGGAGCATATGGCTCCATGAGCTTGATGCCTCTGACCTGGATAATCTAAAGTTCAAGAACCCTACAAAGGACATTTATTGGATAAGGCTTTTAGTTGTTATTGTTTAGTCATTTTTCAGTCTTGTCCAACTACTGATTTGGGATTTTCTTGACCACAATACAATGGTCTGCCATTTGCTTCTCTAGCTCATTTGCCAGATGAGGAAACAAAGGCAGAGTTAAGTGACTTCCTCAGGATCACACAGCTAGAAATTGTCTGAGGTGGGATCTGAACTCAAGCTCTATCTAACTCCAGGTCCAGCACGTTTATCAATTGCACCACCTAGCAGCCCTGTAAATTTTTTTATCCCTCCCTATAGATTTTTAGAATAAGCTTTACAAACAATAGTGGAGGAGGAAATAAAAAAGAGGAGGGGAGGACTCTTCTAGTGAGACAATCGTTTTGTCCTGATAGGAATAGCTACAGAATTCATGTTAAAAAGCCTGTAACATGCATGGCAATCAAATCTTTTTCCATCCATATAAAGTAAAACATTTACCTGTTTGATTTCCCGGAGAAGATCTGCATCTACATAATATCTTTCCTCAGATTTCACAGCTCCAAAGTGATTCTGCATCCTGATCTGGGACATCAACTCATTTAATCGACCCTAAGAATAGGATGATGCAAAATGAGTTTGTCAATACACAATCTGGCATGCACAGTATTTGTTGGCAATGCTGGGTCGTTTTTAACTGTACCTCTGAAAAGGAGATAGCTTTAAAAAGAAATGAAAATATCTCTAGCTACTGAAAATTAATCCTGATTTAAAGTCATAGTGAAGCTGTAAATATTCTAATTTCTGGAGAAATGCATATTTATACTTAGGCCAATAATTATTTACATATGGAAGTTCTCCAAAAAATGCCTGTTAGGCAGAGATGAGAGTGGGGTCTCCAGCCCTCTAAGGCTTTCTTTCGCACTGTGCTTAGGTCATGTAGATCATGGTGCTGTGCCTGTAGGTAACCCGAGAAAAGCTTGGATTTCTTACCTTGAACTGTGTAGGTGCATTTAGTTCACACTGAATTGTATCCAGCTGTACTCGGAGCTGCTCTTCGTCAGCTTGGATAGCATAACCACTCTTCCTCTGAATTTCCTGCTTAATCAGGACCTGTAACAGGAGAGACACAGAGAAGATCTTGTTTTCCTTTTCAGTTATGTCCCAGAGAATTTTACTTCTGTGTTAAATTGAAGTAGCTTTAACTTTGTTCTTTTCCTTTTTTACAAGAAAAATTTACTGGATTGGGGTTGTAGGGGAAGAGATATATTTAAAAATGACTGACATAAAAACCAAATGTAAATATCTATTCCTGGTGACAGCCGTCTATGCCACAGCCAGGGGGCATACCTTCTCTGGCCAAGCTTCATGCTTCCCCTTTCTATAAACTAAAAAACATACCAAAAGTCATAAAGTAGTCTAGTTGGGAGGGGCCTTTTCCTTTTTTTTTTTTTTTTTTTTAAGAAAATGGATTCTAAGATAGCCTTTTAACCAGATAACTGAGTTGCAGCAGCCCAGCAACTCTCTGTTGCTACCTGCAAGGTCCTATGGGAAAGCTCCATGAGTTTCCTCTTGTATTGTGCTATTTTAGCCAGAGTGGTCGTCTGATTCTTCTGTAACTCACTGATATCTTCAGATATAATCTATTAAAAAAAAAAAAACAAAAAAACCAACATACAATTATTGTGATGGCACTTTGATTAATTCACTTTTAAATGTCAAAACCACATTAGTGCTGGAAACCACAATTTATCATAAACTTAAGTACAAGTCCAGCGAGTAAGATAGCAGAGGTTCACCTGGCCCCTGATCATTCCAAGAAAGATGGGGTTCTATGGAGACAGGAATACACTAAGCCAGTAAAAAAAAAAAAAGGCTGGTTCACTTTTATAAAACCACACCATTATTCAGCCTGTAAACAATATTAGGTTAGAAAGAAGCATGCCACTGTAATGTAATAGTTGCAAGTATGTACTGCCCCCCCCCCCATTATGGGTGTTGTGAAAGGGATTTTGAGTTTGGGATACTATATAAATGTGCTCTCAAAACATCTCTTGTTGGATCTGCTGAACTTTTCCCCCCTCATCTTCTTTCTTTTTTAATCTGTTAGGAAATCCAGAATCACACCAAATTAGAAACCCAAGAAGTGACTGTTAGGTTATCATCCTAGAGATAGATTTGACCTTCATATACTATAATAGAACTATGAACTGAGGCAACCATTCTGGAAAACATGCTTTTAAAAAGTAATAAGGGACAGCTAGATAGTGCAGTTAACAGAGCAATGATCCCAAGTCAGGAGGCTCTGAATTCAAATGTGACCTCAGAAAATTAACATGTTCTAGCTGTGTGATTGGGCAAGTCACTTAACCTCAACTGTTTCATTGCCCACCCCCCCTCAAAAAAAAAAAAAAAAAAAAAAAAAAAAAAAAAAAGTGATTAAAATCTGACCTTACAGATCAAAGTGAAGGAAAAAATGTTCCAAATAAACCAAAATATAAAAGTATTTTCTGCAGTAGTAAAGAACTAGAAACAAAGTTAAGTGCCCATTGATTGGGACTAAATAAGACCGTGGTCTAACTAAGAAAGATAAAGAATTCAGAGAAACATGGGAAGATAGGACTGAGCTACTCTAATCAAAATAAGCTAAATCAGGAAAACAATGACAGTGATAACAGTGTAAATGGAGAGAATATCCTATCATTACAAGAGCCAAGTTTGGCCCAAGAACGTTTCATTAACAAGATAGGAACCTCAGGGGCAGAATTCCATAGATGTGATTGAGTGATTGAACTTTTTTGTTATGTCCTTGTTCCAAGGAAAGGTTTCCTGGACAGAGGAAAAAAGAAGGGATAATATTTGGAAATGAATGTGATGTAAAATAATTTTAAAACATAAAAGGCACAGTTATAATCAAATATCAGAAGAGCTATTTCTCTTAGTGTTTTAATAAGCTTGAGAAAAAAACCAAAATGTATAAAAATTATATACAGAGAGGTAAGTAATGGTTCACTATAAAGAAAGCCTCCAACACATCCAACACAATGACACAAGTTGCTCTATAGAGTAAAGATTTCCCTATTATATTCTGAGCAGAAACTAGGTGATTATCTGTCAATAGCTAATAGAGTAAGAACTCCTTTGGATTCAATGAGCTTCTAAGGTCTATTTCATCTCCAAGTCCCTGTGATTCTATTATACAGATTTAAACATTTAAAATTAACACATGTAAAATGTATGGGATTGCCTGTTATCAAGGGGAGGGAGTAGAGGGAGGGAGGGGATAATTTGGAAAAATGAATACAAGGGATAATGTTATAAAAAAAAATTACTCATGCATATATATTGTCAAAAAAATTTATAAATAAAAAAATATAAACATTTAAAATTATTTCAAAATTTTTCTATGTACTTCATTAATCCTGTCACAATCACTGTAAATCCTATCACAAGTAACACTTATTACAAGACTATACAAAGTAACAAATTTAATGTGTTCAAGTTTCATTTCATAAAAGTACTTAATGAAAATAAGACAAACTATCTCACTGAAATTAAAGGGACTAATTACTTTATAGGATTCACATATATAGCTATTTTACAGCTTAATGCATTTCTACTTTAGTCAAAGATATCAATTCTAAATTCAGAAAATAATCTGATAATTTTGTGTTCTTGGAATGTCTTTGTATTACAAAAGAAGCAACAATGAATAGCTACAATTATTAATTGATAATACATAGCTAATATTACCTTCCTGAGAGACTTCCAGTCAGTAAAATATGGTAGTGGTATATACAATGACAGAAATCTAATTTCTCTAATACTACTCCCAGGCCCAGGGGATGAAAACCTAAATGCTTACATCTAATCTGGTCTGATGCTGCTTAGTCATCTGATCTTGGACCTTCAGTCTTCGAAGAAGTTCTTTGAAACCCACCATTGGCACAGGAATCAGCCTACAGAAATGAGGGGTTTAATTCCACACAGACACAAACCAATGAGCAACAATATAACAGTCCTTCCTAGATAAGATGATATTTACCATCAAAACCTCTGAGTGACTAATAAATGTGCTGATTTCACTGAAGGAAGGGTGCTGAATGAGGAGGATGATTTCATTGCTATGGGAAACCTCTGGTGAGTAGAATCCTTTTACCAACCAACATCAACAGTCTTTAACTTAAGCCAGCAAAGCTTCCTGGGGAGCTGAGAGGCCAGGCCCAAATATGAGCCAGAGACAGGCCTTGAACCCCTCAGATCTCCCAAACTAACAGGCGACTGAACATTACTCCATGCTGATTTTATTAGAACAAAACAATTTCAGAGAGGTCAGGGACCTGGATCCAATTTCATTTTAAACTGTCTCAAAAGATTAACTTACCCAAGGTCACACCTTGTCAGTGGCAGCTCTGGGACTACAGCCTGGATTTCCTAACTCCAGGTCTGATACTCTTCCCACTACATCAGATTGTCTCCTGAGCTCCAAAAACCAAACATTCATGAGAATAAATTTTACCAATCCCATTGACAATAAATACCACTCATTAAACACTTATCATGGACTCTATCCTGCTTCCCAGTAGCAAGCACTATTAACACTATTAAAATAACGACTACATGAATTCAGACTTACTTTTCAGAATCAGGGTTATCCACTTTGGCCTGTTCCCAGATAATTGGATCAACACCTACCAACACCAAGAAAAAACAGTATTAAAGATAAATCTTTCTGAATATATTACTTCTGATAAGTACATTAATTAAAGAATCAGCTTGTTTAATACGGATGTGCAGCTTTTTTTTTTTTTTTTGGTAAAAGCATAGCAAAAGAGAAAAACAAAAACAAAAAAATGGAATGTAACAGGCATTTTTATTTTTCTGTGTCAAAAAAGATACTATGAAGTTCTATTAAAATTCAAAATTCACCACAAAATTCACAACATGCATTATGTTGTGGCAGAAGAGTTTGAGTATTATGTGACAGAAGTTCTAAGTTCAGGGGTAAAATATTAACCACCATAGTTTTGGATAATAAATTTAGGGAAAACAAAAGGCAACTAGGTCATGAGACAATCTAAAACTATCAAATCTATAAATAATTAAATAAAGCATTTCCTATTCAGTTCAAAGAACTATAAATAGGCAAGATAAGTAGGAATTCCTCACATGTGTAAAAAAGTGTTCAATTTAATTTTTCTTTCCTTTACAAATACAATTTTTCCCAATTACATGTAATGATAGTTTTTTAACAGTCATTTTTATAAGATTCTTAATTCCAAATTTTCTCCCTCCTTCCCCAAAAGAACAAGCTATCTAATATAGGATATATATACAAATATATATTTTCATACATACTATATATAGTATGCATGATACAAGATACAGACTCTTTAGAGTGCAGTGAGCCTATTTCTGTTTGATGTTTTCTAGAACTGGACTTCCCAGAATTGGATGAGACTTCAGAGATTCTCTCACCTAACTTTTAATCTGTCTAAAAAATTCTCTGAAAAATAAATCATTATCTCTGGATTAAATTCTTTCAGAGTTGGTAATGTCATCCCTTTGGAATAATTTTTGTAGATAGCTCTACTTTCTTATTTTAACTAAAAATTCATCACCTATAGTTTCTGAACATTGGTCCTCTATCTGTCCTCTGAGGCCACGTACTCTAATCTTTCTTCTTTATGACAGTATCCAAATAGCTGAAGAAAGATCTCAAAATCAACAGAAATACTCCTACGCAGCAACCCTCTGACGTATGAACCATCAGGTAAGGATAAACAACAGGAGACAGCTAGGTGGCTCAGGAGAAAAAGCTAGGCCTAGGGTCAGGAAGACAGGAGTTCAAATCTGGCCTCAGACTTTTATAGCTGTGTGACTCTGTGTAAGTCACTTAACCCTGTTGCCTCAGTTTCCACTGTTCCACTGGTGCCTCAAAAGTCAGGTGAGAGCAAGGAAAATCTCCAGCACATCAGATGGATCCCTCTGAGTAAGGGAGGACAGGGACCAGATTCACACAAAATCTATAGGCAGACACAGGTTTATGATTTGCTTTGTAGAGGCATCTCCTAACCTGATATAACAAAATTGTACTTCTATTTAAGAACCAAGAGACCTCCTCACCCTCTTTTCCTCTCATCCAGGAGAAACATTACAAGTTTCTTCAACCAAACATAGTAAATGTCTTTCTCAGTGCTGGTTGCCTTCCTTTAGTCATGCTTTGGTTTGCTGATGTCAACAAAAAGGTTTTTTTTCATTCTATGAATGAATGACTCGAAGACATGAAAGGGAGTGGTGGTTTACCCTAGGCAAGAGGTAGAATCTTCTGATATAAGAGGGAAGAAGGAAAGAAAGGTCTCAAGGCAAACCCAAGTTCTTGATCTTGCCCCCTTTCATGTTCTCTAGAATCTTGTTCCATTCCCATCTTCATTTATGTCATCAATCTCTCTCCTTATCACTGGCTCCTCTTCCTCCAAATACATTTCAGTATCCCCTGTTCTAATATAAATTTCATTTGACCACATCATTCCCTCTGGTTACCATCTCAGTGCTCCTCACTCTCACTTCCATACTTCCAGAAATAGTTTACAATTGTTTCCTTCACTTTCTCATTACCCTTTTAAATTCCCATTATTTTAATTACTTCAGAAAGTAACCAATGATCACCACATTCATATTTTTTTCCTATCTTCATCCCTTTTACCTTTTCCCAGCATTTGACATAGGTAATTATTAACTTCTCAACACTCCCTCTGGCTTCTCCAAATATATTTCCTATTTCTGCTAATGGCACTTCTACTTCCCCAATCATCTTGGCTCAAAAACTTGGAGTCATTTATATGACCACATCTTAAAACATACAAATGGATTCCATTGTCTTTTATATCTCTCTCTGCCTTTCTATTCCCCCACAGCAATCAATCCTTGTTACTTACAGCCTGAACCATTCAAGAGCCTAACTAATCCCTCTCTTTGTGTATACACCAATGCCAGATTAATGATTCTATCACATAGCTAGAGACATAGCACTTTGATCCTCAAAAGATCTTTAATGGCTTACAGCAGCCTGAATAACATTCAACTCTTGATTTGGATTTTAAGACCCTTTATAATCACCTGGATCCAAACTACCTTTTCATACTCTTATCACATTACCTCCTTTAATTCACTCAATGGCTCAGCTTGGCTTTACTGAAATATGCAAACCCTCTTGTCTCTATGATTGCCTTTACAATGTTTCATACACCTTAAACATGTTATATCCCTTTCTAAAATTCTGCCCTGGGATGCCACTTCCTCCAAAAAATCTTCCGTGACATTGCCAGCAAGAAGTGATCTTCCAACCATTTTTAAGTTTTCTTCACACTTTCTTATGAATTTTTATATTTAATTGTAAATATATTTTATTTTCTTCAGACCACCCTGGATTCTCCATGTTTTCCCCAAACTAAGCTTTTTAAGTCCTGTGCCTTATTCATCTTGGTAGTCATATAAATACTTAACACAATATTTGTTAATTCATAGTGGGCACTTATACTTTTGTGGCTGCTGATTAAAAAAAAATGTTTCTCCCTTTTCTATTGGTTTTTAACTTTTTTTTTCCATAAAATGTAAATAACAATAAATAATACAAAACAGTGCTTAACTAGTTAATATGTTAGCATTGTGTAAATGAGACATCAAAATAAATATCAAGTTTTAAATTTCTTGATTAAATTAAAAAATATTTAAAAACTGTAATAATAGGAAATAGACAAAATAGTCTCAATTTTTAAACAACCCCCCAAAACCTTATGCTAAGACAAAAATGCCACAGGTGATTTTTAGCATTTCTGAAAGAAAATGCAAGCAGATTTTCTTGTTTAGTCCATAATTTGATGAAATCTTAACCCTACAGCACATACCAGCAGGAGGATTCTGTAGAAGCTGCTTGATCTGTGCAGGAGAGAGCTCTGTTCTAGTCATAGAAAGGGTAACTCCAAGTTGCTGCAATGATGTTTTTATATTTGCCTGTTCAAAATGGGCATACAGTGTTGTAGCTGGAACGCGCCTTGATGTGCCATTTGGAGAACGTTCAACAACATATATGACAACTTCTGTCCTGAAAAAAAAATTCAGATAATAAGATATTATGCTTGTATCTTCCAGCATTCAATATAAATGCAATTATCTGGTTTTAGAAAAAGATATGGGAAGATTCTGAAAAGATAGTAGAGTAGGTAAGAAAATTCTAAGTTCCCCAGATTTCCTCCACAAACTGGACAAAACTGTGCCTAAGGATGGACATACAGCAATTAAAAACAAAAGTTAGGGCAAAACAGTGGTCCTCCTGGGACAATCAGAAAGATCCAAAGAAAGGTAACAGGATGGAGGTTTGGCTATGAAGCATAAATGCTTCCAGACTAACTCCACAGAAATAGCAAACAGCAAGCTCAGAGTTGGGAGGCAGGTTTGGCCACAGTCTTGCGAATTTTTACCTCCCAACAACGAATTGTGAGGCTTTTGATGCAAAAAAGGCCTGAACTTCATTAGTAAGTAGTTAGAAAGAAAGACTGTGCTAGTTCTGAGTATGATATGATTCTAAAAAGCAAAACTATAAGAAGCAAAAACTATAGGAAAAGGTAAAAAGAGAAATTAAATTATACCAATGAGGTGTGAGAGCAAGAATTGAAACTGAGGAATTAGATGGAGGAAAGCTGGTACTTTTGGAGTCCTACTCACATTGGCAATGGATTAGAGGGAACAATACATACTCATCTAGAAAAGCATAAAAATTTATAAATAAATAAATAAGTAAACAAAGGAGGAGGTTATACAGAAGTATGTAGATTTATGGGAATGAGATAAACAGGGAAGGGAAGAGGAAGAGGATGGAAGGAGATGATAAGGAGAGGGGTAAGTTAAGAATAGCAATGCAAGGTAGTGGGTAGAAGAAAAGTAGAGGAATCAGAAGGGATAGGAATCGAGATATTATACAAACAGAGTAATAATGATCAGGAGTAGAATTTATTAGGAAAAAAAGCAGTAGTAGTAAGTGATTTTGGACAAAAAGTTTCAATCAAAAGAGAAAAACAGGGAAACTACAGCATATATTAATCAATATTGTTTTAGACTATTTAAAACAAGATAGTATAAGGCTGGAACATCGCTCTGGCATAGGAAAAGATGAGTTGGTAGACTGAAAAGAATATGCAAAGACTTGGACCTAAGAAGGATGACATTATTTACCTTCAGAGAAATAGAAAACAAGTGTAGTACAATCTTAACATAGATGTACATGAATGTATATATGCATATGATTATAGATGTGTATAGACAGATATATCTCTGAATGTATATAAAAAATAAATCAGAGCATAACTATAGCCTGTTTGGGGCAAGTTGGGGGAAGGAAGGCAGAAAAAAAATTAGTTACAAGTGCACATGGAGAACAAAAGAAAACCTACAAGGAAACAAAGAAAAGATGGACAGATCTGAATACAGTGTCTAGTATTTATTATGTAAGCTTTCTCAAAATTGAAAACATGACCTTTTTTTCTATTTTCTATTTAAGTTTTAATATTAAAATTTTTTAAAGAAGAAGAAAACCATATAATTAGTATCACAAATTAATAGTTGTAGTATAGAACAGGAAGCTTTTTAAAAAACCTAAGTAAAAAAATTTTAACTTTCCATTGTGGTATTAACAGTGACAAAGTGATATTTCAAATCATTTCAAAAATATTCAAATCATTTCAAAAATATTTTTGAAACTTTATGAATGGTATGAAAAAGTCCTTTATTAAAACTCTCCAACTTTTAAGTGTTATAGTCAATGAATGATTATTAATTAAGTACTTAAACTATATTCTAGGAATGGGAGATACAAAGAATGAAACAATCTCTTGTAATGGAGGTGATTAAATTCATATCAGTATAGAATAAATATAAATAAATACAAGTTAATTAAAAGAAGGGCATAAACAACTGGAGAAAATCAAGGAAGTCTTCATGTAAAGTGATATTTAAGCTATTATCTTCTATATCAAGCCTTCTGTGATCCCAGGCACAAGCAACTGCTAGTGCAAAAGCATAGAGAAAGGAGATGGAATGCATCGGGAGAGTAATAAAGAAAAGGCCAATTTGGATGAACAAGATAATTTACATAGCTAATTAATAAAAACTAACCTCAATAAATAGTCATTCCCATCTGTCTGGGTTTACCTTAATACTCCTTCTCTTGAGCTATCCTCCACACTTTTACCAGACTCCTCTTCCTTATTTCTACCAATCTGATCACATTTTATTCCTTAAGGACAATCAAATACAATTTAAGCTTCTTTGCCCAGCATCCAAGGCCCTTCACAAAGTGTCAGCATACTGTTTCTTCATCTAATTTTATTTTACTCCTTTTTACATAACTCAAAGGCTTTAGGCAAATATGCTTTCTTTGCTTTTCTTCACTATTCCTGTTTTCCTACCTATCCTTTAAAATATAAATCAAATGGTATCTCCCGCCTAGAGACCTTTCACAATCCCCCAGTAAAAATTACATTCTTAACATCACAGAGAAACTAGTTCGGTAATTTCTAATGTATTAATTGGGCATATCTCTGATGTCCCTCCCAATCCATGAAGACTGAAATATAATGTCTCTAAACTTCATTTCTTCCCTAGACTCAAGACAGCTCTTAGTAACCAGTAGTAGCCACTTCTATTTCCTAAACAGGAAGGAAGCCAATTTAATAAAACTTTTTACATGACCATTTAAGCTCATCTTTTTGGGAATAATTCTTCATTAAAAAAAATAATAATAATTCTCAGAATTAATTTCTCATTAAGAAACTATATACAGTAGAGGGTCTATCGAGGATCAGGCAGACCTAGGGTTCAACTCTCCCCTGACATTTGATATCCAACTGATCCTGAACAAGTGACTTCAATTTTCTTATCTATAAAATCATGATAATATTTATAAATCTTACCTCATAGAGTTGTAAAAAGGCTTAACTGATATTTTAGTAAATTTTAAAGCATCAGTATTAGCAATTACTTATTATTGTGATTGCATACAGAAGCAACTCATAATTCCAATCCTAAAACTATTTCTGTATGACAATTTTCAGATGATGAAATTGAAAACTATTTCTACTCATATGAAAAGGTGTTCCAAATCATTATTGATCAGAGAAATGCAAATTAAGACAACTCTGAGATTCCACTACACACCTGTCAGATTGGCTAAGATGACAAGAAAAGATAATGACGAATGCTGTAGGGGATGTGGGAAAACTGGGACACTGATACATTGTTTTTTTGGGTTTTTTTTATTATTATAGCTTTTTATTTACAAGATATATGCATAGATAATTTTTCAGCATTGACAATTGCAAAACCTTTTGTTCCAACTTTTCCCCTCCTTCCCCCCACCCACTCCCCCAGATGGCAGGTTGACCAATACATGTTAAATATGTTAAAGTATAAGTTAAATACAATATATGTATACATGTCCAAGCAGTTATTTTGCTGTACAAAAAGAATCGGACTTTGAAGTAGTGTACAATTAGCCTGTGAAGGAAACCAAAAATGCAGGCAGACAAAAATGGAGGAATTGGGAATTCTATGTAGTGGTTCATAGTCATCTCCCAGAGTTCTTTTGGTGGGTGTAGCTGGTTCAGTTCATTACTGCTCTATTGGAACTGATTTGGTTCATCTCATTGTTGAAGATGGCCACGTCCATCAGAATTGATCATCATATAGTATTGTTGTTGAAGTATATAATGGTCTTCTGATTCTGCTCATTTCACTCAGCATCAGTTCATGGAAGTCTCTCCAGACCTTTCTTAAATCATCCTGCTGGTCATTTCTTACAGAACAATAATATTCCATAATATTCATATACCACAATTTAACCAACCATTCTCCAATTGATGGGCATCCACTCATTTTCCCTTCATTTCTCTGTTCACAACTCCAGATCCAGCCATTCTGGAGAGTAATTTGGAACTATGCTCAAAAAGTGATCAAATTGTGCATATCCTTTGATTCAGCAGTGTTACTACTGGGCTTATATCCCAAAGAGACCTTAAAGAAGGGAAAGGGACCTGTAAGTACAAGAATGTTTGTGGCAGCCCTCTTTGTAGTGGCCAGAAATTGGAAAATGAGTGAATGCCCATCAATTGGAGAATGGTTGGGTAAATTGTAGTATATGAAGGTTATGGAATATTATTGCTCTGTAAGAAATAGCCAGCAGGATGAATACAGAGAGGTTTGGAGAGACTTACATGAACTGATGCTAAGTGAAATGAGCAGAACCAGGAGATCATTATACACTTCAACAACAACATATGAGGATGTATTCTGATGGAAGTGGATATCTTCAACAAAGAGAAGATCCAATTCAGTTCCAATTGATCAATGATGGACGGAATCAGCTACACTTAGAGAAGGAACATTGGGAAATGAATGTGGACTACTTGCATTTTTGTTTTTCTTCCCAGGTTATTTTTACCTTCTGAATCCAATTCTTCCTGTGCAACAAGAAATTCAGTTCTGCACACATATATTATATCTAGGATATACTTTAACATGTTTAACATGTATGAGACTGCCTGCCCTCTAGGGGAGAGGTGGAGGGAGGGAAGGGAAAAGTTGGAAAGGAAGTGAGTACAAGGGACAATGTTGCAAAAATTACCCATGCATATGTTCTGTCAATAAAAAGCTATAATAATAATTTAAAAAAAGAAATTTCTGTATTATTTTAATGCTGAATGTTCTCCTCTAAGTGGATGGTTAACTAAAAGCAACAAAGATCATCAGTATTATGCAAGAAAAGAAATTCAAAACCAAGAAAAAAATAAATGTAAGCATTCTAATAAACAGTAAATAAGTACTGAAACAAAGACAAAATATGATTGTAAATATGATTCAGGAAGGGAACAGTTTATGAGGCATGGGAACAATACATATGAAATAGAATGAGAATGTTACATTGCCACCAAGTATGTCTGAATAACAACACAATGTACAAACCCTTAATGTATACGTACTGGTCATCTGGCAACGTTTTCACACCTTCCACATTAACAGTAAGGGTCTGATTTCCTCCCAGAATTTTATGGAATGATTCTATTAGCTGTTGTTGCTGGCTTCGGATATCTGCTTCCTTTCTATTGAAAATTAAAACTACCAGTCCATCTTCATCCTTATTGTTGGGCATGCAGCTATAACCTACTGCCTGTGGAAAGAGAGCACAGAAAATTGTGAAAAATCACAAATCTCAAGGCAGTCACTTACATGCTCAGTAAACCCATTTCTCCATCTTTAAAATGGAAGTAACAGAATTTTAAAAAACTTAACATGCCAGTGATTTTGATGTAAAAATGTAAGATGTTTAGCTGAATTTTTCAAATTATGGATTGCCTATAAATGTTCATTCCCTTGTGTCACACAGCTAATAAGTGCCAAACGTCTGAGGCAGAATTTGAACTCAGGTCCTCATGATTCCAGGGCCACTGCTCTATCCAGCATCCCCCAACAGCATCCACTTTAAAACCAACAAATCTTCTGTTAGGATAATAGATATATAGGCTAGACATTTTTAGCAAAATACTCCTGAATGCAAATCTTTCTGTTAGCATAAGATTATAATTAAATTGAAATATTGTATCTGCTTATTCTATTATATAATATACAAATACCTACATTTAAAAGGCACTCCATTTCAATGGAACATTTCAGTCTTTTATAGAGAGTAGCCTGATAATGTATGTTTAATTTGCTTTAAGTTATTTAATATGTCATTAACATTGAAAAAGATCAGCATCATACCTTAAATCTACAGAAAGGATTTTCCTGGGTAAATTCCACAGGTGGAATGTTATTATTGAAGTATCCCTTGCCTGTTCCCCAGAAGGCCTGGAGTTGATTCCATTTTGCCAAAATAGCATCTCTTTCATCTCCCAGTAGTGTTGGGGCAGAAAGAGCACTTGCTGTATTGATCAGCTGATTCGACTGGACAGGGGCTTGCGTGGGCTGATTGAAGAGACCACCTAAATCTGAAGAAGAGATGAAGATGTTTCTTTTAAAAATAACAACCAGTCTGTATCAAGGGAGACATAGAACAAAAAGTTCTAATGGTACCTGTCCTTTAATAACTGTATTGTCATCCATTAACATGCTCAACTGAATATTTTTAATAATTTCAAATGGATAGAATGCTGTCCATTTGAAAGGAAGCTTTTGATTCAAATCCTGCCTCCAAAACTTATTAGTCATATGACTAAGTCCCTTAATTTTTCTAGGCCTCAGATTTATGGATTATAAAAGTTTCTGATAATACCATGTATTAAACATTGCAAACTGTAGATGACTAGACACATCTGCCATCACTCTTGTTATGAGAACCAAAGGACTCCAGGACCAAATTCCCATTGGAACAGAGAAGTTAGGAAATGAATCATACTAAATCTCAAACAATGATGATTAAATTCAATTCCAAAAGCTTACTGATAATCAATATTTTTCTATTCTGATATATTAGAGATTCTGTTGAGTTGTCCTCAAATTTATTTCACAATATGTAAGATTCTATGTTTTTTTACTTAATGCTTAAATAAAGCTAACTTTTTAAAGTAAATTGAAGTTGACTGAAGTTAACAAACATCTTACAGCTATTAGCACATCCAAACAAGACATAGACTTCGAGTTAATTCTCCCATAGGAAATTAAAGATTATTCTTTATCATAAGTATCATTAAGTATATTTTATATTTGAAGGGGTTGAACTTTTGAACCTTGAAGCTTAAGTTGTACTTGAGCCTGGTACTTGCAATAATAATTGAGCTTTTAAAGATCACCACAAATGATACTTAAATTGTTTGATTTACTATATTAAATACCTTTTTAAATACATATATTTTGGTTATAAATTGAAAATTCTATAAAAATGTACTGCTCTTAGAAAACAAACAAACTTTGTTCTCTTAGGCTTTTTCACATGTAATTATTTTAAGGGATTTGATCTGATTCACATTATAATGGAGTGGAGTGCTACCCTAAGACAGTATTCACATCCAGAGGGGGGTGAATGTGTATATATGTGTGTGTGTATTGATCTCTGTGATAAATATAGGCCAAAACTTGAATGAATTTCAGTGCAAAAAATTCCAAGCAGCCAATATATCAGGCTGTATATAATGATATGTATTATAACATACAATGATAACTAAGAACAAATCATTTAAAGGAAATACATTACTATTCCTTTTTTTCTCTCTATAGCTTGGATATCCAGTTTAATTATTGGGGGAAGTGAGGAAGGCTAAGTAGAGGATGTGAAAACAGAAGGAAAGATCTGGAGTCCATACAATGAAGAATTCTCAAAATGCTTTTCTGAGATCCTAGTGCTATTGACTGGGAATTTGGAAATGACAAGTCTTTTATGTCTAGTAAATTATTATGTTTCAAGCAACTGACAAGCATATTCAGTACCTATTCATATGCCAAGCAATGTGTGCAAAGTCCTAAGAGTACAAATACAAATGGTATAAATATAAATCAAATAACCATATTTTCAAGAAGTTTACATTTTAATGAGAGAGAGAAAAGAAGTACAATATAGAGAGAGAATAAAAAAGTGAATAGAATACAAATAAATTTTAGTTAAGGCAGGAGGATAACTAGCAGTTAAAGAGTTCAACAAAGGCTTCATGTAGAAAATGGTGCTTGAAATGCATCATTAAAGAAGAGGGGGCTATATGGCAGAGGTGAGGAAGCAGGGCATTTTAAGAACAGGGGTTAGGGACTGCAAGGATCAAGTATAAGGAACAGAGAGCTTGGAGCAAAGAGAGTAGGAGGAGAATGGCATTTAAACAGGCTAGAAGATTGTACAGGTTTTTAAAAGTAATTTATCCTAGAGGCAACAGGAAGATACTAGAATTGGTTGAGTAGGGAAGTCATATGGTTAGATATACATCCCAGCAAAACTGCTCTGACAGTGCTTTGAGACAACTCTCAAATCTTTCAAAAATGAATTAGGAAGCTTTTAAAATAATCTTGATGGAAACCGGGAAAGGCTAGCCCCAAGGAGGAAAGTATATTTAGCATTGTCCAATGTTGTAGAGAGATGGAAAGAGACCATTAGAACCAGCAACTTTGAGGCCACTGGTAACTGGGAGAAGAATGGTTTTAATTGAGAGGGGAGGTTGAAAACTCCACCTCAGAGGTCTGAGGATTCAAAAGAGAGAAGCCAAAGCAATGACTGATGACAGCTGTCTCAGAAGTCTGGCTGAGAGAGGTCCGCAGCCAGAGGGTATAGTGGGGCACAGTTCTAAGAATGGGGAGACTTGAGCATGTCTAAGAGCAGTATTGAAGGAACGAGGGGAAAAGGAGAAGTTGAAGATTTGAGAGATGAAAGAAGACACAATCTGCAGGAGACAGAGGATGATATCAAGTGCTCTGCATAAGGGCTAGCGAGAAGAGCCACTTCTTTGTCAGAGACTGGGTCCAACTGAAGATGTAGAACATAAAATACAAAGAAGTCACACAATCATGACAAATGTGAAATGACCAAAAAGAACAGTAAATGACATGAATTTTTAAGGAGTGAAACAAACTTCTTATACTTACTACTTTGACTCTGCTGTGTATTGAATGTACCAAATCCTAGCCCAGTTCCCAAACCAGTACTGCTTCCTGTAGTTGTGCCAAAACCAGTTCCAAATCCAAAACCTTTGTTCTGAGTAGCACCAAAGAGGCCTTTGAAGGAAAAATTTTGTTTACAAAAGTGTTACTTTAAAAAAATGCAGCTGCCCAACTAGCTTATATCAATGAGGTTTAGTTCTAGAGTTAACTCACTCTAATCTGGGCTCTTACCACTTGTGCCTGTGTTAGTGGGAGCAGAAAAGCTGAATGCAGAACCTGACGTTGTAGTGGTGGTTCCAAACCCTCCAAACGTACCTAACAAATAATAATCAAAAACATGGAAAACAGCAGTGTTAGTGGCTCTATTCTTTGCCTGATATCTATAAACATGTTTTATAAAAATGTTCTGGCAACTATATTTCAATGTAATTGTTTTTTAAAGAATCTAATGCATATATATGAATACACACATATATAACAGTCTAAGAAGTTCACAAATTTCACTAACCATCTAAGACAGGGTCTAGGATATCAAAAAGGTTAAAAAATCCTGCCAGTATTTTAGATATTTACAATTTAATACACATCTCATAAAATGCCTATGTGTGTGCATGCGTGTGTACATACACAGATATATATATATAGATATATATAAAATCCTCATTTGTTTTGGTTCCATACTTTTAAAATACACTGATTTGACTGAAGACCTCTATTTCAGTAAATATATTAACATATTATCTTGTTATCTAATGTACAAGAATGTATTATGAAGTTTGAAATAAAACAGCATTTCAAAGCACCAAATAAAATGATCAACAGAATACAATTTTGAGGATACACTTCACCTACTTACCATAGTAAGAAGCCGATTAGTTAATTTACAATTTATAATCACATTTGAAAACTTGTCAATGGTTAAATAAAAAAAAATTTAGTGACATATTGTACAAATATGACATTGATGTAAGTGATTTAATACATGGACTGCAACTGATAAAAATGGAAATGCCAGTGTTTTTTAAAAATTATATACTGAATAATATATATACAATATATGTAACATATAAAATTGAATTTTATAAAATAATACATAATAAACACTGTCATTTATTTTTGCTGAGTTGTAGCTCTATTCAGAAGCACAAATCAAACACAAAACTCCATTTTCCTTCAGTGTTAATTTTATGCAGGAAATAATTACATGTAAAACAGTATTAAGATTGTATTATAGGCCTCTTGAGAGCACAAACTGTTTTCTTCATCTTTAATCCCCAGCATAGTGCCTTGTACATAGTAGATATTTAACAACTATTTGTTGAATTGAAATCACAGAATGCTAGTATTTTGTAACTATTTAAAAAAAAAGTATAGGAAGAGTACAATGCATGATTATTCTAAGAATAACATCATTTGTCACATCTTAAACTTTTTTGCTTAAAGTTAAGCGTATGCTAGCTTGAACATATGGATTCCATACAACACTGGATTCACAAAAGAACTACCCCAACATTAGTTTTAAGCAGCAAAAATATTTCTGAAAATAAGTTTTTAATAGAAAAAAATTGGCAATGGGCATTGACCAATTAAGTCATGTAAAAGAATAGAATAAGTTTTATAAACAGCTGAGCTAAAAGGTTTTTCTAGGAAAAATCTATAGAAGTAGGTATACAAAGTACAAATACTTGGGCAGATCCTCCTGCCAATTAAAAAAGGTCTTAAAACTAGAATTTCACATTACAAATCAGCAGCAGCAGCTGTGAAAACACAAATAGAATGCTTACCCAACTAGCCAGCTTTGAGAAGAACTTGGTGGTGGGTTTTTTTTTGGTGGTAAAACCAAATTCCTCACTCTTAAACTTAAACAATGAGTGAAAAGAGCGGAATGACCTTTGAAGAATAAGGTACACCAAAGCAGAATAATATTCTAGCTTGCTGGGGAATAAAAACTACACTTAGAAAAAGCCAAACTATTGGTTTAAAGCTCTTTGTATAAGATTTGTTCCTTCTGAGAAAACAGCTATAACTGTGGAACACTGATGACAACAATCTGATGAAGTTCCAAAGGACAGATGTAGGAATGATGAGAGATGACTGCAGGAGTCCAAGAATCCAAGAAAAAAATGTGTTATCTCGAATAAATTGGATGTTGCTCAAAACTATCAAAAAATTTAACACGGGATCTTTGATGATTCGGTAATGTCACTGGGGATAGAATTTAGATTTTGTTTTTTATTAAAAGAAAACATCAGCCCTTTTCCAACTGTGGAAACAGTCAACAAATTTGATACTGAATTTGAGATTCAGGAAAACGACCGTTTTGTTTTGTTTTGTTTTGTTTTTTTAAGATTTTTTTTTTAATTCCGTTTGGAAAGTTTGGAGTCCAAATTGCTCCCTGTTTCCTAGGGCCACCAGGCTGGGCAGCCCATTTTTGGAGTCCTGCTTGAACATCCACGAGGTGACGGGGTCTCTACCTGCGCTGGCCAGAGGGTTACCAAAACTGAAGGGGGCCGCGGCGGTGGTGGAAACACCGAAATTCCCAATATTAAAGTTCACTGCAGGATTAGCAGCTAATCCGAAACCCCCAAAATTAAACCCAGTGTTGGTGGAGTTGGCAGCCTCCAGCCCACCAAATCCTGACAGGCGGGAGGAGGGAAGGGGAGAGAAAGAGAAGAGAAAAGAAAAGAAAGCACGTTAAGCATTACAAGAGTCAGAATCATCCCGCACAGGGTTAGACTGGGAGCTCCCAGAGGGCGGGCCCCGTCTCTGGCCCCCGCGCCCAGCGTGGGCAACAACTGGGATACATACAGTAGGCGCCTCATAAGTGCGGCTGCACTGGCCGTCCCCAGTGCTCAATACAGGTTTGACACACAGGAGGCGCTCCATTAATGTCTGTCGGCCAGCACTAGGCGTAAGGCCATGAGATAAGGATTGAGGGAAGGCGAGACGAGGGGAGGGGCGCCAGGGAAAGGAATCCGGGGACCTCGGGCCCCCGGGGAGGGGTCCCCTCTTCCCCCCCCCCCCGGGACTTCGGGGTCAGGGCTGGGGGGCGGTGAATCCCTCGGCTGAAGACCCCGCCAAGACTGCGGTCACGTCACTGCCTCGCCGGCCCTGGGGGGATCTCCTTCCCGTATTCAGCTAGGGGGGCGCCTATTTGGGGCCGGGCCTGGCCGTGGGTGGAGGGAGGGGTCCCCGCGCGGATCTCCTCAGCCCGCCCCGCCCCCGCCCTCCACACTCACCTGTAGGGGCGGCGGGGGTGGCGGTCGTGGCCGTGCTGCCCGCGGGAGCCCCGAAATTGAAAGACATGACGCCCCCGGGGCCGCGGCGGCTCTCAAGAGGCGCTAAGTGCAACCGGTGGAAGGGTCCGGCCGGGGAACGAGAACCCGAAACGAAAGGGTTCCCGGGAGCTGCAGGGGCCGGCTGCGCTGGCTGGGGGTGGGGCCTCGGAGGAAGCCCGCGTTGCGTCGCGTCTCTGTGGCGTCACGAGGGAATTGTTTCGTGAATCGTGGCGGGAAAAGTGCGCGTGCGCAGAATCTCCGCGGTGCGGCTCACCGCGAGGTCTGGGGCGGGGAATTCGGAGAATCTGCGTCCGCAGCTCGGAAATGCGGCTGCCCTTGGGCACCAGGCTCCGGGACCCTCCGCACCCCCGCCCCTCTCCGGCTCTCCGCCCGGACCTCTGGATCGTCTCTTTTCCGAATGTTTACTTTCCTCCTCTTGAGAACAAAGAATGCGAGAAAGAGGAGACGGAGAAAGAGAGGGAGGAAAGGAGCCAGAGCCAGATTTAGCTTCTACAAAATTCTGCTCTGGAAATGTTTACAAAATGCCTTTCCATCCTTGTGTAAACGTGGGGTTAATTGACCAGCAAAACCTCCCTCCTTTACAGTAATCACTTACTCCATTTCAGTTAAGGCAGGGATGAAACCCACCCAATTGTAATAGATTAAGAACACTGAGATTGAGTCACACAAACATTAACGAGGATGAAAAGGGCCTGCACACCACCTTAATTCTATCAATCAATCGGTAATCCAACATTAAGTGCCTACTGTATACTAGACGCAGTGCTAAGCAAAAGCCAGTGCCTGATCGCAAAAATCTACAATCTGATGGGGGAGGGGAGGCACGACACCAATACATACAAAGCAAGTGACACAGGTTAAATAGAAAATAGTTGTGACAAGGAAAACACTGGAAGGAAGGCCTTCCACAAGATAGGATTTTAATGGAGTTCTGAAGAGCATCCAGGCAGGGGGGACGGTCAGAGAAAATGCCCAGAGCTAAGAGACGGAGCATCTTGTCCATAGAGTAGCCGGGAGGTCGGTGACACTGAACAGAAAAGTACCTGTGGGGGGAAGTGAGGGTTAAGAAGACACGGGAAGATTCTGAAAGCCAAACCCCGGGTTTAAGTAGGGGAGGGACACGATCTGGCCTGGATTTTAGGAAAACCACGTTAGGGATTGGATGATGGACGCAGCGGGGCGGACCTGATGAGATGCGATTCAGGAACCAAATGGGTCCTCTCTATCTTTAGACAATCCATCCACTATAAATCTCACACGTGGGCACATATCAAACAAATATTACACTTTTAAAGCCTCCACACTAGGTGCCCCACTCTCTCCTCTCACTCACTCTAATCCCTTGCAATATGACTGACTTCCTCATGTAATTGAAACGCCTCGCTCACATTGCCTAATGTAATGGCCTTTTCAAAGAAATGTTTTACCCACTAAAGCATCTGATGGCATCAATCATATTCTCTCCTTGGTGCCTTTTTTTTTTTTTTTTTTTTTTTTGATACTGTTCAAGTTCTCTTCCTATCTTTCTGACCGTCTATCTCCTTTATTGGTTTTTCAACCATCTCATTCCCCTTTAATTATAGGAGGCAACTAGGTAACAAGGTAGTAGTCAGGGTTTGTAGTCAGAAATATCTGAAATCAAATCAACCTCTGATACTATGTAACAAGTTATTTAATCTGTTTGCCTCCGTTTTCTCAACTGTAAAAATGAGAATAATCACATTAATAACTACACCTCACAGGGTTATGAGAAGCAATGAGATCATATTTGTAAAGTGCTTATACAAGTATAATGCCCGGCGTGTAACTGATGCGATGTATTACCGCTATATCTACACTACGTTCTAAGAGTACAGGAAGTATATCTAGGAGGGCCTACCATAGCTCTCTGCATATAGGAGATATTTAAAATTTCTTTAGTGAATGAATGAGTAAAGTGATCCTATATTACAACAATTATTTCAGTTTTCAGAGCTACAGATTTTTCCCAAATATTTTCAGACTAAAAACTCCCACAAATTTGTGCACATGAGGAAGCCCAAGGGGAAAACAAATCTATTCCCCAATCTTTTGTTCCAACTTTTCTCTGATTCCTTTGGGCTTTCCCGGAATGACTCCAGACAGCCATTAGGACAAATAGTCAAAATTCTAGATTGAGTTTTATAGAAATGATAATTTTATTAGTGAAACACTTTGTTTTTATTAACAGTAGAAACAAGCATTCTTAGAATCACATTAAATGAGACCATTGTAAAAACTAAATGTGTACTATTCTGAATATCTTCTTTAGTGGCCAGAAATAAGAAAAAGTAGTTAAAGGGGGGTTGGGAGGAGGCAGAAATATGACAGGCCCAAACTGAAGATCATCTTTTATAAACATCAAATCTCAATAATCAACTTAAATTTTATAATCAATGATTTATTTCAAAATAAAAGCCCCAGGAGTGGCTAATTATTCTGTTTGGCTTTTTAATGGTTTTTCCTTTCAAGGACAAGAAGAAAAACATGTGGTAGCAACTGCCACAACAGTCAGCCAGTCTATAAACATTTATTAAGCCCCTATTATGCATATCAGGGACAAAATCAAGAGATTTAAGTTCTAACATCTAATATCTTCCTAAGCACCTATTATGTATCAGAGACAAAATCAAGAGATTTAGGTTCCAGTAACTAATATCCTCCATTTACAAATTGAATTGAATAACACTAGCCACTAACTTCCCTGTGATGTTGACAAGACTGAAGTTTGTAAAGACCTTGACTTATGATGTTTCATTGATACAGATGACTCCCCCCCCCCCTACAAGTGCAAACTATTCTGCAATTTAGAGCCTTAGAGACTTGGTTGGGATCCTAAGTGACTAAGAACCTTCCAGGGTGACAGAGCTATTATGTGTTAGAGGTAGGAGAGAAACTCCAGTTTTTGCTGGCACCAAAGCAAGTGCTCTATGTTTCAAGCCATTCTGCCTCTCAAATAAGTGTTACCAATTGGTAGTACATATTAGCTGACTGCAACTGTTCATAGGTTGACCACAGATTCTTCTGCAAAGAAGTGGTTCTCAATATATTTGCTTAATTTGATTTTCAGGTCTTACCAAAAAAAAAAAAAAAAAAAAAAAAGGAAATATGAGATAATATCATAAATGAGCAAATAATCTGAAAATGGTTTTTCTTCCCCCCCCCCAAATTAACAGGAGCTCATCTCAAAATGTGACCTTGTATTTGTAAATGCAAAATCTTGTCTGTAAAATCTTAAAGAAGGAAAAAAATGAATAGTGGAGAGAGCCCAATAAAAGACCTAAGCCAAGTCATCCAGAAGGTATGAGTACAAAACTAACTGGGCTTGGCTAGATCTTGCAGGTTTTTTATAAACACATTTTTTCCCCCTCTACTGATTCTCACTGTTTTAAGACATGCTCACCTGCTCACTTTTCACCTTTCACAGGGGTCTGTGTCTACTGTCCTGGGAGAGCATATTGGACAAAACAAAACACCACCTTTCAAAGATTCTCCTTACTAAGCTGTCTCCCATGCCTAGGTCAAAATTCCTTGAAAGCTGTGATAGAGATGATCTTGTCTCATGGTTTTCTGAATATTAATATCTAGAGAAGAATAAAATGATGTATATTCTTGTCAAATGTGTCTTCTCTGAACCTGATCAAAATCTAAAGGAAGACAGATTCCCTGTAGAGGTAAGGGTTCTTTAGATACCCTTCACATGATATTGATTGCATGCAAACTTCTAAAGGAGTTACCCAATCACATTAGGATGGTCCAACTTTACTATGCATAGAATTAAAAACAAGTGGCTGAATAACATGTATTATCTGGGCAGTGGTATACAGTCAGAGGGTCAGCTTATAAAGTACTGATCATCACTATATATTTTTCAGACAGAAACAGGGAATGGATCTAATATTAAATAGAAAGGCTGAATTATTTGGGAAACTTGAATGCTTTAAATGATTCCAAGATTCCCTCTGAAAGATAGGCATATCTTTTTTTTAACTGGTATTTTTATGAGAATATTCCATGGCTGCAAATCATGAAATATCACAATGTCTGAAGAATCACAGATCTGGGCCACCCTCAGGGCAACGCAACACTTACTGATGAACAAAAATAGGTGGCAACACATTACCAATGAATAATGGCACAGAATTTAAAAAAAAATAAAGATTTTTGCCTAAAGGTGGAACAGTTATATAATCAGATTGGAAGAGAAGTGTTTGGAAGATCCCTGGAACCTCTTGCTCTGATTGGTCAATTCCTTTCAGAACCTACTTTTTAAGGAAGTACCCAGATCAGCCAGGTTCACACCTTCAGGCTCCACTCTGCTGACTTTCATGTGTAGGTAAACTACTACCCCAGCCACCCTTTCCAAGATCCTATCTCTCCCCACCCAGTCTCTCCCATGCTTCTTGAAAGCAAGGACTTCCCCCCCCCCCTTATATTCTATTTCCAATGTTACCTTGCTTATAATAAACACTTAATATAAATGCTTGTTGACTAATAAATGCTTGCTTGTTGACAATCCAAGGAGTTTGTTAGCATCCACTCAACATTGAGTATCTTGAATGGAGAGGAAGGCTTCTCTCTCCTATGCCCAATGTTAGAGGGACCAAATATATAGATCCTTGGTGGACCATCTGTCCTTAATGTGCATAAGATTTGAAGAGAAAAATTCTTTAAAATGCATTTAGTTCATAGAAAGAAAATTGGTATAAATCAATTAGAGATTTCAAATTAAATATCATCCTATAATACCAAGTAGACATGCATGTAGAAGCCCTTTAAAATCACAGGCTATTCAATACTTTAAAAAAAAATTAAATTAAAAAAAAAAACCTACAGGCTAAAGCCAGTAACAAGGGAAGATCAAATGATTATACTGATATTTGAACACATAAAGAAATTTTTTTCTACTAAAAACATACCAAATGTTTTCTGAAAATCTAAAGATTGTCACCTTCTTATGGTATGACCAAATAAGGCAGCTGGGTGGTATAATAGATAAAACTTTAGATTTGGATACTTGATAGCTATGTGTCTCTGGACAAGTCACTTAGCTTCTACCTACCTCAGTTTTCTCATCTATAAAATGGGGATAATAATCTCTTACTCAGGATTCTTAGGGGGATAAAAATAAGATAATAATTATAAAGTATTTTGCAAATTTCAAAGTATTACATAAATAATTGCTAGCTGTTATTATGATAATGAAGATTGTATTTTGAAGTAGATGATGATCCTTGATAATCAAAATAAGTTCTCAAGACTTCTTGAAGTTAAATGTAAGGTGGATTTATAGGATAAAAAGGCCCCTGTGTTCTAGTCCTATCTGTTCCACTTTTGCTTCCTAGTGATCTTGCTGCCTGTACTTGGTACCCTGGCATTTGCTTCCATTCAGTACATGTCAGCAAAAAGAATGGCCCATGAAGTGCAGAGACACATATTTCTCTACTAAGTGGGTGGCAGTAATTCAGGAGATACTTCCTAAAAAGTGACTTTTGAGTTCCCACTCAAAACTGCTTCAGAGCTGCCAAAATCCATGTGCACTTTTCATCCTGTGGTCTTTATGTTGCTTTGAGGAGAAATAGCTAGTGGGATCTGGATGATGATTTCCCAAAAGGTGTGAGACACCACAGTTGGGGAAAGACAGGGATTCTAATTTTCATAAGCTAGTATCTCATAAGCTATTTTTCAAGTAGCCATTAGGGATCTATGTGATCGATCTGGTCAGAGTAATGACAACTAGTTGGAAAGAACATGTTTGATAACATTTTTTTTTTCTGTTTCTAGAACACTTTCCCTGCTCATCTCTACTTCCTGATGTTCCTCAGATAAAATTTTATTTTATTTTGTAAAAATATGTATTATTTCATTTCCCTTCAATTTCAGGTTAAAACAATTTTAACATTAAAATTTCATCTTCTACAAGAAGCCTTTTCCAGTTCCTCTTAATTCTAGTGTCTTCCTTCTATAATTATCTCCAATCTATCCTGACTTTAACTTGCTCATACCTACTAATTTGCAGTTTATCTTTTCTATTAGATGAAGGCTCCTTGAGACAAAACTGGTTTTTGCCTTTTTTTGTGTCCCTGGCATATAGGTACTTAATAAAAAGTCTGTTGATTTGATTTGTTTCTAAAAGAGTACTATATGGAGGAAAATAATTTATATTCTGCATTTTAGCCAAAATCTGTTAGTGAGCATTTCTTCTTGGAGAGAGGATTAGACCTTCCTTCTTATCAAAATATTTTCCCCAATTAACTTCTAATTTAAATTTTATGGTTATGGAACAAAAGATGAAATTTCACAAAGAACAATGACAAAAAAAGGTACATAGTTTAAGCTTAGATTTTTTTTTTTTTTAAACCAAAGAGAACAATTAGGTACATCACTGCTGGGGCACTCTTGGTGAAAATATCTTCCTGAAACCAACCACTGCCCCTTAGAATTCCCCATTTGATCTGCTCAAAGATAAACAGAGATAGCTCTTTTAATTAAGATATTCTCATTCCTAATTTGGTCACCACAAACAAAAAACAAACAAACAAAAAAAAACAATTTTTCAAATGATTTTAGTTTCCAAAAATTACTATACCTCTCTCAAACTGATTAAGATTTTTTTTTTATTCAAGGAATACTGAGTGAATCTTTTACTAAAGTGAAACCTCAGATGAGAACAATGTCATACACATATATTGTATCTAGAATATATGGTAACACATTTAACATGTATGTCATCTAGGGGAAGGAGTAGAGGGAGGGAGGGGAAAATTTGGAAAAGAAGTGAATACAAGGAATAATGTTGTAAAAAAAAAAATTACCCATGCATATGTACTGTCAAAAAATTATAATTATAAAATTAATTTTAAAATTTTTTAAAAAAGAAAAGAAAAAAATAACAATGTCATAATATAATGTCTTCATATTTTTATAACACTATCATTATTGCTCCTCAAATGCCCAAAATAGTTTTCTTCAATTTTAATTTTAAATTGTCCATATTTGTCTGCAGTAATTTTGACAAACAAGGGAATACATGTGCATGCCCAAACTTCTGGAATGAACAATAATCCTATCAAAGATTTTCTATACCATCTGTCTACCATCCTCATACATAATCCCTTTTACCCTCACTCCTACCTAGCAAAAATGTCTTAAATCCAAAAGTTTCTGGAGGGATAGTGGAGTAGACAGGGAAAAATCCTTAGTTTAGGACTCTGGAGAGGGACACTAATCATAATCCTGTCACTAATTATCTATGTGACCTTTAGAAGTTCAGTTTCCCATCTATAATAAGTTGAAAGGAAGTTTCAGGAGTGAATGGTCCATGATTCTAAGATCCTCTAAGTCAACTTAAAAATAGAATTAGTTTTTTCTTAAAGACAATCAGATTACTATGAGAAAGGTAGACATCTTACTCTCAGCAGCCATTTACCTAACTTTACCAGTTTATTCACCTAGATTTATGTGAACTGCATTGAATCTTGGGGGAGGGAGGCTCTCAAAGAAGCCTTCTTTAATTGATGCAGATAGCCAGATTATCTTCTTTTAAAAACATCATTATTTGGTTCATTTTATCCCACTCCCCTAAATTTATGTATATTAGAATATAACTCTTGCCAAGATCTTTGCAACCGTAGTGACTAATTCAGTTTCCTTACATCTTATAGGCCTGTACTCTTCAATCCTATGATAATGGCATAGTGGCTATTGCACAAATAAGAGACAGCTCTGGGCATTCTTTCCAGTTTTCTCCCATTCCTGGAATGGCTTCCCTTTTCATTCTAGATTCCTTAGCTTCCTTCAAGTCCCAATTAAAATCCTACCTCCAAGACATTTTTGCCAATTCCTCTTAATTCTAGTGTCTTGTTTGCTTTTAATTACTTTCCATTTCTCCTGTATGTAGTTTATTTGAACATATTGATTTATTTGTGTCATTCAATTGGGAGCTCACTAAGGGCAGTAAGAAGGTCTTACTTCTAAAAAGAATACAAAAGTATTCCCAAAACTTGGCAGACTATCTGGCACACAATAAGTGCGTAATAACTTCTTATCAACTGATTGATCTTTGCAAAAAAAAATAAAATAAAAGAAACTTCAGCGTCCATGCAATCACTCAGGTTAACATACACTGAATATAGGAAAGACTTTATTTGACCCAGCAAAAAATGCAAAACAGTAGTGACTCACATTCTTAGTCCCTTAGTCTTAGGGACTACCCAAGTGATGAAGGCCCCTGACCAGGGAAGACAGTGGAGTCATAAGGAATTGACTTTTTTACCCCCCAGGAAGTCCCTCTTCCCCAAAAGAATCTATAGAGTTTTCCAGATTTATGGTATCATCTTATGGTTGAGGCCTTCTCCATATTCCCATCTTATATCCCTCCTGATTTAAGGACTAGAATAAGGCCCCCAACCAAGGGAAAGAACTGAGAATTTTTAAAGAATTGATCATAGGCTCATAAATTTGGAGTTGGAAGGGACTTAAGAATTTATCAAATCCAACCCCTTCATTTTATAAATGAAGGCTCAGAGAGGTCAGTTTTGTCCAGGTATCTGAGGGAGGACTCCAATCTAGATCTTTCTGACCCCAAGGGCATTAGGATTTCATTGCCTCTTAACCCCTTCCCCTAGGTATGCAGATCTATTAACAACAACAAAAAGGTAAGCTCCCCAGATCATTTGTCTCATTGAAAGCTGTCTCTTGCCCCTCTTCAGCTCCAACTCTTATTGATTTCAAATTCTTCTGCTTGGTCCCCAGGAACTCAGAGTTGTGCTCCACAGCGTCCAGAAAGCTTGGTCTAGGGATTGCTTCTTTTGTCTTGGAATGCATATTCCCCTGTCACATAGTTCCTTCCTCTCCTGAGCCATGGGCATCCCCGGGAGAGCCTCAAAGGAATGCAGGCTTTTTCTTGGGGGGGATCTTGAGCCTAAGCCTCTGGAGATCGTTTCTCTCCAATCTCAGCTATGACACCTCCTTTCCTCTCCTTTTAAAAATCGAGTCTAAAGCCATGACTCAGAAACATGTCCAGCCATGATTCAGTCCTTCTCAAATGTGGTGTTAATAGTTGATTACAGGCATCTTCACTGATTAGAACAAAGATCTCATCCATAAGTAGCAGGGAAGACCCAGTTATACAATGATCCTATACAATGATTGGTTTTAAAATGAGAAAATGAAGTGGTAACTAAAGTTGGGTTTTTAGGGGCATATAGTATCTTAGAAAATGAGATTAGTCCCAATATCTAACAAGATGCAGAGACATTTTAACCACAACAGATGATATGAAACTTTTAGCATTCCAACAACCCCCAAATCATTAATACTTAGAGTATTTATTTAAAATGCCTGCCACAAACATGAACACAAAGCAACTTGCAACGGGCTGTTTTCAGAAAGTATTGTCACCAGCCACTGTCAGTCAGTTCTTCAAAAGTTAATTTAGCAGCCGGCTGGAACACTGATGATGTATTTCCCCCGTATCAATAGTGCATCAAATTAAGTAATTAGCTGATTATTAGAAAGTAAGCTCCTTGAGGGATGGGGCTATCTTTTCTTTTTGCTTATGTCTGAATCCCCTGCACTTAGCACAGTGCCTGGCACACAGTAAGCACTTAATAAATGCTAAATCGACTGACTTGTTGATGAACACAAAGATGCTTTCCCAAGGAAGTAGTGGTTGGAATTTTGTCCGCTTGCATAGTTCATTCACCAAGCTCAAATAGTAGGGAAGATTTCAGGTCCTCATGAGGGGTGCTCTTTCATCAGCAGTGCCCTGAGGAATACACAACACAAGGAGGAAAGAATGATCAGGTTCTAGAGATCCAGTCCTTTTTTCTAAGGACTGAAAAGGCAGACAGGAAGGATCTGATCAAAAGAGTTCAAAATAAAATCTTGGCTCAAAAAACCAGTCCTATGATTCCTGTACAAATAGGGCATGGCTAAAAATTACACAAAAATTTACCCCAAAAAATCTTTATAAGGTTATTACTTTACACTATTGGGTTGAGATGGAGAGAAAAATTGCTCAACCTGGCAGGAGAGCTTTCTAGGAAACCTGTTTCATTTGAGACTGCTTTATTTTTCATTTCTGACTCCATGACTCCATTTGAAGTTTTCTTGGTGGAGATACTGTAGTTGTTTGCCATTTCCTTCTCCAGCTCATTTTAGAAATGAGAAACTGGAGCAAACAGAGTTAAATGATTTGCTTGGGGTCAATGATTTGGCTGAAGTCAAATCTGAACTCATGAAGATGAGCCTTTATGACTCCACTCTATCCACTGTACTACTTAGCTTCCCATTGTGGGACTGCTTTAGGGCTCATTCAAAAAGAATCTGAAATAACTAACCTGCACTTAACATACCACATCTACTTCAATAGTTTATAAATCTACAGTTTCATGCATATGGGTATTCCTCTACCAACAGGTTGCAAATCTTTCCATCTCTTAGTTTGAGAATTCCTTTGGCTAAAAGAATGATTATATGGTGGCTAGCACTCTGGTGAGAAGCCTATCCTAATTTAACTAGGCTTTTCTTCAGGACATGGAAATACAGTCTGTAAGCTCCTTGTAAGTTAGTAAGTTCCATGTTGAATTTTCAGTGTGAATGTTTATACCTCTGAAATTTAGCAAATATTCCAAATCAGGACTTGAGTGACTATTTTTGTCTGGACTTAAGAAATTGATAAAGTATAAATAATGCAGATTAGACTCAAAGGTGAGTGATCTGTACATCTATTCCCCCATTTTCTCTCCATCTCATTGCCTCCTCATACCATTCTTCAGCCTGGTTCCTTGCCACCAGAGCTGGTTGTTAAACATTTACTAGCATGGACACAGTTCATTGCTATATTGATACTAAAGATTCTTTAAGTTTGCTAAGACCTTCTTGAGCTTCTCTTATGGGCAGCTAGGTGGCACCATAGAGCACCATGCTGGACCTGGCAACAGGTGAATGATGGGGTACATGAAATGACTAGCTCTGGCTCCTGTGGGCAGACCCTTTGAGAATCCAGAAGTACCTTCCATTCATTATCTCATAATTATAATGGATGTGGCTCCTTCAACAAGGAAGTAATTCAGGCCAATTCCATCTGCATCCAGAGAGAGGACTAGGGGGATTGAATGGGGATCCCAGCATAGTATTTTCACCTTTTGTTGTTGTTTGTTTGCTGGGTTTTTTTCCCTCATTTTTTTCCTTTTTTGATCTGATTTTCCTTGTACATCAGGATAATTGTGGAAATATGTATAGAAGAATTGCACATGTTTAACCTATTCTGGATTATAAGGGAGGAGCTGAGGGGAAAGGAAGGAGAAAATTTTGGAAAACAAGGTTTTGCAAGGATGAATGTTTAAAATTATGCAAATGTTTTGAAAATAAAAAGCTATTATTTTAAAAAAGACATGTGTATGTTTCCCTACAAAGAAACATTTTTTAAAAATACTGGATTCATGATTTCACTGGGGTAGAGAGAACTCTCTACTAGTTCAGATGGATACTTTCTCTGTAATTTATAATCTTAGAGATTGTCTGGAATGTAGAAAGGTCAAATGATTTGGCCAAGGTCACACAGATAACCTATGACAAGAGAGAGGCTCTGAACCTGGGTCTTTCTAGAATCCATGCTACCTCTTATACAAATTCAAAGACACATTTGTATAGCGATATACCTATATATCTCTACACATACATAAACATTTGTCTATATGTATGTGTATGTGTGTATATATACATATATACACATACATATGTGTGTATACATGTTTATATATTGAATAACTTATATAGAACCAGGAAAGTTTGGATTCAGATTCCTCCCCTGCCTCAATCCCTAATTTAATGAAGCAGTAACAAAATTCATGTATTTGTTTTTATCTACTTCTATATTTGTTTCTTTCTGTAAACTAAAAATGTTTTATTGATGCTTTTATGTATGTATATGTGTGTGGAATATATCTATCAATGTCAAGCAAAACACCTATCTAAACCTCGGCCAAAATTGCATTCATCATCCAGCCTTTCTAGTCCATCCCCTTTCTTTACTAAGGGGGGTAACTCCTTTTCCTCACTAATCAATTGCTATCTGATCAGTTGTGAAATTCTTCAGAGTACTTTCTTTTACATTATTATCATAGTTATCATGTAAAATATTATTCTGGCTTGGTTCAGTTCAGTCTGCATTTGTTCATGTAAATTTTACCTGTTTTTTTTCTGTTATACTTATTTCCTACAGCACAAAAATATTCTATCCCATTCAAAAATCACAATTCTTTGACTCTTTCCACAGCTGATGAGCACTCCCTCAGTTTCTACTCCCTAGCCATTACAAAAGTACCATCAGAAATATTTTTGTATATCAGACCTTTCCCTCTGTCTTTTATTTCTTTGGGATATAAGCCTAGTAACAGTATGAATGTCAAAGGGTATGCACAGTTTAGTGACTTTTTGGTAGACAAATTTACAACTCCACCCACTTTGCATTAGTGACTATCCTTTTACATCCCCTCCAATAAATGTCATGTTCACCAATCTAATGGATATTCAATCTAGTGGAACATTGGTGTTATTTTAAACTGCATATTTTTTAACTAATGATTTGGATCTTTTCTTAGTAAGGTCACTAATAGCTTATGTTTTCCACTTGAGAACAAGAGAATTGTTGATATACTTTGGCTGACATCTTTTGGGATTGTCTCTTTTTCTTATATATTTGCATCATTATTTTTTTTCTTCTGGAAATTATCTTTATTAGAGAAAGATAAAGTTGAAAATTTTTTCTGAATTGTTTTCCTTCCATCTCCTCTATATGAATCTTGCATATAACACTATTAATATGTTGCTTCCCATATTATAATGTAAGTTCGTTGGGGACAGGAGGCTATTTCTAACTTTATTTGTATTACCCACACTTAGTATAGAGTCTGGTTCATATTAAATTATTAATTAATATGTTTGCTGGTGCACTAATTTGAACTTTCAGTAACTTTGCTTGTCCAAAATAATTTCAATTTTATATAATCAAAATTGCTCATTCTTTTATAATCACATTTCATACTTACTCAGATAAGAATTCTTTATAGTTTTGAAAGACATCTTCCTTTCTCTAATTTTTAAATGATATTATCTTTTTATATTTAAGTAATATAACATTTGGAGTTTATTGTAACATCAATTGGCTTGAATATAATTTTTCCATGCTTCTTTCTAGTTTTCCCAGAAGTTTTTGTCAAAACTTCTCAAATGCCAACTCCATCTTTAAATTGGTCTCCTTACTCCCTATTTATGCCGTGATGTGAACAAGGAATTTTTCTGTTCAGTATGAGGACCTTGAGTGTAAGCCTCATGCCATCAATAACGTGGTGATAATTAATCTTTTAGCTGTGATTATCCAACAGAATGATCAATAGACCATGACAACCACTCACTTACCTCTTCAGTCGACCCTTGTCCTTTGCATGCCATCCAGGTAAAGATCAAACCTAAGAGTACTCCCAGAGCCATGATGATGTAGGGGATGTTGGTGATGACCATAGTGGTATTTATTACGGATTTGAGTTTTGTTGCAGAATCTTTATCGATAAGAACACTCTGGAAAGAGAGAGACAGACATATCCTTTGGTTAGTGTAACTCTCACTCCAGCTATCTCAGGGTTGTACATTTGTTCTCCCTTTTGATTGTTTCTTCCCTCCAGTCTGCTTCAGAGGGTACAATATGTCATCCTTTAAGCTAGTATAGTCAAACTGAGATAGAAATGGGGGCCACTAAATCATATATAAGTATCCTTGTGTTCACATAGAAAAACACCTATCAGCATTACTTATGTTCTATTATATTTTCATTTATTTTGTTAAATATTTCCCTATTATATTTTCATCCAGTTAGAACCACAGTAGATGTCTTCCTTTTCCTGATACAAATATCTTAACTTCCTCAGTAGAAGTATGCTTCATGAGAGTAGGGTCTTTTTCATTATTCCTAAGTTGAGGCTTTAGCCACTGGATTTATGATGGCTGCTCTTTCTTGAAAAGAGGGCCTACCCATGGGAACATAATTGAAGGGAAAAAAGGGGGCCAACAGAAGGGAGAAGATATATAACAGAATCTGGATTTGCAATATTTCTTTAAGTAACAGTGTCTTAAGTACATTCAAATTGTGATTGTTCTTTTGAACAATCTGATTTGCATGTTAAGTCAACAGGAATGAATGAATGTGAATAGGGGAAAAATCCATGTGAGAGAAACATATTTTTGAGTGCGTGCAAGAGAATTTTTATAATTGCTCAAACTTCAAGAAAAATCCTTGAGTCATAGCTCTCAGCCAATGGCACTTTATCGAATAGTCTATGATCCCCTCTAAAGAAGCAGACCTCAGATTTTCTTCATGATCTGAGATACCTCCTTTTTCCAGAACCTTATCTGTATAAGGCTTGATTCTAGATTTGATATGTGAACACTTTAAAGGGATTACATGAAGTACAGAAACCAACTGATTGATAAACATTGCTTTGCAGACCAAAAATGATACATCAATTAGAAATGGCATATCAGAAGGAAGGTCTCAGGTTGGGGGAAACACAGACATCTCCACTCTAGTTGTCATTAGATAGTCACAAGATAGTGGTTAAGAAAGAGTGGTCTGGAGGCATAAAAATAAGTTGGGGGACTTTCCACATAATTGAGTTACTTCTGCCACTAGACTTGGTCACTATAACAAGGAAAAACAAGGGTGGAGGGCCTCCAGTTAGCTTCTTAGGATTTTTTCTCTATTTTTTATATTTGTTTTAAATTTTTCGAGTTACAGATTCTCCTCCTTCCACCCCACACCCTCTCTCATTGAAAAGATCCATGTGAAGTTGTGCAAAACATTTACATAAAAAGTCATGTTGAAAAAGAAAACATGGATCTCCCTCTTCCCCCCTTAAAAAAAAAACCCTCAAGAAAAAAAAAAAAGAAAGTAAAAAAAATATATATATATATTTCAGTCTGTATTCAGACAATCAGTTATGGATAGTATTTTTCATCTTAAATCCTTCGGAGTGGTCTTAGATCATTGTGTTGCTGAGAATAGCAAAGTCATTCACAGCTGCTCATTTCACAACTTTGCTATTACTATGTATTATGTACACAATACATTTTACTCTGCTTGAGTTCACAGAGGACTTTTCTTATAATTGGCTTCCTATAATTAAGCAAGTGAATTTGCAATCTGAAATTCATAGCTCTGGGGCCTAATATGTAGAACTTTTAATCATTATCCCTAGGAAATCAAATCAAATTGATTAATACTGATTGGAATAAAGGAAGGATCCAAATGAATCATTTCTCACAAAGAAATATTTTGGGGCACAATGAATGATTCCCACATTTTGTCTAAGGCATGATCTAGGTTCCTATGATGCCTTGATATTATGCCTGATGAGCAACAGAGACCATATAAGGAGACCAGATTTTCTGAATACCAATGAAGACCCATCCAGGGATGTTCTTTTCATAATGTCTTGTTAAATCATTCCTTTACTTTAAATTGGGACTCCCCTTGATAGTTACTCTAAATAGCTGTAATTAAAGCCTGTAAGTAATCCCCAAACTTTGTCTGAGCCATTAATTTAATCCCATCTTCCTTTTATATTTGAATGAATACCTCTCTATTAACTTCCTTAAACAGGAAGTTATTAGTATAAAAATGTTTCTCAGTGTTGCTGTGAAGAAAGTAAGAGATTTGCTTTGTTGTTGTTTTAGTGCAATGGAAGTAATATGGAGCCAGATGCCATGGGTTCAAATCCTGCCACTAACATTTATTACTTATATGACATTAATCAAGCAAACCTCTCTAATTTCCTCATTTGTAAAATGAGGAGGTTGGACTAGATGATGTACCTTTCAGTTCTAGAGCGGGAATTTTTTAATCTTTAGTAATACACAAACTGAAATAAATATACACATGTGTATGTATCTGTGTGCATACATATATGCACATGAGTATATACACATATAAATCAGTTTTTATATATAATTGATATATGTGTACAGTTATCTCTTCCACATTGTGGAATAACTGTATGTGTATATAAATGTACACATGTATACATCATCACATTTTAATAACTGCTGATCACAATTTTATTTCATTGTTATATTCTTTTGCACTGCTAATTTCTTCTACAATGTTCTCTTTCACAGTTATTATCCTAAAAGTGAAATGTATTTCTTTCTGCTTTCTCCCCTAATTCTTGATTATAATCTGCCCCATATTTTGAATCTCAGAAATCTACAGAACTAGCTATGTTCATGTGATACATGTCACCAGAAATTGTCTATATGAAGACAAATAAATGTGGGTTTTTTGTTTGTTTGGTTGTACATTTGTTTTTGTTTTTTTAATTACCAAATTCTTCTTTTAATTCTCTTAAATTACAGATATATTTTCTAAAAATTAGACATCCAATAAACCCTTTTTCCAATTGAAGAGCCCCGATCTTCTTATACATGTCCATAATGTTCTCTTGAGACTTACCTCATTTAGATACATAACTGGGAAAACTAAAGTCTTGATGTTTCCAGTTTCCCTACAAAAAAAAAAAAAAAGGAAAATAATATTTTGCAATATTTTTTTGGAGGGAATTGGGGTTAAGTTACTTTCCTAGGATCACATAGCTAGGAAGTGTGAAGTGTGGCTGAAGATGGCTGAAAGACAATTGGAAATGTGAAGTTGGATATCAGCAGAAAGATTGGGGCAGGTAAGGTAGATTTCAGAATCAGCAGTATAGAGATGGTAATTAAATGCATGGGAGATGATGAGATCATCAAATTTAGTAGTATAGATAGAGAGAGACCTGGCATCTAGGACAGAGCTCTGGAGGACACCTGTGGTTAGAAAGTGAGATTTGGAGGCAGGTCCAGAAAAAGAGAAGGTCAGATAGAGTGGAGGAAAATCAGGAAAGAATGCAATCTCAAGAACCTAGAGGGGTTTTTCAAGGTGGAAAGGCTTCACGGAGAAGGTAGGATCTGAGCTGAGCCTTAGAAAAAGATCAGATTTTTGACAGGAGGAAATGGGAAAGAGGCCATCCCAAGGGGAAAAAAACAGCATGTAGATGGTCAAGGATTAGAAATGTTTCAGAGAGCTTGGGAGATAAGGTTTGAAAGGTAGAGAAGGTTCAGAGAACACATAGGAAAGGGCCAGACTATGGAAAGTAAAGAATTTCAGACTAGAAAAATAATTTTTTTTCTGAATGCAATAGAGAGCTACTTTTGAAGAGAAAGATTGATGATGAAAGCAAAGCCTTAAAAAGATTTATCCAAGGATGGTAGATAGTATGGATTGGAAGAATATAAAGAGCATAAGGGCAGGCAGAATGGTTATGGCCAAGAGTGAAGCAATCAGGGCCTGAACCAATGTAGCAGCAACAGGAATGGAAAAAAATAGACATGAAAATCATTGCAGGGAACATATATTCTACATTGTAACAGCCTCTTCAAAGAAATCAATTATATATACCAAACCCCTTAGAGCATGTCATCAGGAGATACCTCTTCTGTTACTAATAAACACCTATTTGTCAATGGCTTTAAATTATTCTTATTGCAAATTATTGCTTAATTACTTAATGCTTAAATTATTATTATTGCAAAAAAAGGGTGAGGGAAGACTTACTCAAATCCATCTATTTGTCGGACATGAACATTGATTTGTAACCTCTTGGATCCTCTTAGAATAATTCCAGTCATCTGAAAAGTGAACAGAGCAAAATGGAAATAATATTAAAATAAACAACATTTTAAAATATTAAAAATAAATATTAAAAAGTACACATACTATAAGAACAACATTCATGCAATAGTTGAAATTATAAAGAACAACACTTAACTTAAATAAAAGATATCTCATCTTGTTATTTGAAGAGAGGAAGGAATACTGATGGCGATAGGATTTTGTATATAGCATCAGTTTCCTTTTATGTATTAATGGATTTTACTGAATATTTTTCTTTTCTTTTTTAAAGAAAAGGTGGTGCAGTGGATAGAGCACCAGCTCTGAAGTCAGGAGGACCTGAGTTTAAATCTGGTCTCAGATACTTAAAACTTCCTAGTGTGTGACCTTAGGCAAGTCACTTAACCTCAATTACCTCAGGAAAAAAAAAAAAAAAAGAAAGAATGGCTTTCTGAAGGAGAAAAGGGGAAAGGTATAGGGAAAAATCTAGGAGATTTGCAAAATAGATTTTTTTTAATCTTTTGCTTTTTCATCATCTAAGTATCAACAAAGATTTATTTTATATAAAGCATAAATATGACTGCTTGGCTAGAATTTAATTTCAATTTAGTTTTGACCAATACTGAAGCCTCTCTCTAAGGGTTGGTAGACAAAACAACAATAGAAAATGCAATAATGCAATAAAAATAAAATAAACTATGAATGATCACTTAAAATATAGGCTCACAAGGCCTAGACTTAGGACTTTTGGACTGATTTTGGCCAACCTACTCAGAGTTACATCAGGATCACCTCATAGGCTTATATATCCAAAGCTAGAACTAAATGCAAGGCTCATTTTCCTGGATTCTTAGAGGAGGTAACAAGAAGGTTCAAACAACTTTTTTTTTGTTGCCATAATGTCACAATAAAGATTAAAAAGACACTGAGTCATGTAGAAAATATAAGGAAGCAGAAATAGGTTGCAGCACACATTTGCTGCAACAAGAACCCAAGTCTCAAGCCAAATAACTGATGGATACAGAAGCAGGACAAGTCAAGCTACGTGGCCAGTGGTTAAGAGCACCAGCCTTGAATTCAGGAGGACCTGAGTTCAAATCTGGTCTCAGACACTTAATGCTTCCTAGCTATATGACCCTGGGCAAGTCATTTAACCCCAGCTTCAGGGGGAGGGGGGAATGCTGAGAGGAAAGAGAAAATATGTACACCTAGGTGCACAAATACACACTCTGTCACTAATGAACATCCACTTGCCAATGGATTTAAATTATTTTTACAATTATTGCAGAAAAAAATTATTTTTTACAATTATTGCAGAAAGATTTACTCAAATCCATATACATAAACAAAACTGAAAAGGAGAAACATTTTAGGCAAAATACTAAAAATTAAAATTAACCAACCCATCAAGAAGTGCTTATTAAGTGATTATTATTTGCCAAACACTGTAATAAGTGCAAAGGAAAAGCAAAAATAGATCCTACTCTCAAGAAGCTCAGGGGAACTGATTTTTAATGAGGGAGATAACACATATATAAGTGTATATATACATATATCTGTACATGAAAGACAAATAAAAAGAAGAAATTTTTTAAAAAGGGACTAGCAATTCTGGAAACTAAGAAAGTCCTTCTGTAAGAGGCATTCCTTGAGCTGAGTCTTAAACAGACAAGGATAGAGGTAATAAAGAGGGAGAAAATTCCAAGAATGGTTCAAAGGAACATGGAATCCATGGAGAGTACCCATCTTTTGGAAAGATGGAGAAGGAATAGGTTCTCAAGATCTTTAAATGCCAAAGAAAATATTACATTTTATTGTAGGGGTAGTAAGAAAATAGAAAATTATCAAGTGAGACTGGGGTTGATTTGAATATATTTATGCTTTAGAAAAATCACTTTTGCAACTTGGTGGAGAATGGATGGGAAAAGGAAGGAACTTGAAAGGAGAAGATAAATTAGATTGCAAATGGAGGAAAGAGGCAATAAAGTCCTGAACTAGGGCTGTAGCTATTTGAACAAAGAGAAGGGAAAATATGTAAGAGGTGTAGAGAAAAAAATTATAACATTTTATCAACTGAATAAATATGTGTGATGAATGGAGGAATCAAGGATGATACTGAGGTTGGAAACATAACTGAATAGAAAGAAGATAGTGCTCTTGAGAAAAATAGGGAATTTGGAAGAGGGTAAGATTTTGGGGAAAAATCTTTCTGTTTTGAGTTTGTGATATCTAAGGAGGAATCCGGATCAAAACATGCAATAAGATGATAAGGGATTGGAGTTCAAAAAGAAGACTGCAAAAGATCTGCAAAAAGATGATAGTTGGACCCATGGGAGATGTGAGAATAGAGAGAGGATAGAGGAAAAAGGAGAGCCTAGAATAGAACTTGGGGTGCATCCACATAAACATCTACCAAAAGAGACTGATAAAAGTTAGAGTTAAACTGAAAGGAAGGGAACCAAGAGAAAGTAAATATGAAGATGGGGAGAATAGAGCACATCTCTTGGCCTTGAGTAGTGTAAATAATGAATCTTGAGAAGTGGTTGCATACATTAAAAATCACAATATTCAAAGTTATAATGGGCATAAGATTTGGTCATTGATTCTAACCCAATAGAAATATGCAATGTCAATTTGAATAACATCACCATTGAACATAGTTCTACATATTAAACATGGATTACCTGCCATCTAGGGGAGGACATAGGAGGAAGGAGAGGAAAATTTGGAGCCTAAGATTTGCAAGGGTCAATGTTGAAAAATTACCCATGCATGCATTTTGTAAATAAAAAGCTTTAATTTTAAAAAAACAAAAAAAACCATAGTTCTATCCATGAGGAAAAGGTGGTCAATTACATCAAATGCTCAAAGTCATTATATTTAGCAATTAAGAGATAATTGGCAATTTTGAAGAAAGTAGTTTCAAATGAATGAAACCAGAGTAAAGATTTAAGAGTAAAAAAAAAAAAGGCAATGGAGGTACCAAAAAGTAAATTGGCTTTTTAAGGGAATTTAGGGTAAAAGAAGGTGGTCCACGCCTATAATCCCTGATACTATGGAGATGGAGAGTTTTGAGCTACAGAATGGCTAATGCCAACCAGGAATCCTGGCATCAATATGGTGAACCCCTGAAAGTGGGAAGATACCAAGTTGTCTAGAGAGGGATATATCTTCCTCATTGGAAAACACGTAGGTCAAAGCTCTGGCTTTTTTTTGCATTGTATATTTTCCATTGAAAGTCTGTTCTTTTAGGAGCAGTTAGGTGGGACAGTGGATAGAGCACCAGCCCTGAAGTCAAGAGGACCTGAGCTCAAATCTGGCCTCAGACACTTGACACTTCCTGGCTATTGTGATCCTGGGCAAGTCACTTAATCCTAATTGACTCAGGAAAATAAATAAATAAATAATTCGTTCTTCCATTGTACCTTCAAATATTTCTTTATTGATCATCTTTTGTGCAGCAGCACACTACCTCCATCACCCCCCTACTCCCAAAAGACTCCTTTAGCATTGGCTCAGTTTCCTTTACTTCCTTTCCTTTACTATTACCTATGCCTACTACCCAGAGCCTCCACCTTGTTCTTAAGCCATACTCCTCCATTAACATCATTTTCTTCCACCTCTGCCACTTGCCTCTGGACTCTCTTCACCTTCCCTCCCCAAAAGACTCTAGTAGCTCTCATTATTGTAGCCACTAGATAACTGTTTCTCTCCCTTCAAACTTGGCAAGAGAATTGTTCCAACCTGTGTCTCCCCACATACTCCAGTGGCAATAAGAAAGTGCACCATACCTCTTGGATATTTCCAAATACTTATAGGGGTTCTTAACCTGGGGGCAGGTATATATTTTTAAAATTCTGATAACATTTCAATCTAATGGTTTTCCTTTGTAATCTGTCGTTTTTATATGCATTTAAAAACACGGTTTTGAGGGATCTAAAGGCTTCACAGTTTGCTAATGGGATCCATGACACAAAAAAGACTAAGAACTCCTGACTTGGAAGAGGGAAACATTGGTGCTCATGAAATGTTTCTCTGCCAGGAGCCTTAGAACTTTTACGGAGGAGGAAGAGCTCAAGTCTTGTAACATGAAAGAAAAGTGTTGGACTAGATTTTCTTTCCCATTAAAACAGAGGTAGTTTAGGGGAAGGCAATTTTTTTTTCCCCTGGAGGGCTGAATGTATTTCGACTGAACCATAGGAATGATGTGGAGAAGAAGAAATCCTCTGATTCTCCGAGGAAATTGTACTTACAGGGTTGACATCCATGAATGTTTCATGGTCTTCCTTATTTGGATTCATGCCTTTTATAGCTGAAATAAATTTCTCATCTCCTTGGTAGAAGTGTGGAGAAGACAGAAAAATGGGAGCACCTGCATTTCAAAAGAACAGAGGGAAATTTCGTTTGACACAAATGCTTTGTATGATCTGTTTTATTTGATTTGTTTTCTCAATTATAATGTAAAATTATAATGTAAAGGGTAGAGGCAGTTTTTGTTCTTTCTCTGTGTTCCAGAACTTAGTCCAGTGCCTAGGACATAATGAACTTAGTATATGCTTGTTGACTGAATGATTAATGAAGTCAAGAATACAAATCCTCCAACCACACAACCAGCTTTCAGAAAAAAGGGTTGAATGCAGTGATTTCTAGTAGAATCCTTGGGGTTGAGGACTGTTTTGGTTTTGGATTCCTAGCAGCAAGCACAAACTAGAGATTTCATAGATGTTGCTGAACTGAATTGGTTGGAATCCCATTAATTTAAAGAGCACATAGGGAACACATTTGGCACATATACACGGAGTCTATTATAAGGACATCTGGGGTATAGAGAAATTCATGATCATTGTTACACTTAGTCTTAGGTCAAATGTGTCTGGGCTGTAGCCCAGGAACACCATGAATCCTTTCAAGATCACTTATCAAGTCAATGGCAGAGGTCAGAGCTAGGAATCTTGGACCTGCATCCTCTGTTTCTACACCCCTTATGAATTTTTCTAGGTCACATGAGCCAGAGACAGAACTAATCCTGAAATCATTCTTATAAAGAGTTTTAAAACCATTTGGGTAATGGAGCAAAAGATAATTGGCCATCTTGATGTTTAGGAAAAGGGTAAGAAATGATCAATATTTTCTAAGGCTATTAAATTCAAGGCATGATAAAATGAAAAGACATCAGTACAATATGTTTCCCAAACTACTATTTTCCTTAAATTTCATAATAAGGATCCCTGAGAAATGTCAGTCCCAGCTGGGATTGTTTCTAGAGCTAATTGTTCCTTTATGGTGATGGGGTCAAGTGTTTTGTAGCCTTATTTTAAAGATGAAAAAACTCGGGCTCATAGTTTAAGTATCTGCCCAGGATCACATAGCTAATAACTGTCCAAAGTATAATTCAAATCCAAGTCTTGCAAAGTCCTAGAACAGAGGTATCAAACTCACAGCCAGAAAGCAGCCCACAAAATTCCCAAGTACAGCCCACACCAATTTTTGGTATTTAGAAATGTAATTAATAAATATTTAATAAAATAAATAAAAATACAAACACAACACAGATAATGTCAATTTGTGGTTTTACAAGTCATTAGGCAGTTTGCTGGCATTTCTATTTGAGTTTGACAGCACTATTATTCTAAAGGACTCTAAATTAGAAAGGTAGAAATGTTTTTGTTTGATCTGCAAACTAGGCAATAGTGTATGTTTGAACAATTAGCTTTCTGAGTGCTGGGGGAGTGAGGTGGATGGGGAGTTATGATCCAGGAAGCATGGTCAAAGACTATCTCCCATAATTACTGCATTTCAGACACCCATGATCCAGATCTCTCTTGAAGCTTACTTACCATTCTTACAGATACTGACATTCAGGACACCCGAACCCAAACAGTTTCCTGATGGAATACAGAAGCAGCTGTTATCAGAATTATTGGCAAACATTTCGGGTGGTAGGGTAAACCGAAGGGAAGGGATTTCTTCCACATTTCCGAAGTCACTGAATGCTAGATACACTGACCTGTATAAAGAATCAATAAGACCAACCAATTAGTGCTATAACCCCAGGCTTCAAGCAAAGCTCACAGATTAGAACACAGATTAGAACAGCACTTGGCTGTGACTAAACTAGAGTGTTGACATAACAGGGTCTTCAAGCCACTGCAAGATTTCCTCTGTCTTTCATCCTAAAAAAGATTTGCACGGAGAGGTTGATTTTGCTACCTCCACCCACATTTCAACAATCCAAGGATATGACATCAAGAAGAGGCAGTACCATCTGCTTTGGATATGTCTGGGTTTTTCCATTAGAATGTGAGCTCCTTGAGACTTACATGAACTGATATTGAGTTAAATGAGCAGAACCAGGAGATCTTTATACACCGCAACAAGAAGATTATACAGTGATCAATTCTGATGGACGTGGCTCTTTTCAACAATGAGATGATTGATGCCAGTTCCAATGATCTTGTGATGAAGAGAGCCATCTGCACCCAGAGGGAGGGTTAAAGGAACTGAGTGTGGATCATAACATAGCATTTTCATTCTTTTTGTTGTTGTTTACTTAGATTTTTTTTCCTTTCTCATTTCCCCCCCCCCCTTTTTGATTTGATTTTCCTTGTGCAAGCAAGATAATTGTATACATATGCATGCATTTTTTTTGTTTGTTTTTCTTCCCAGGTTATTTTTATCTTCTGAATCCAATTCTTCCTGTGCAACAAGAAATTCGGTTCTGCACACATATATTGTATCTAGGATATACTATAACATATTTAACATGTTTAAGACTGCCTGCCATCTAGGGGAAGGGATGGAGGGAAGGGAAAAATTGGGACAGAAATGAGTGCAAGGGATAATGTTGTAAAAAAAAAAAATTACCCATGCATATGTACGGTCAAAAAAAAGTTATAATAATAAAATAAAAAATATGTATGCATGTATTAGATTTAACATATATTTTTTACCATGTTTAATATATATTGGATTATTTGCTGCCTAGGGGAAGGGGTAGGGAAAAGGGGGGAATTGGAACACAAGGTTTTAAAATGGTTGTTATTTTGCTTTCTTATTTTTTCCTTTTGGATCTCATTTTTTTGGTGCAACATGATAATTGTGGAAATATGTATAGAAGAATTGCACATATTTAACACATTGGATTACTTGCCATCTAAGGGAAGGGATAGAGGGAAGGGAGGGAGAAAAAAAATTTAGAACATGAGGTTTTGCAAGGGTGAATTGAAAACTATGCATTTATTTTGAAAAAAAACTTTTAAAAATTGTGTCTATACAAACTTACTTAAAACTACTAAGTGCAGGAATAATTCACTTTAGATTTGATAGGACTTAAAAGGCAAAAAAGCTGTCTCTGGGATCTGACCAATCCTTTACTCCTTAACAGAGCTTCTTGTTTCATTGAAGCACATAAAAAGTCCCATCTGCATGGAAGCTTGGCCTCTTCAACTTGGTGAATACCTGAGGATCATTCAAGTCACCACCACATCCCCCCCTTGTTGAGCAGACACGTTTCCATGTTGCAATTATCCCTTCCATATTGCAACTTTCTCAATTGTGGTTTTGATATATCATGGATCAATGTAAGAAATTAAATAGGAATTTTTTGGTAGTTTTGTGGAAACTGCAGACAACATGTAAAGGTGACAGAAAAAATTTAGAAACTCAGAAATGAATAAAATGTATGTATAGCAGAATATCAAGATTTTATCTTTTAATACCATAGTAATTCAGACTTCTCTGCTATGAAGGGAGGACCAAAACATTTTACATGAATTTTCCAGATTGAAAGGGCACTGCACCCCTGGGGAAGGGATAACAGTATAAAAAAAGATGTCAGTTTCTGAAAATGCCTAATGCCACTGTATCCTTGTTTCATCTTATGACTGTTTTAAGGCAAAATAACCACTTTTAATGGCTCAGTGACTTGAGTCTCATTTTGTTCCAAAATCAACCTGAATTAACCAGGAACTGGCTTTACAGCTGCCTTCACATGATGTGTGGATAAAAACTCAAAAGCCCTCTTTTTCCCTTTTTCTGATCACTACTTAACTATTTATAGGTCAATTGTAACAGCTTTTAAATCCTTCCTTATATTCAGGTAAATGGGCATGTTACATTCAGAGAAGTCTCTGTAGACAAATAATGCATTAAGAAAATGGTGACTATTTGTAGTGGCTAGAAACTGGAAAATTAATGGATGCCCATCAATTGGAGAATGGTTGGGTAAATTATGGTATATAAAGAAAATGGTGACTGTCTAGACTCTCTACTTCATATAACTTATCAGCATGAGGGATATAGGTCAGAAGCAATTTAGTGACTTATATTTCACATAACCTATTCTTATTGTTTGATGGTGCTCAAAAAAGTCATTTTCAAAGTTTGGGTAAGGTTGACTTCCAGAAATAGTTTTATTATTCTCACCTGCAAAAATCGGAGACGAAAACATAAAGGAGTTCATCTTTGGATATTAACGGATGAAAGGAATTCCCATCAGTTCCATTAATCATGTTGCATTTCTCTGATGTCCACCAGTTAAGTGACCTGTAATTAAGAACAAGAAAAGATGAGGGAAGGATCAAAGAATGATCAAGTAAATTAAGTCTTTTGAGTCCACTCAGTTTGTAAAGATTTCTCACCATTTAATTGGTGAGAATTTTATCTAAAATGTTAAAATGGCTTTTTGACCAGGTAATAAAAATAAGGATAACTTTGAATCTCTGATGCTGAAATCCTATAGAATAAGTTTGGAGCCCCCCAAAATAATTTGGGTAATGGCAAAAATACTGGTTACTTTCCCTCATAGAGATTAGATCTAAAAGATAGAAATGCAGCTCTCTTTAAGGTAAAAATAAATTAAAGTCATATTCTGCTATCATATGAACATGATCATGACAAATATTAAAACATAACACATTAATAAATATTACAAGAACTTTTGACTATATTCATCATCATCATCATCATCATCATCATCATCAGATTTTTTAGCATTTAATGTTAGCAAAATGCTTTACATTATTACCTCATTTGATCCTCATATTACAGATAAGAAAACAGATTAAGTGACTTTCCCAAGATTAACAGCTAGTAACTGTGTGAAGCCAATTTTAACCTCATGAATCTTCCTGAATCCATGTACAACTCTCTATTTACCATGCTGCCTTGCCACAAATGCATTCCATTTCCAAAGTGATGTAATACTGAAAAAAAATATCAATCTACTACCACCATAAAAACAATACAAATTAAAGTCATCCATAAACAGTAGTGGCTAGAACACTGTAGATGACTACTAAGTGCTGGGGACCAGACACTTAAAGGCCTTTCTATTCACATCTCCACGAGTTATAATACATCTAAAAAGCTTTCATTTGTACATAATGAAATATCTAGCTTCAGAAACTACATTTTTTTTTTTTGCAGCAGCAGCAGCTTTTAATAAAAAATATGGACAGTACTTAACAAACCTAGTTCATATTTAAATTAATGGAAATTGCAGGCAAAACACCAAAAAGGCCACTGACTAGACAGGTCTGCTGATTTACCTTCTCCCATTCCATTCAAGAATCTTTGTAAAATTAAGATAATTGTCTTCTCCAGTTAGAAAAAGATAATCACCATCATCAGTTCCATTTTTCTAGAAATAAAAAATGTAAAAATATAAGGTTACTCAAAAGTTAAGTCTTTATTATGAAACTTTTTGCTTTGCAAAACTTAATTTTGCTGCTACAGAATACAGAATAAGAAGGAATTTTGAACAGTAAGTTGAAAGAGGAAGGAAGGAAATAAATATTGATTAAGCATTTACTAAGTACCGGGCATTATGCTAAGTCTTACAAATATTATCTCATTTGATCCTATGACAACCCTGGGAAATATTGTTTATTATCTTTACTTTACAGTTGAGGAAACTGAGGCAAACATTGTATATGACTTGCCGTGTCATCTCTGGCTTACTCTTATATTGTGCCTTTTGTAGAATTAGTAACAAACTGACTTGTGCCCTGACCTTCCTCCAAAGTTAATTTATACATATTTCATATTTATGTTTGTATATGTGTGTTATTGCTCCCAATAGAAGATAAACTCCTTCTGAAACCGTTCAACTGTTCTGGAAGCAATTGCAAGATTGACAAAATATCTATACCCTTTGAACTAAGGATCCTAGACATATATCCTTGGGTCAATGATTTAAAAAGAAAAAAAAGAAAAGTCTCATATGCTGCAAAATATTTTTAGCACTACTTTTTGCAGTCGCAATGAACTGAAAGCAAAGAAATTGTCTACTGATTGGAGAATAACTAAATTAGCTATGGGATAGAAAAGTAAGGGAATAATAGTGAGCTGTGAGAAATAATGAGGAATAATGGAGAAAAGACTTGTATAAACTGATGCAGATGAAGTTAGCAGAACCAGAAGAATATTATTACAATGACTACACCAATGAAAATAGGAAGAACAACAGGAACAACAGAAAAAAGATCAAGACTGAATGCTATGAAATTATAATGACTAAGTTTGGCTCCAAAAAAAAAAAAAAAAAGACATGAAAAGGTACCTCTGCATTCTTTGCAGAAGTGTGGGACTATTGATGTGGAGTACTGCATATAATGCCAGAATTTTCACTGTATTTATTAATTTTGCTGAATATATTTCTTCTTTTTTTAATTAAGGAAAATCTCCCTTGGAGGATGATAAAGGAATGATATGTGGGGAAAGTGATATAAAAACACAAGGTTTCTATGAAAAAATATTTCTAAATAAAAAAGGACACAATAGAAAAATGGAAATTCCTTGAGGGCAGGAACTGTCTTTTTGTTGCTATTATTTTTTGTCTTTATTTCTATAGCACCTGGAACAGTGCTTAGTACACATTGAGTGAGTATCTAATAAATGCTTACTGAAGGAAAAGTTCTATCCTGGATTACTTTATACAAGATTTTATTTCCTTTATAGTATTGTTTAAAATAAAATTTTGCTGGTAGCAACATAAAATTCCCACCAGATCTCACTGAGATAAGTGGAGTGTCATTATCTCCATCCCACAAATAATGAAACTAGGGCATTAAAAGGACAAATGATGGGTCTAGCATCAGATAAAAGTAGATACAGAAAATAAACTCAGTCTTCAGGCTCCTTTCCACCTCTTCCCTTGATTCCTAAATATATGTTAAATCTATTTATAAGGTCATTATCCTCCATCGCCCTCCTACTTTTATTATTATTTGTGAGAGTTGTTTGAGAAGCAGCCCAGAATGGGCTTGGAAGATCCAATTGTTAAATTGTCAGTGTGAGCATTTATACTTTACAAATCGAGGCTTGAATTATGGTTTTGTTGATTGCCTAGACTTAAGACAGTGATGGAGAAAATGTTGACATTTCAAATTAAACTTAAAGTATCTAATAAGTACATTCTTCCCCAATATGTTAGACATTTACCAGCACGCCCTTGTATGGTCCTCTGCTACTCAATGAGCTGGAATTTTTAAGTTACTATTTGAAACATTTAGAAACCCAAGTGGGCATCCTTAAAAAGTGACAATGGCTCTAGAATAAAGAAGCCCTTTACTAGTTATCGTAGAACAATAAAGCCTCAGAATGAGATAAGCCTTTTGTTGTTATAATAAAAAGTTCCTTAAAAGGAAGACCCACTTACCCCATAAAATAAGCCAAAGTATGGTGAGATATCTGGTTTGAAAATACTAATGAGTGAGAAGAGTTCATCTTTGTAGCCCCATAGTAGATCATGCACAGTGTGGATCACAAACAGTTTCTGCTGATATGTCTTTAGTAGTCCTTCCAGGATTTCTTTCAGCACATTGATTTTGGTCCATTCCATAGCAGTCTGACAGGCAAAAGCAAAGTCAGATGACAGACAATATCCAAAGTACCAAGTGCATCAATGTCACCATTCCACTACGCAGCTTCTGTTGAACCTTCCTAAAAATTCACTACTTAGGTATAAAAGGGCCTGGAAATCGGTTTCTTAAAACTGAGATCTGTTTTTGAAGGCAAATAAGGAACCATCAATAAGTTCTCATGATGAAAGATCAAATGGGAAAACATAGCAGAGAGGCTCAAAGTCAGCCCTATCCATGAAGTCCTTATTGAAAGAATGATTTGATCTTTGTAGCTTCATTAGAACTCTCACTGGCCAGCATCAAATAAGACAGTGAGGAAAAGTTATTTCAGAAACATTGAAAAAGGGGAGAAATTTAATAATGGCTTAAATTCCAAGCAAAAAACTTTTAAGTGAATTCTACAGCTAGAGTTTCTGACTACCCTGTCAGAAATTTTTAATAGCTTGAAACTACATTAAGATTTTTGGGACATCAGAATACAAGCTGACTTTTTAGCACAAGTGCTAATCCTGAACCCTTAGTAAGAGAAGGCCAAACCAAACAAACAAACGAACAAACCCTAAAATTAAAAAGGCTTTAACGACCAGAAGAACTATAGAAGGAAAAGTAAGCTATACATTAATAGAAACCTATAGTTACATATAAAGTCCTCTATTTAAATTCTGCTATGTATATATGGATGTCCATTCTATTTGGTATTTTTTTTTCCAGAGGCAATTGGAACTAAGTGACTTGCCCAGGGTCATATAGCTAGGAAGTGTTAAGTGTCTGGGACCAGATTTGAACTTGGGTCCTCCTGACTTCAGGGCTGGTACTCTATTCACTGCACCACCTAGCTGCCCCTTAAATTTTTTAAAGAAAGAAAAATTAGGGGCAGTTAGATGGCATCTAACTATCCAGTTAACTATCTAGATGTTAGATGGTATCTAACTCTCCAATTAGTGGATAGAACACCAGCCCTGAAGTTAGAAAGACCTGAGTTCAAATCTGCTCTCAGCAGACACTTAGTACTTCCTAGCTTTGTGACCCTGGGCAAGTCACTTAACCCCAATTGCCTCAGCAAAAAAATAAATAAATAAATAAATAAAGGAAGAAAGAAAAAGTAGAACTTATAATTCTAGGATAGCATTAACTCTAGTAAAAATGTTTTTAAGTTCAAAATTGCCTTTCTCTTAGTGCTAATACTGTAATTATTATTAACAATACAAGAATATATGAATGGTCATATGTATAATTATTGCTTATTATAATTTAAGTATTGTACAATATAATGGTATATTATAAATATTTATGTGTACATATATACATGGAATAGTTAATACATCATTATAATATAAAAATTTATAGCACTTTAATGTCTGCAACATATTATACATATATTATCTCATTTAATTCTTATGGCAACCCTGGAAAGAAGGTGATACTATTATTGTTCACTTACAGATGAAGAAATTGAGGTTGAAAAAGGTGAAATGTTTTGCCTAAGCTCACATAGCTAATAATTTTCTGAGATGGGACTTGAACTCAGGTGTTCCTGACTCTCAGTCCATAACATTTACTCACTGTACCACCTAATTGTCTCAATAATAATATTAAATTTACTTACTATGGCAGGAATATTTAAAGTCCTGATCAAGTCAACTTCAGGGTCTCCAACAGATAGGTCCCGTTGAAAAATGTAGCTTTTGGGGTTAACTGCAGATATTTTTGTCCCATTATCCCAAAAACGAATATTCTTTCTGGGTCGGTATTCCCTAGAACATAGAAAAAATATTTTTTAAAGTTTTGTCTGAAAAAAAAAAGATACTACTTTAACAAGCAAAAATTTTACATTCATTAATGTAAGAACAGATTTTCTTGACAATAGAAAATGTTAGGGGTTGAGTGTTACATGGGAAATTAAAAACTGCAGATAAAAGCTAGAAAAACATAAAAAAGAGTTGTCAGATCCATTTCCATAAAGCTATAATTCTAATCACTTCTTTATTTCTCCTCTTTTAATTTCATGATACTCAGTGCATCATAGAAAGGGGCATATGCCAGATCAGAAGCAAACTTGTAGGCCATCTTGTCCAGCAACCTCATGTTACACGTAAGGAAACTGAGGCTGAAAGGGGTGAAATGACCTGCTCAAGATCTCATAAGAAATAAATATCAAAAATAAACATCTAAGAAACTGGTTTCCTAGATTATCTGAGAAAATTTCACTTTTTCACTTCTAGAAAATCTATCCTATTTTTGTGATTAGATCCTTTTTTTTTCCCCATATATATATCTCTGGATTGACTTATTCATTTTTTTCCGTGTTTTGTACTTCAAAAACATGAGTTTTAAAATTCTCAGTGTAGTCATACAGTCTTATAATCACTGTAGGTTCCTAGGTTCTCCTACAAGTAGTTGGGAAATCAATGTACTTGCCAAAAAAGCAAGACCAAGATTTCACAACCGTCTTCTTAAATCCTTGTGACAGACTGAGTGTAAGACTGACTACCCTAAGAAACTGTCTTTGTCATAATCAGATGATTCTCAAGAGGAACAAGGAATATAGCATATTCCTCTTGCTGAACCAAAATAAAGACTTTTGGTCTATATATAAATGTCACACAATCCTGTGGGTCAGCTGGGATCCTCTGATCTAGTCAACTCATTTTACAGGTTAGAAAACTGAGACCCAGAAAAGCAAAGTGACTTAGAAGATCACAGGATGACAGACGTAGAATTGCAGGGATGGTGGAGATCATTTCTTCCAACCCTCTCACTTTGCAGATGAGAAAATGCATCCCAGAAAGGTTAATTGATTTGCTATTTACTGCCTGCTTCCCTGATGCTTACAAACACCCTCATGCCTTCCCCTTCTTCAAAACTTACTAACTTGGTCCACCTGACCTGTTAGTTCTTTGTTGTTGGTTTGGAGACTATCAAGGTTAAGTGACTTGCTAGAGTCACACAGTTAGTAAGAGTCTGAGCCCAGATTTGAAGTCATGGCTGGTGTTCTATCCATGGCACCATCTAGCTGCCCCTCCCTGTTAGCATTTGTTCTATGTCTCTTCTTTCTTTCATGGCTAGATTTCTTGAAAGAAGTCTACAAATGGTGAGTACTTCTTCTTTCCTCTCATTCCCTTCTTTGGAACTTGGCTTCCTGCTTCATTATTCAATATTCTTGCCTCAATTGAAATGGCTCTCTCCAAAGTTACCAACAATCTCTTTTTTGAATTTATTTATTTTAATACACATTGCTTTATGAATCATGTTGGGAGGAAAAAAGCAGAACAAACCATGGGAGGAAAAAAAAGAACAGAAAAAAGAAGTGAATATAGCATGTGTTGATTTCCATTCAATATTCATAGTTCTTTTTCTGGATGCAGATGGCATTTTCTGTCCAAAATCAATATTGATATTGCTTTCAATCACTGAACTACTGAGAAGAACCAAGCCTTTCATAGTTGATCCTTGCACATTTTTGCTGTTGCTGTATACAATGTATTCCTTATTCTGCTTGTTTCACTCACTATCAGTACATATAAGTTTTTCCTCAGACTTTTTAAAAATCAACTTCTTCATCATTTTTATAGAACAATAATATTCATTACCTTCATATATTACAGCTTATTCAGCCATTCCCCAATTGATGAGCATCTACTCATTTTTCAATTCTTTGCTACTACAAAAAGAGCTGCTATAAACATTTTTGCACATGTAGATTCTTTCCCCTCCTTTATGATTTCCTTGGGATACAGACCCAGTGATGGCACAGCTGGGTTAAAAGGAATGTGCAGTTTTATACTCCTTTGGGCATAGTTCCAGATTGCTCTCTGGAATGGTTAGAGCATTTCACAACTCCACCAATAATGCATTAGTATCCCAATTTTCCCACATCCCCTTTAACATTTATTATTATCTTCTCCTGTCATATTTAGCCAATTTGAGGGGTGTAAGGTGGTATCTCATAGTTGTTTTTATTTGTATTTTTCTGATCAATAGTGATTTAGAGCACTTTTTATATAATCATAAATGGTTTTAATTTAATCATCTGAAATTTGTCTTCATATCTTCTGATCATTTATCAATTGGGGAAATGACCTACCAGTCAATTTCTTAGCCAGTATGAAATGGCTTTGATGACTACTGTTTTACAATATAATTTTATGTTTAGCACTGCTAAGCCACAGATTTACATTTGTTGCTCTAAATTTTCTCATTTGATCTGCTAAAGGACCATATGAGGATGCTATTATTATCCCTATTTTACACATGAAAAAATTAAAGCAAATAGATTAAATGACTTGCCCAGTCACATGCCTAGTGTCTGAGGTTGAGTTTGAACTCAGTTCTTCCTAACTAAGATGTTCAAAGTCTAATGTTCTAGCCACCACCAATCTCTGAGTGGGCAAAATAGATCACACCAATGTCATGAACTTTACTCATAAAGGAATCCATCAGGTCCTAATTTTATGCTTATCTCTAAAAACCTGAACTCTAGTTTTCCCAGAGTGCAGTTAACAAGAGCTTATGGCTCATAACAACAGACTCAAAGAAGGACGTTCTGTTAGTTATGGGAACGGTGACAGCAAGGGCAGTAATTGAGAAATTACAGAAACATCTCAATCCTATGAGAATTGAAAAAGTTATTGTCTGTCTAAGCAAATAGCCTAGGTCTTTATATTCAAGAGATCCCAAGAGGAGTCAAGATACAATGGAATGACTGTAAGCATCCAGTAAAGGTTAATTTATATTCAGTAAAAACTTTTATAGAGGACAGAGAAGTGAATGGCTATTCTAAGCAACTCAGTCATCAGATATCCTTTAGAGAAAATATCCACCCAAAATAGTTAAAGATTTCCTAAGTTCTGAACATAAGAGCATTATAAATTATCTGAAAAACTCATTTAAATGAAATGCCTAAAAAGTGGCATATTGCTGCACATTTATGCAAAATGTGGTCCATGTCTGCTGGTCAATCAGTCAATCAGCATTTACTAAGAACTTATTATGTGCTAAGAATTGTACTAAGCACTGGTACAAGGAACACATTCATTTCTTAAGGTCAAGGTGATCTAAATGTGAAAGCAAACAAATCCAGACTCCCTGCTATACATATGAACTTAGCTTCATAACTTTTCCATTGTGTATGTGTGTGTGTGTATGAGAGAGACAGAGAGACAGAGAGACAAAGAGACAGAGAGAGAGACAGAGAGAGACAGAGAGAGAGACAGAGAGACAGAGAGAGACAGAGAGACAGAGAGACAGAGAGAGAGACAGAGACAGAGAGAGAGACAGACAGAGAGAGAGAGAGAGAGAAGAGAGAGGGAGAGAGAGAGAATATTGGGGTAAAGTGACTTTTTCAGGGTCACACATCTAGGAGCATTAAGTGTCTCAAGCTCAATTTGAACTCTGGTCCTCCTGACTCCTACTGTACCATATAGCTGCCCTCAACTTTAACTTTTTAAAAAGGAAAATTGAATACCTATCTACAACAGAAGTAAACTCACAATGGTAATCCATTAAATTCTTCAAATTAAGTTTTGAAATCCTATAGAATGTATTTGGCTCAAAACAAAAAATTTCTGAATGAGTTCAAATCCTACCTTGGACATTTATAGCTGTGTGAACCTGGTCAGTTATTCAACTTCTGTCAGGTTTTGAGGATCAAATGGAATGTTACATAAAAGTGCTCTGTAAACTTTAAAGTACTCTATACAAATGTTAGTTATTATTAGGTTTCTGTTTCTTCCCCAATCCAAACACTAAAGAGCACTTTCCAATCCAAGGGGAGGAGAGCCAGAACTCCTTAATGGCTAAAAGCAAATATGGAAAATTATAACTGATTGACACTCTCTCTAAAGACTCTCCCAGTTCTTCTGCATTTATCCCTTCTACCACATGGCTGCCACCCAGCCATCATAATTATCACAGCTGCTAAGTACCACATTAAACTCTTTACAGGGATCTTTCCTTGAAACATATCTGAACCTTTTATACAGAGAAGTCCTCAGGATTGGTGATTGGTCACAAAATTTTCACTTTTCAAACACAAAGTGAAGGGCTTTGTTCCATCTGCAAAGCCAATTGGGTAAGTCTGGGACCAACATGTTGAGCCCTGGGGTGAAAAGGGCTATCAGAGAACCTAAGGAAAAGGAAATTGGCCCAGATCAGAAAAACAAAATCAATTAAAGCTTCTGTGCCAATCAGTATTAAGAATGGCCCCTTGAGTGTTCTCTGTATTTCTAATCCAATTATTTAGGTTCTGATTGACTCAGATTGAATGTAAATAATAGCTTTGGCCAGAAACCCAGAGTTTTCCTCTCCCACATTCATTCATTCATTTATTTAGGCTTTTTTTTGGGGGGGGGCATTAAGTGAGAGAGTCTTTGCCTCTATTACTACCTAGCTTTAATCACTCAATAGGTATGGCCTCAGTCAAACTGAGATCTGTGGAAGATCTAAGCTTAAAAAGAACAAGGTTTCCCATTGACATCCAGAGCCATCTCTAGTCATCCTGATCTGGGGCTTGCCTCTGGACCAAGGTGGCTCTGGAAGGGTAAAAAGAGGCGCCTTCTCTTACTTAAATCCAATTCACTTATGTGTTATGACATGATCCTCTTCAAGAACAAAGGACAAACAAAACCAACTTCTGGGTAAGAAAGGGAGATTGAGTCTCAGGAAAAAAAAAACTGCTCTTCTATTTTTCCAACTGAGATTGAGGGAGATACATTTTGAACACTAAGCAATCCTTTTTGTTAATCTACCCAATATATCCAAAAATTGAATCAACTGTCTTTTCCATCTGTCTCTCTTAGTATTTTCAAGGATCCTACTCTCCTTTCAGCCACCCACTGGTGTGACCTCAATCACGCTCAGTTCTTCCATGGCCTCACACAGCACATCTAATCAATTGTCCAGTCTTATCTATCCCAAGTTTATAGCATCTCTTCGCTCTATTAACAGAGCTCTATTCAGGGCCACATCACTTCTCTCTTGGGATAGTACAATAATCTCCTAATTGATCTCCCAGACTCAAGTATTTCCTTTTTTCCCAAACCATCCTCTATCCTCTTCACCGTTACCAAAATGAATAGTCCTCAAGCAAGGGTCCAAAAAACATCACCTCACTTCTCAAAAAGTTCCAGTGACTCCTATTGCCTTTAGGATAAAATACAAATAAACACTTACATTTGATAAAGAGCCTTTACTACCTGACTATAATATTTTATCCTTCCCCTTCACACTTTTGGTGTTGCTATCAAACAGTCAAGGGATCTCAAGATTACTGCCGTATTTCCCCTAGAAGCTACACCCCATCAGCAGGGACTATTTAATTTTTTTTCTTTTCATCTATTTCACTCAGCATAGTGCCTAGCACATAGTAGGTGCTTAATAAATGCTTAGTGGTTGACTGGACAACAAACAGTAGGATTTAAGACAAGCACTGATTTTTTTTTCTCACATACAGTAGGTTGAGTTGGTCCCTAGCAGTAACAAGTACCTGGCTCCACAAGAAGGCTACCCAGGACATGGGAGCCTTTCTTGGATTAGCAAACTAGGAGGTGATTTAAAACTTACCTATAGGTATATGGTCCCACTTCTTCCACATGAGGGTCCTCCCCCTGGAGGATTTCATCTGGATTGGTGACATTGAAGAAATAGAACTGCATATATATTGGAGGAGGTGGGTTTTCCCAGGAGTCAAATATCTCAGTACCATTCTTTAACACAGTATTCTGAGAAAGAAAAAAAACAAACAGTTTTACAATCTTTGTAGATTGTATTGGCTATAAGTAGCAGGAGGAAAAAACAAATCTTCCCTAAGGTGACCTGCCTAATCTTAATACACACACACACACACACACACACACACACACACACACACACACACTCATGTACTATATGAATGTTTCATATACACACTTACTATCTGAAGCATTTATTTTCTTAAAATAGTGACCTTAGTAACCATCAACAAAATATTCAAATATGCAAACAAGAATTTAAAAAATCAGTCACTCAAAATCACAAACTTCTGTCATTTGGGGTTTGATTTTTATGCACACATTAATTTCAACAAGATAGCAACAAAACAACATACTTATTTCTTACATCTTTCTGCATTATTTCTCTTGTGGTTTTCCACATTTTATTGTTACCACACAATTAGGATTAGTGAACTTATTTGTTCAGTCTATAAATCGCTGTTCTTCTTCATCTCATAATCATCTTTCCAAATCTCTTTTTTAATCTTTATATTTGCCTATGATGCAATGATTATAATATATGGCACTCATACAGTATAATTTGTTCTGTTTCTAATTGGTTGAACACATCAGTATTTCCAGATTTTTGCTATTATAACAAAGTTGCTAAGCATATTTATGTTAGGTAAGTGGATTTTTTTCCCTGAAATCTTTATATATCACTTTAGAGCTTGCCTGATACTCAGAATAAATATGTGATATAGGTATTTCTTTCCATTGTATTGCTAAGAAAACTGAGGTCCATAGAGATTATAGATTAAGTTACAGTCTGTGTGGTAAAATTGCCTATCAAAAAACCTTTATCTTAAAGGTTTGTATGAAGATTATATTTCCCCCCCAAAAAACCCACCATGGTTGACTTAAGTTTAAGAAGGGTCATGAAAGATCAAGGAACAAGCCTCTATTTCTCCCTATAAAGACAAACAAATATCTGAAAGGGAGCGACCAATGGAGGTTGGCAGCCAGCAGCCCATGGGGGTTGGGAAAAAGGTTGCACTGTTCACGAGGATGTTCTACCAATTTCTTTTCCTGAGAATCAGGGTATTTACATTTTCTATTCCCTGTTCTGTTATTCTGGGAATTTCATATTTTTGTAAATATTTATCTATTCATTTACAGTCAGTTTTACTTGGCTTGTAATTGAGAAAAAGTGAAAAATAAGTTCTTTAGGAAAAAAGACTAGAACTCAAAAAGAGACTAATTCAAAAGAATTGGTGAATCAGAGAATAAATCATAAACAAGTGACAATTTCATCAAAGAAATGTCAACAATGTGATCTGCCCAGCACTTGATACATGTTATTTACTTTTTGATTCTTACAGTGTTGCTATTTTTATTTTATAGATAAAGAAACTGAGGCTGAGAGAGGTTAATAGACTAGCCTGGGATACAGCTATCAAATGGTCAAGAGACCTCAATGCAGTTCTTCATCCCCTATGCCAGTTTAGTCATTTCAGTCGTATCCAGTTCTATCTGAAATTGTTTGGGATTTCTTGGCAGAAATACAAGAGTGGTTTGCCATTTCCTTTTCCAGCTTATTTTACAAATAAGGAAGTAAGGCAAACGGGGTTAAGAGAAATTACTGCTCAGTGTCATTCAATTAGTAAGTGTCCGAAGGCTAGATTTGAATTCAGGGATTCCGAACTCTAGGGCTGGCTTCCTCTCCTCCTAGTTGCCCTACACTTAAGGCCATACAGTCAATAACTTCTGAAGTAGAATTTGAACTCAGTTCTTCCACAACATATTTGTGCCACCTCATTGTTGGGCACCAATGAGAACGACAACATAAATTTATGGGATGCAGACAAAACAGCTGTGAGAGGGAAGGCTCTATTTCTAAGCTATGTAGTTGAATAAATCCTCTTTTTAAATATTTTGTTTAAATATTTTTCTCAAAATTGTAAGTATTTCTCAAAAATGTAAAAAATTTTAAGTACAAACAATAGTTGATTCCCCTGCAATATCACTGTTATTATGTACAATGTTATCTCTTCTCATTTCACTTTGTTTGTATTCTAAGTGTTCTTGTCAAAGAGAACGGCTAGGCTTATGAATGAAAGGATGAACAAGGAGTAAAATCAGATTTCTGCAAACAGAACTCCCAGTCAAGTATCTCGCTTGACTCCTTGAGCAAAGCAAGCAAATCTAGCCAGCTTTCTCACAAAAATTCTACACCATCCAAATCTACCTCAGCATCTCTTTCAAAAATGAAACACTGCAAAAATCTTTCTCTTTCCAATTTTTCCATCTGAAGTCTAGGTGGCGCTCAAGGGCAATAATTAAAACTTTTTCACCCGATCAGGAGGAGCCAAAGCCTTACGGTCAGCCCAGCTATTAATTTCTGCAGCCAGTGTACAACTGATTTCCTTTCTTTTTCCTTTTCTTTTCTTTTATTTATTTATTTCTTTTTTTTTTAACTTCTTGCTGAATCATCTCCTTTTCATCATTAGACTCTTTCTCATCAGACTCTTAGTCTTGGCCCCAATACTTCCAGTGGCTTAAATCAGAGCCTCCTAAAACTACCAACATACCAAATTTCCCCTATGAAATCAACAATCTTTTATTGAATCCCCTCTCAACTCCAAATAAGTTGTATGATTTTTCATTTTTTTGGAGTTTTACTCTCCTAAGTCTTAAAAGAGTTACTTGCAAATGAACTGAGGGTTCATAATGCCTTATGGTACCCACCAGCTCTCAAAATAGTCCTTGAAATGGCTTTTCTTCATACTACATTGTCAGATTTTAATGGGAAAGAGAGAAAATTGCATAAAGCTTCTACTAAGCTTTCCAGATACTGCATATAGTGCTTTACAAATATTATCTCTTTTTTCATTCTTACAGCAACCCTGGGGAAATAGGTGCTATTATTACCCCCATTTTGAGGGGAAATTGGGGCAGACAGAGGCCAAGGTTACACAACTAATAGGTCAGGCTACTCCAGTAGTATTGATTCTAGACCTAGTACTTCATTCCCCTAGCTGCTTCTTTCTCTGAATTTTTAAGGAAAAGATGTGAAACGCAACGCTGCAGCTAGCAGAGTTCCTAAATATACAATATGGAAAGATCTAATTCTTTTTGTTGTGGCAACTGGGGGTTAAGTGACTTGCCCAGGGTCACACAGCCAGGAAGTGTAGTTTCTGAAGATAGATTTGAACTCAGGTCCTCCTGACTTCAGGGCTGGTACTATATCCACTGCACCACCTAGCTGCTCCTAAGATCTATTTCTATATGAGTTTAATACTATTGCTTTAAATCATCAGATTTAATGTACAAATGAGGTGTTACCCAACATCTTTTATAAATTGGTTTAAAATTTTCTATTTTCAAAACAGTTTCATTTCTAACCTTAATTGCTCAAATCTTAACTGACAAGTATGTTTCTTTACACATTTTCTTTTCCTTCTTTCCTTCCCTCCTTTTTTCCTCCCTCCCTCCCTCCCTCCCTCCTTCCTTCCCTCTCTTTCTCCTCTCTCTCTCTCTCTCTCTCTCTCTCTCTCTCTCTCTCTCTCTCTCTCTCTCTCTCCTCTCTCTCTCTCTCTCTCTCCCTCCCTCCCTCCCTCCTCCTCCCTCCCTCCCTCCCTCCCTCCCTCTCTCTCTCTCTCTCTCTCTCTCTCTTCTCTCTCTCTCTCTCTCTCTCTCTCTCTCTCTCTCTCTTTCTCTCTTTCCATGACTTTACATGAGGAAGAATATTAAGGACTAGTGTCCCCAATTCAAGCAACACAAAGAGCTTTATCTGATTGAAGAACTGTTCTTGTGACCTATTAAAAAACAAACTAAGCTGGCTATATTCTTAGGACTGTAATCTTTTTTCTTTTTTTGCCTTTGTTCATATCTGTAAGTCCTTATACGATGACATAATAGGCTCCTAATAAATCTTTGTTGTCTTAAAAAATACAATAAAGTTATTTTTTTCAGGTATCTGAAAAAGGCAGCATTTTATGTTCTTTATCTGTTGAATTTAATTCTTTATGCAAAAGTATTTTTTTTCATCACCAAACTGCTCTATATCTATTATCTCATCAACAAACTGCTCTTACATCTGTAACAGTGAGTAATCATAAAATTCCTGCAGCTCAACATATGGAACATTTGTGGAGTTGAACTGAGCTTCCCTGACTCTTTCTATTGAGCCATAATTATACTCAAGCTCAGTGCTAATGGACTTGATGTTGTGAGATAATTTTTATTATTATTAATTATATTAATAAAATAGTGATAATATATTACTAAAATATGGTAATAAAATAATATTAATATTATTATTATCTCAAGTAAAGTGACCTTTACTTGGCCACTGAGTCAGCAAGAGCTACTAACTCAGCTTTTTTTTAACTTCTGCTCTCACTTTCTTCTTCCTCTTTCCAGAACATGTGATATGGCACTTTCTCTGGGTTGTTTCCCACTCTCCACTTCTATCAGATGGCAAATTGGTCACACATAGATTAGTATATGTACTGCCTAAATAGGGCCTAAGGATGGTCCTTGAACACCTGATTGTATTTTCTACTTATGTCCAGTTCACTGAGGAGATAACCAGATAGTAATCCTGAGGTAATCCTTGTGTATTCAAGAGATCAGAAGCTCCTGGGTCCTTCAAACAAAGCTGACTAGCAGTAGGAAGAGTTTTCTGCAAATAAGCCCTTTTAAAGAGATGACCATGAAGTCATGATAGGCCCCAAAAGAGGCTTGACTAAGCGGAAAGGGACCTGTATGTGCCAAAATGTTTGTGGCAGCTCTTTTTGTTGTAGCTAGAAACTGGAAGATGAATGGATGCCCATCAGTTGGAGAATGGTTGGGTAAATTATGGTATATGAAAGTTATGGAATATTATTGCTCTGTAAGAAATGACCAGCAGGAGGAATACAGAGAGGCTTGGAGAGACTTAAATCAACTGATGCTGAGTGAAATGAACAGAACCAGAAGATCATTATACACTTCAACAATGATACTGTACGAGGATATATGCTGATGGAAGTGGATATCTTCTGCATAAAGAAGATCCAACTCACTTCCAGTTGATCAATGATGGACAGAAATAACTACACCCAGAGAAGGAGCACTGGGAAGTGAATGTAAATTGTTAGCACTACTGTCTGTCTTCCCAGGTTACTTATACCTTTGGAATCAAATACTTAATGTGCAACAAGAAAATGGTATTTACACACATATATTGTATCTAGGTTATATTGTAACACATGTAAAATGTATGGGATTGCCTGTCATGGGGGGGGGAGTGGAGGGGGGGGATAATTGGAAAAATGAATACAAGGGATAATATTATAAAAAAAATTACTCATGCATATATACTGTGGAAAAAAATTCTAAATAAAAAAAAAGTTCATCTTAAATGTGACTCCTAAAAAAAAAAAAGAGGCTTGACTAGTGGGAAGACATGGACTTCAAGAAAGCTTCAAGAACAGTAGAGAGATGGGATGAAAAATGAAATGTTTATTCAATAGTCTTACTATATGTCCAATGTATTACATGTTTATATCAAGAATATATTTAAAAAGTCATTTTATCAATTTGATTTGTCTTTTGTATTTTAAGTATTATTTTTGCATGAAAAAAGAAATAGCTGTCTTATACCTCATTGCTATATTTAAATTATCTTTCTACTCCCTTTTGGGGGGATCCTACACATAAGCTATGCCTAAGTTTTATAGGTTTTGGGATAGGAGCAAAAAGAGCTAGAGCATGTGAGCAAAGAGCTGACCTCTATCATTCTAGGCTTTGCTTTCCTTCCAAATGACCTGAGTTTACCTGTATGAGTCTAGAGTTAAGAACCTTTTTAGCTCCTCCCAGGTTCTACGCCTAGTTCTTGATTATATAAAGTAGGCATATAAAACAAATATTGTAAAAAATGAAAAGGATCAAACAATATTTTAAATAATTTTATATTGTTTCATTTGTTAATAGTATAAACATCTTGTTCTGAGAATATGATTTAATATGCTTTGTTATTTTTTTTTAATCTTGGCTGAATACATCAAAAAAGTAGTAAGATTCAAAGGTATGTCTAAAGTTCAGTTTAATTTGATACTGTTTTAATGGCTGTCATAACTGAAATAGACAACAATTAAATGGAAAACATGCCTTAACCATTTTTCAATCCAATTCACTATGTGTGCAGAGGTTTTTGGCAAAATCCAAGGAGTACTTTCCATTTTCCCTGATGTTAACTGGATGTTCCTTTCAAACTAATTGGAAAGAATTACATTTTAATATTTTTCACAAATGGGTTCAAAATCACTGAAATTTATAAAAATTTAAAGCAAGTTAAAAAATTCTATTTTCAAATTTAAACATGCTGAAATTATAAGAATTTAAGATAACACTGTTTTTGGTAATAAAAACTTAATTTTTAAGTGTCTCACTAATCAAAATGGCTATCATTATCCAATACTTCAAAGCACAATCATTATACACTTAGGGAAAGGAATGTTGTTATTAATGATTGTTAATGCATTACCACATTTAAAATAATCTAGATAATTTCCATTTTAAAAAAGCCTTCTTATCATATCTCATTATTGTTTTGAATATACAGTGTAGTTAACCAGTTCATGCTAAAGGAATCATTTCTGCCTTTGTGTTTAAAATATTAGTATTATTTTCAAACTCCAGTTTCTTTCTGGGAATCTACTTAGCACTGGCCCATTTTTCAAGGGTAACTGATAAAACTAGATAATAGAATACATAAATCTGCTTAAACTGTAATATATCATAAAGCACTGAAATCAAAGGAACAAGAGCCAACCCACCCCAACTTCTCCTATAATACAGAAGCCAGGATTTGCTCATAACATAAATGATATTTGATGGCATCAAGATGAAGTGAGGGCACCAGTGTTAATCCACATATGGAAAAAAAAAGCACAAGAAAGCTTAATTTCTATCTTTTTAAAAATTAAAAATAAAACTTTTAACATATTTAACATGTATTGGTCAACCTGCCATCTGGGGAAAGGGGTGGGAAGAAGGAGGGGAAAAGTTGGAACAAAAGGTTTTGCAATTGTCAATGCTGAAAAATTACCCATGCATATATCTTGTAAATAAAAAGCTATAAAAAATTAAATTAAAATAAAAATAAAAATAGAGATTCTACTTTTCTTTCTTCACTTGCATGTGTCGTTCTGCCTGCAGCATTGTCTTTCTCACTTGCTTGAGCACTGGATAGATGCTTCCTTGCCTTGTTTTTTTAATTATTTTTCTCATCTCTGGTCTCCACAAGATAATAGAATAATAACAACTAGAATTTATAAAGTGTTTTAAGGTTTGCAAAAAACTACACACACACACACACACACACACACACACACACATATACACACATAAAATTTCTTATGGTTCTCACAACATTCAGGTGACTGCTATTAATATCTCCATTTCATACATGAGAAACAAGTTCCCCAGTTGGCATCTAAGTCCGGAACTGAACTCAGGGCTTTCTAGCTCTAGCTTCATGGTTCTATCTACTAAGCCATCTCTTTCCCTAAGATTCTTGATGAAGCAGAGGGAGCATATCCGCTGTTTCTTTTGTGTCCATTGCCTAATTCCCCACCCTTATCCTTAGTTCTTAATACTACACTGGCATCCAGGAGTTTGGAGTGTGGAAAATAGTGGTTGATTTTAAATCAGTGTAGGAATTCAAAACTTATTCTTCAAAAAGCAGGAAAAGGCCTGATTGAATGTCCTCTAGCTAGCCCTTTTATCCCCCAACTTCAGCTAGGTTATGCCTCGGGGCAATAGCATAATAAATCTCCCCCCCCCCCAAGCTAAATGAAAAAAAGTTTTGGCCTGTAGCCATTGGTTGGCTTTCTGTGTAAGGCATGCCACCGGTGAAATGACTTGGTTAACCCTGACAAGCTTTCTCACACCAGCTCTACAGCAGCTGCAGTTCAAAGGTCACCCTTGATCCATACACAATTGATAAAGAGGCAGCCAGACAAATACTAGTCCTGTTGGCTACAGCCAGATGCTCGGTACACAATGGCACAACTGTTGAATAACAACCAAAAGTCAAAGTATACACATACACACATCCTCCCCCACCTTGCTCAATGAAATCAAAATTTTTGAAATAAATGCAATTGTTTTTGTTGGAGATAGAACAGGCATAATCTTCCCATTTATTCTTGTGTCTAGTTTCTCTTTTCTAAGTAACCACTTCACAAAAGACTGCTAAATTGTTCTAAACAATGGCTCTCTGGAAAGAAGAATAATAAAGAAAATTTTTGGTTATGTAAAACATAAACTATCAATAAAAACTTTTTTTTAAAAAGGTGCTAAGGAAAGAGGATTCTGGGAAGATAATGGAGTAAATCATAAAATTCCAAGCTCTCCAGATTTTCCCCACAAACAAACAAAACAAAATTATACCTCAGAACTAACATAGAGAGGTGAAAAACCAATAAGACTTGGTACAGAACAAGGGTCCTCCAGGGACTACTTAAAACCAGAATAAAGATCCCAGGATAGCGGGTTTGGTCAGCTGCAATGTAGCTCAATAGAAAGAGCAAAAGAGGAGCCCTAGGGCTAGATGACCCAGGGAGATAACCTCAGCCCTAACCACAACCACCTAACTTTCACCTCTGACTCTAGGTGGAAAGTCAAGATTTTGAGTCCAGAAGATTGAGGGAATCTTTGCTGATAAGGAATCCCAGGCCCAGCTGTGCTACTGAGGCAGGGGCCATGGACAGAGTCCTAAAAGGACCACTGTTTTGCCCCAAGTCTTGTTTTTCACCTCTCTATGTTAGCCCTGAGGTGTAATTTTATTTTGTTTGTGGGGGGAATCTGGAAAGCTTGGAATTTTCTGATCTTATATCACCATCTTCCCAGAATCCTCTTTCCTTAGCATTTTTTAAAAATAAGTTTTTATTGAGAGCTTTTTTTTAAATAACCAAAAATTTCCTGTGTCCCTCTTCTTTCCAGAGAGCCATCCCTCAGAACAATTTTTTAAAAAACTGAGAAAAAGAGGAAAACATTAACAAACAACAACAAAAACATCAGCACATACTTGGTGAGTGTAGAAGGAGTAGGGCAGGGAATCTGTTTGCTGTGGGAGTACTCAAGAGAGGATAAAGCTCTTGGGTTTTGGGTTCTAGGCCAGAGGGAGAGCTGAAGGAAGAAGCACTTTCCACTAAATCCCAGAACCAGAGGTGATTTCAATAACAAGCTACTTAAAAAAACAAAAAAACAAAAAACAAAAAAACACGCAAAGGAGAAATAACTCAACTAGAAAATGTTCCTACAGGAATAATGAAGAATGTGGATTATCTTTGGAGAAGATACTGAGTAAAAAAAATAATAATAATTTCCTACCCAGTTAACTGGTTACTTGTCCAAAAAGAATTCATAGAAGAACTCAAAAAATGCTTTTAAAATCAAATGAGAGAAGTTGGGGGAAAATTAAAAAGAAAATAAGACCAAAAAAGAGAGACAAAAACAGATTATTAAAAGAAAGTCAACCAACTAGAAAATGAGATCCAGAATCTTAAAGAAGAAAATGACTCTTTGAAAATTAGATTTGAGCAAGAAGCCAGTGAAATTATGAGAGACCAAGAAATAATGAAAGAAAAAGATAAAGAATGAAAAAATAGAAATAATGTGAGATATCTCACAAGAAAAACAACAGGTCTGGAGAATGGACCAAAAAAACTACTTGAAAGCTATAACCAAAAAAAAAAAAAACTTCACATAATAATATTAAAAAAAAAAATCAAGAAAATTGTCCTGATATGATAAAACAAGAAGGAAAGAAAAAGTAGAAAAAAATTACCACCCAAAAAAGATCCTAAAAGGGAAACATATAGGAATATCACTGTTGAATTTTGAAAATCCCACATCAAAGAGAAAATTTTACAGGCAAAAAAGACAATTCAAATATGCTGGAGCTACTATTAGAATCACACCAGGCCTATCAGTGGCCATAATAAAACACTAAAGGTCCTAGAATACTATATATTGGCAATCAAAAGAACTAGGGTTACAGATACATATATATTATATTCAGCAAAATTAAGAATATAGCTGAATAATAAGGAGAAACGGTTAAAAATGTAAAGTACATGTCTAAGATTGTCATTTGTAATTGGGTCATCCAAAAGTAAATTTTGGGTACAGCTAAGTATGATATAATTTTAAAAAGTAAAACTCTGAGAACAAAAACTGACAGAAGAAATTAGATGGGAAGTAGGGCTGTTAGTTTTAAAATTCTATTTACATCAGGAATAGGTTAAAAAGGGAACAACACACACACACACACACACACACACACACACACACACACACACACACACACCCTCCTCCCCATGCCTAGAAGGGTCTGACACCTTCCAAAATCTATAGAGATGTGAGGGAGAGGGAACAGACTTTAAAATTGGGGGTATAGAAGTTGTGTAGATTAATGGGATTTAATCTGTAAGGGATTTTTTGGGGATAAGGTGTGCAGAATAATGGGAAAGAGATAAAGAGGGAAGCAAAGGGTTCTGGGAGAGGATACAGAAGGGATCCTGGGGAGAGGGAGGGCATTAAGTAATTGCTGGGCAGGCAAATGTGTATATGTAAAGTAGAAGAGTTAGCAGGGATAGGAAACAAGGTAATGTGTATATGTGTGTGTATATATACATATATATACACAGACACACAGACACACACACATATATGGGGGGGGGGAGAATAAAGTTTAAAAGTAATTGCCCAAAAGAAAATTTGCTCCAAGGAAGCAAAGATGAACAGTTCTGAATGCAATGTGTTCTATTATCATATATACTTTCTTGAAATGGAAAAACATTGTTATATATTTTAAATTCTCTCATGTTCTGTTGTGCTCACGACTTTTTTCTTTTTTTTCTATTTCAGTTTTAAATTTAAAAGTATTTTTCAAAGATGCTAAAGGGAGAAGAATCAAGCGATAACAACAATATTTTGAAGACAAACAGTTTTGCAAGACTTAAGGAATGCTGGTCAACGTAATAGTCATTCATAATTCCAAAAAACTGATGGTGAAGGATACTACTATCTCATGAAAGAGAGATTGTGGATTTAGGTGAAGATTGGGATGTCTAACTAATGCCAGGATTTGTTTTGCTTGACTAACTATTACACGGATTTTGTTTTTCTTTTTCTTTCAGTGGGAGGAAGGTGGGAAAGAGAAAATGCTCATTTTTGTAAATGTATAAATTTATAAAATTTACAAATAAAAATTACATAATTACATAATTTTGTTGTCAAGTATAAAACCTTGAAAGCTAATCAAATATTTATTGAATAGATGTTCAATACTACAAGATACTATGTTAGCTACTATGGGGTTTACCCAAAAACACAAGAAATGGGCTCTGATCTCTAACACTGTAGCTGGAGAGTTCACATAGGTACACACAAGAACAGAACTAGTATTTTGAGTGCCAGGAACTGAGGGAATGAGAACTATGTATTTCTGCAGGTCATATTTAAAATACCATTGGTTCAGCAATGTTACTACTGGGCTTATATCCCAAAGAGATCTTAAAGAAGGGAAAGGGACAAAATGTATGTGCCAAAATGTTTGTGGCAGCCCTTTTTGTAGTGGCTAGAAACTGGAAACTGAGTGGATGTCCGCCCATCAATTGGAGAATGGCTGAATAAATTGTGGTGTATGAATATTATGGAATATTATTGTTCTGTAAGAAACAACCAGCAGGATGATTTCAGAAAGGCTTGGAGAGACTTACATGAACTGATGCTGAGTGAAATGAGCAGGACCAGGAGATCATTATATACTTCAACATCATTAGTATATGATGATCAATTTTAATGAATGTGGTCCTCTTCAACAATGAGATGAACCAAATCAGTTCTATTTGTTCAGTAATGAATAGAACCAGCTACACCCAGCACAAGGACTCTGGGAAATGAGTATGAAGGGCTACATAGCATTTCCAATCCCTCTGTTTTTATCCTCCTGCATTTTTTATTTCCTTCTGAGATTAATTGTACATTATTTCAAAGTCCGATTCTTTTTGTTCAGCAAAATTACTGTATGGACATATATACATATATTGTATTTAACATATACTTTAACATATTTAACATGTATTGTCCAACCTGCCATCTGGAAGAGGGGTGGGGGGAAGGAGGGGAAAAGTTGGAACAGAAGGTTTTGCAGTTGTCAATGCTGAAAAATTACCCATGCATATATCTTGTAAATAAAAAGGTATAATTTTTAAAACTACCATTGGTTCACCAAATCTGCAGTTAGTGGGGGCTTTATGAATTGGGTTTCCTTAATTAAAAAATCATTACAAAAGTAAGAAGACTTGAGTTTATCTTGTCTTGGACAAAGTTATTCCTGCTATAGCTGTCAAGTCCTTGGGCGGGCCCAGGCAGGCAGAGGGAGGCTCCAGGAGCAAGAAGAACAGGCCTCAGCTGCTGTTCTTTTAGTTTTATAAATAGTTAGGCCAGAACTTGTTCTACAGAATTTTGACCTGCCTGAAATATAGCAGGGTCTAAGTTCACAATAAACATTTAGTAAATTTAATTTCTTCGTGAAGAAGAAAAAAAATTAAGCACATAACAAGGAAAACCTTTAAAAAATATTGAAAGTTTGCTAACTGTGCAATTTAGTATTTATGACCTTCATGCCCTCCCCCACACCAACTTTTCCCCCTACTGAGCTCACTCACTTGACAGTTTGGCCTCAGATTTCCTGCCACTGGAACACTGGCTTTTTCCCAACAGAACTCAAGCAAATATCTGATCTCTCCCTCCCTTTAACTTTCCCTTCAAAATCTAGTTCCTCTCCAGGGATGCTGGGAACCTTGAGGTGCCCAGGAACAGCTTCCCTAAGGGAAGTTTGCTTAGCTCTGTGTCCTTGGTACCCGAAAAGGGATGAGGTGAGGTAGGTGGGGAGGGATTCAGTGTGCCCAGAGTCCCTCCTCCCTTGCGTCCTCCTCACCCCTCCCACCCAGGGCAGAGGGTATGAGGTATTCAAGGAGGGCTAGCTCTTTTTCAGGGAGCTTATCTACCTTTAGTGGCTACCTATCAAGTCTGGAACCCTTGCATGATTTAGAGCATATCTATCCAAAGCTTGTGAAGATTTCCCTCAGAATGAGCAGGTGAGAGCAATTTTTTCCTAAGGCCTTGAAGGCAGCTAAAGCAAGCTATGGAGTGCTTAGAGCTTGGTGGGTTAGGGAAGACACTGACATCATTCACTACATCCTGGGCCATCACCAGTTCATCCTATATTTTTTCCTTGCTACTAGACTTTGATGATCCTGGAAAAGAGAGAGGGAGGCAACTCTGCCTCACTTAAATCCAGTTCACAAGCAAGCCAAGACAGCTCTCCATGATGTCACTGCTCCTCTTTGAAAATGGAAGACAATCTCATCTCCAGAGTTTTGGCTTTCTCCTCTAGATATTTCTTTTCCTTCACAACATCATGGACCTTTCTCAGAGATCTTTTCTCCACTGTAGGTTCTTGGATGTCTATCTAGGAAGGATCATGGGATCACAAAGCTAACGCTAGAGTATACTGGAAACATCTTGTACATTTTCAGAGGCAGTTGTTAAATATATATCAACATATCCTTGTCTCAAAGGAACTTTGAAAAGGATCATCTAATTTAAACTCTTCATTTTACAGATGAAATAAGGACTTGACCAAGTGGCAGAAGTATGGGTCAGTTTGGAACCCAAATCCTCCCATTCCAAGCCTATAGTTCTTCCTATAGGTTCAGATTGTCTCTTACTAGAGGCAAAGGAGAAGCAGGAATAGAAAGTTTTATCACTGCAAATTGCTAAAGTGGCTGCTTCTCCAAATTTTTTTTCTTCTTTTTTCACTCTGTTCTATCTAAAAATCTTCAAGATACCAGAAAAAATAATAGCACATGGAAGCAACAGGATTATTTTGAATTTTTCAAAATCAAGGCATAGAAAAAAATAGAAATAAAAAAGTATATTGCAGATAACAAAAGAAAATTCAGAAGGAAGCACAGAAAAGCAGGGTAGTTTTGAAAATGATAGCATTAAAAAAGTAAACAATATGAAATGGAAATTCATACTGAATCTGCTTTCTGCATATATGGAAATGTTTTTTTCTTTTCTTTTTTGTATTTAAGTTCAAAATGGACAAAAATCTTTAAAAAATCAAGACTCTCCAGACAATCAGCTCCTGTGTTTTACAAAAAAAGAGCCAAGTCTAAGTCACAAAATAACTCAATGACAGAGCCACAAAAGCTCAGCGCTCAGTTCTGGAGTTTTCAAATTGGTTTATACCTCTTGCTTTAAACTTCTTAAACAAAGAATCATTTTCTTTTGCTTGAGTCATCAGTTGCAAGCCTTGGAAGTCAAGCAGGTTTTAATTATACCTGCTCAAGGTACCTCTGGCAAAAAAAAAAAAAAAAAAGAAACAAATACTTAATTATTCTAAGCCTAAGTCACTCTGGCATGAGGAGTAAAAAGTGATTCACTCTACCAATTAGCACAAGTCAGTTTCTTTTAACTTTTTGGTGAACATTCTCTTCAGAGAATGATACAAGAATTAAGGAAGAACCAGAACACCTTCAAGTGATGTTAAACACCAGATAATATAATGGAGTTCAAGAATAATAATAACTGACTTATATGGATCAGAAAGGCTTTTTACACATAAGCTTATAAGGAGCCTTTGCTTCACAATGACCCTCTTCACAAGTAAAGATAATATTATTATATCCCAATTTATAGATGAGGAAACTGAGGTTTGGAAAAGTGAATTGATTTATCATGTGGCTACTAAGTGTTAGAGGCAATTTCAAAAGCCAAGTTTTCACCAATTTTAAGACTGATGCTTTTTTCAATATAGTACCTAAATTTTCCACTTTAAAAATCAAATTAAATGCTCAAATCATTATTGAGTAGAGAAATGCAAATTAAGACAACTCTGAAGTGCCATTTCATACCTCTCAGATTGGCTAAAATGACAGGAAAAGATCATGATAAACTTTGGAGGGGACGTGGAAAAACTGGGACACTAATACATTGTTAGTGGAGTTGTGAACTGATCCAACCATCCTGGAGAGCAATTTGGAACTATGTCCAAAGGGCTATTAAGCTGTCAAACTTTGATCCAGCAGTGTCTTTACTGAATCTGTATCCCAAAAAGATCATAAAAGAGGGAAAAGGTCCCACGTGTACAAAAAATGTTTATAGAAGCCCTTTTTGTAGTATCAAAGAACTGGAAACTGAGTGGACGCCCATCAGTGGAGGAATGGCTGAAAAAGTTATGGTATATGAATATAATGGAATATTATTGTTCTATAAGAAACAATCATCAGCAGGCTGATTTCAGAAAAGCCTGGAGAGATTTAGATGAAGGTAAAGTGAATAGAACCAAGAGGACATTGTACACAGCAACAGCAAGATTATGTGATAATCAACTATAATGGATGTGGCTCTTTTCAACAATGAGATGATTCAGAGCAATTACAATAATCTTGTGATAGAAAGAGCTATCTGCATCCAGAGAGAGAACTATGGGGATTGAATGTGGATCATAACATAGTATTTTCACTTGTGTTGTTGTTTTTGTTGTTGTTTACTTGCTTTTTTTTTCTTTCTCATTTCCCCCCTTTTGTTTTCATTTTTCTTGTGCAGAATAATAAATGTGGAAATTGGTTTAGAAGAACTGCATATATTTAACCTATATTAGATTACTTGTTGTCAAGGGAAAGAAAAAAATGGGGAGAGAAAAGAAAAATTTGCAACACAAGGTTTTGCAAATGTGAATGTTGAAAACTATCTTTATATGTATTTTGAAAAATAAATATGTCATTATTATTAAAATTTTTAAAAATAAATTATAAATCAAGTGAGATACTTGCAGACTTCTAAGACATGATAAACACTACTCAGATATGGTACTGTGACGTTGCACTCAAAGGACTTATACAATCTAACCCTTTCATTTTGAATGAAGTAAAAGTCACTTATTGAGTGCTTGCTATATACTAATTGCTGGGAATACAAATAGAAAAATTAAAAGACAGTTCTTGCTTTAAAGGAGCTCACAAATTACATAGGAGAAACAATATGTAGATGGAAAGGCTCATTAGTCCAAAGGGCATAGCAATGTTTTACTGCCCAGGTGATAGGAGGTCAGGAGAGCATAGGGACAACAGATAGTAAGACTAGTTGGACATTAGGATACAATGGCAGGGCAGGATACAAAGGCTTGGTAGTCCTCAATATCATCAGAAGGATTAGAGTTAATTACAGGGTTGTGAGTAGTAATCTTCCCATCTTTCCCATCTCAAAAAGTCTAGGTGTCTGTGGTCTGAAAGGAGGGGAAGGAAAGGGAATATGATTTGTAGCAGGAAGACTCCCTCAAATACTTGCTAGCTATGGGGTCCTGGACATGTCACTTAATCTCTCTCATCTCAGTTTCCTCATTTGTAAAAATGGGTGTCATATTAAAAGTACCTACCTCACCTGGATAATGAGAATAGACCTTTTAACTGATGATAAGTAACTATATTTTGTTCTAAGCCTACATCTTGTAACTAATTATTATTTTATCCTATAAGATAAATACTTAAGCATATGGTTTGACAATAATGTGTCCCCCAAATTTGGCAAACAACTACTACTAACATGCGTTCCCCAGAGATGGTAAATCACTGTTGCCTGCATGTATCCCCCAAATCTAGTAATCAATTGCTAAGGATGCATGTGATTCCCCAATCTGGAAAACACTGAAAAACATTAATGATGTTAATTTTGATTGATATTATCATCTTTTATCATATAATAATCACCAATAAGAATTTAGATGTAACTTATAAATCCCCTTGGGCAGAACAATAAAAACCCACTTTAGTACTAGTCATCAACCTATTCCTGTGTGGAAACCAGGATAGGCTTCCCCAAAATTGGAAATGTAGGTATCCCCTGTTTGTATGAGAGCAGCACTGGTTGATGACAACTTGTCAGAAAACTACTTCGGAGGAAGACATAAGACCTTTGACTAGACAGAACTCTAAGGAGGGAGATACCTCTTGGGACCTTTAGGAATAGATTGGTGAGTTATTCCTAGAGGAGTTGATATTCATATTTGTACTGAATAGTCTATGAAGTCTGATCACATACATTGATAACTATAGGCCTTTCCTAGGTATCAGCTTTAATAAGCATCCATAACATTTATTAGAATAATAATAATAATAAATGGTAAATGAATGTACCATGTGTTATCCCAGGGTAGTTGTGAAGATAAAATAAAATTATGCATATAAAACATCTTGCAAATCTTAATGTACTACATAAATGTTATTATTACTCAAATTTTGTGTAGAGCAAAAGCCTTTAAACATGGGTGAGAAAAGATTTTTTTTTTACTATAAAGTTTCTGTGGCTATATCTATTGGAGTAGTAACAAAAATGTATACTCAGGCAGGAAGACTGATAACTATCCCACAGTGATTCTTGCACTATGTCTACTTCTATGAGGCAAATGTGTAGCTCAGAGGGGCCCAGACCCTTCTGGATTAATCTTCAAGCTGCTTTCAACAGCCTTCAAGGACAGCTACTCTCTGAGCTGATGAACCTGAATTTCCCTGTTCATGTGATTTCCCACTGGGAAAGTAATCACTTGGGAGAGCTGCATTAGGCATTTAGGGCAGCTGCTTCTGGTTCTTGGGGAACTATAAAGTCACAAGAGTACTACTGGAATATTCTTTCTGGTCTTTAGAGTACACAAATAATTAACTATAAATTGAGAATTCATGCAGACACCCACAGGGCCTAAACAGTCTAAAACTCTCATTGATATCCTGGGAGAACCTTGCCTAAGAAATATAGATAAATTACAAAAGAATTCCTATTTTTAAACTTTGTTATATTTTCCAGAATCACCACTTCTCAAAGCTAAGGGGTATTCTCCTACAATATGGCATAGAGCCTTTGCTCTAGGACTTTCCCCTCAGGTAAACCCACTTCAGTTTTAGATAATCCATCGTCGTAGTCAGCATCATCATTTAAACATTTCTTAAAAACCTGCTATGTGCCAGGCTACACTAAGCAATATACAGATACAGAGATACAAAGAAAGGCAAAAAAAAAAAAAAACCCAAACAAACAGTTCCTTGTCCTCAAGGAGCTTATAGTTAAGGATTTCAGGAAGACAACAGGCAAATAATAATGTGTAAATAAGATTAAAAAAAAAGTCTTAAATCTTGGTGCAGTTTTAAGCTTTAATAGAAGATTTTTGGAACACCCTGTATATAAAGGATAAATTGGGGGTAGACAGGCCTCCTGCAGAAGGTGAAACTTGGAAATTAGGGTACCCAGGAAATAAAGATGAGGAGGAGAGTGAGACTTACCTCAGGGAAAGCCAGTGAAAATACCCAGAATCAAAGTGACCCCAAGGTTTGGGGATAAGACAGGATCCCACTAACTTGAAGGAAGTGAAGCAGTTAATGTTTGGAAAAACTGACTAATGCTTTAAGTCAGATTAAGAAAAAAATAGGAGAGTGTATCCTTGTGAATTATCCAATTTTTATAGTTTTGTGAAAACATTTAAAATCAACCTCATTTTTAATAAAACAAAAAGTATTAAGAAATTATATTTTTTCTCTAATGCCCTTTCCAAAATTCTTAGAAAAGATGGTGATAGGTGAAGAACAACAAAACTTAAAGGTGGTAACCAGAAATTTAACCAAGATTTTTGTCTCTCCTTCAGGACAATCTCCCAGGAGGAAGGAGAGAGAGATATGGCTGCTCAGTTCTTAAATGTCTGTATAAGACATCTTTTCATTGTTCAATATTCCCACAAATATTGCCCAAAATAATCTTTAGCAATCATGTTGAAGGACAAGGGTGACTATGCCAGTTTGGAATGTCTCTCTCCAAGGTAGAAATTATCTGGATATAGATTAATGTTAAATTAAATAAACTTTCTAGCAGACTGGTGCCTAAACCTAAAAGTATTGTATTAGTATTAAAATTTTGACTTTGAAAGTTGCAATCTTCTCCCAAGATGATTTTCAATGTTAGCCTATTTATTTATCTTGTTTCTTTATAATGATTTGTACATTGTTTCTTCTGTTAGACTATGAATTCTTGGAGAGCCGAACCTATTTTTTGTATTTCTGTGTATTCTTGGGGCTCAGCACACAGTAAATGCCTATTAACCAATGCCTATTGAGTTGACTTGGGTTTCCTATTCATTCTAATAAAACAGAGCAGGGTTTTAAAGTAGCTGACTATGTGCTCTGTTCTACAAAAGACATTTTATTGGAATGACAAACTCAAAAGTATTGCAAGGAGGAAATCTGAAAAACCCAATGTATTAATCATTGGCCATAAAAACATAAAGTTGCTTAAATAGTGGTGGAAACTGACCAGGAAGCAGTTGTGGTGGAGGGATTCTGTCTTTCTGAAGGCTATATTAGAGGCTGTATTTCATCAAGGGGCAGGGTAAATAAAGCAAGCTTTATCAAGAGGATTACATAGAGTCTTATAAACCTTTGGCATTTGATTAAATAATACCACTGAGGGTATTCTAATATAGTTGATGAAAATAAATTTGGTAGCATATAGTGATCCTCTTGATAACTTATTATTGGAGTTATTTTAGATTTTTAGAAATAAATATATACAGAAACAGGATGATCACTCTTGTTCTGTGGGTCCTGATCAGATCTCAAATACACATTCTCATCCATGAGCCTTTCCATGTCTTCCTATAACTATAAATCTTTCAAAAGGGGTCCATTCCAATAGGAAGGAACCTTTTTCTATCTCTTTTGACATTAAATAGATGCTGATGACACACATGGCTTGTCCATTTCTTCTCCCTCTCTCACCATACCTCTTTTCTTCTTCAGATATAAGGTGGAAGAGAGACAGAAACAGAGATAGAGAGACATACAAAGACAGACATATAGAGAGATAGGTAAGATACAGGGAGATAGCGGGAGAGAGAAAAAGAGAGAGAGAGAGACAGGAAGACAGAGACAGAAAAATGGAAGTGGGAGGGAAAGAGAGACGGACAGAAACAGGAGAGAGAGAGAGAGAGAGAGAGAGAGAGAGAGAGAGAGAGAGAGAGAGAGAGAGACAGAGACAGAGAGACAGAGAGACAGACAGAGAGAGACAGGAGAGAGAGAGAGAGAGAGAATACTGTGATCTTATTGTTGGAAGTTCCATATGAAATGTAGAATAGAACCTGCTTTGCAATTTCTAGGCAGGTTGGATGGAGGCCCTGAGAAGCTCAATAACTTGCCAAAATTACACAACCAGTATCTGTCAGGAGTAGGACTGGGCTGCTTTCTTCCTGCCTCAGGGAACAGCTCTCTATTATGTAATTGTGTTTCCTGAAGATGTCCCTAGCCTCACTTTTCCTATGCAAATCTTCTCTGTTAATATATTCCAGCCTACTCATGCCCACCTTGAAACATTTCAGTGTTCTTTGGATGACCAGCACATTTAATTGCTCAGAGACTCTGGTATTGTGTGACTCAAAGTCACATAGCCTTAGTAAAAGAAATTCAAACTTTGAAAGATGATCCTTTGTTACTAGGAGGAGCGTGAGGGCCACAAAAAGTATTGCTCAATCTAGTTCAGCTACTCTATTTATGATAGGACCAGAACTTACTAGAATTCTCCCCTTCCCTACCCTCAACATGAGTTAAGTTGTTGTTGTTGAGTCATTTCAATTGTGTTTGACTCTTCATGACTCTATTTGGAGTTTTCTTGGCAAAGACAGAGGAGTGGTTTACCATTTCCTTCTCCAGCTCATTTTACAGAAGAAGAATCCATGCAAACAGGGTGAAGTGACTTGCTGAGGCTCACACAACTAGTAAGTATATGAGATCACATTTGAACTCATAAAGATGAATCTTCCTAACTCCAGCCCAGTATTCTCTATCCAGTTCTCCATCTAGCAACAAAAACCAGACTTGTTTGACTGAGCTGATGTGGCTTCCTAGTCCTAGGCGCAGCCAAGGGCATAAATGACCCCTCCTACTTTGGGTTTGTTAATGCCCTTCAGACATGGGAGATCTCCAAAGATTATGTGAATCACCATACCCTGCCAAACTGACCCAAGATATTTCCACAGCAAGAGCAGTGAGGGCCATATCAGAGAAACTAAATGTCACTATATCCTTATAGCATATTCTTGCTATGTTAATGCTAAGAAAACTCCCTTTTAAAAAAATGTCCCAAAAAAAGTCAATCAGTACACAAGTGCCTCAGTTCATCCCGACATTGATCCTGAACTGACAAGGAACCAGTGTTAGACCCACTCCTAAATCAGTCAGTCAACAAGCATTTATTATATGCCAGTCACTGCCCTGAGGACTGGGGATATTTTTTCAAGCGTTTACAAGGTGGAGTCATAAAAAGGACACTCTCAAGGTCTCTCTTAAGAACTTTGGAATTGATAGCAAAGTATAGGAAACATTAGCACAAGATCACCCAGCATGGCGTGCCCGTGTTGTGCTCTATGAGCAAAGAAGTACTGAATTATCTCAGAAGAAATGTGAGATGTGAAAAGTTAGAGAAGCTATTCCAAATGTTCATAGGGATTATTTGTATCCAATCTGTGGCAGAGCTCATATTGATCTGATCAGCTATAATTGGATACATTGTAACTTGATTCTAACAGTGATGTCATTTTGGTTAACTACAAGGGGTTGTCCAAATAAGTTGTCCAAGTCAACCAAGGACTTGGAATTGAAAAGAGGTAAAAGGCAGTCCCTGTCTTCAAGGAGCTTACAATCTAATGGATGAAACAGCATGCAAACAACTGTGTACAGACAAGATGTATGGGAGAAATTGGAGGTAAAAATCTTGGAAGGAAAACATTAAGATTAGGATGCCTGGGTAAGGCTCCTTGAAGACTTCAGCTCAGACTTGAAGGAAATTGTGAAGGTGAAGATGATGAAGGAAAGTGTTCCAGGCATGAGGGACCATTTCTATTTCCTCATAAAGCACAATGAGGATTGTGATATCAGAGTGCAAAGACGATAACTTGACTATCATTGACAGGGGAGTTTGTTATATAAATCTTAACAAATTTATTTTTATTTTTATTTTTCAGCAGTCCAAAAAAAATCTAAGGATTTTCAATCTTTAACTCAAGAATTCAAATCTGGCCTCAGACACTTACTAGCTGGGTGACGATGGGCAAATCACTTAACCCTGTTTGCCTCAGTTTTCCTCATCTGTAAAATTATTTAGAGGGGGAAAAAAGAAAAAGAAAAAAAAAAATGAAAACTATTCTACTATCTTTGCCAAGAAAATCCCAAATGGGATCAGAAAGAATCAAGCAGGACTGAAACAATTCAACAACAGAACACTGCTCAATTAAATTTTATGTTTTTCAAATGTGTGCAGTTGCTGTGGTCAATGAGATACCAATTCATTTAAAAATGCCATTAAATTCACAGTCTATCAGTCATTAATTATTTATTAAGTACTTACTTCATGCCAGATACTGTGTTAAACACTGGAGATAGCACAAAAGGCCAAAACAAACAAACACAAAAACCGAAAGGATCCATGCTTTGAAAATGCTCACAGTTTCATGGGGCACACAAATGCAAATAACTACATGCAAACAAGCTGTACGCATGATAAGTTGGAGATAGTCAAAAGAGGGAAGGCACTAGTCCTAACAAGAGATCAGGAAAAGCTCCTTGTAGAAGGGAACTTAAGCTGGAACTTGAAAAGAAACTAGAGAAACCATCATATATTGATAAGAAAGGAGAAAATTCCAGAAAGCTGGGAAGTACTGAACTCAATAAGAATGGAATTTTATATCTCTTTGGAGCATATACATCATTTATATCTTTCAAAAAGAACATTATTTAAGATCATAAACAGCCTTACACAAAAGTTGTCTAACTAACTCTGAATTTGGCTGGATGATTTTTAGAGTTGTACTACTGTTTTTCCCAGGATAAAGTAAATGCCCATTAGGAATGGCTTAATAAACTATCGTGCATGAATGGAATAAAATATTACTGTGCTATAAGAAATAACCAATACATATAGAAGAAACATGGAAAGGTTTACATGACCTAATTCAGAGCAGAAACAGAAAAGCAATATACACAATGGCTACAAAAAAGGAAATGAAAATAATGACAACAAAAACTCAAACTGACCCCTATAATTATAATGATCAAGCTTGGCACTAACAAAAAAGGGGATCAAATGTACCTAAAGATCTGGGGAATAATGGTTTGGAACACTGCATATAACCTTAATCTAGATTGATATGTTGGTTAGTTTTGCCAAACTTCTTTCCCTTCTCTGCCTTTGTTATTTTTTGTTATAAAGGGAGGGCAAATATACTCCCTAAGGAAATAAGACTTGGAAATGAAGTTGATGTAAAAACAAAAAATATAATTAAAATATAACTATTATTCTTGCTTGCAGCATCTTACTAATTTAAACAGACAAATGATGGGTGCATTATAAATATATCTATGCTAATAAGACAATGTCTCTGATGATTACAGTGGATGAGATTAGTTAAGGCACTAGATTAATTTCTAAGATATTTTTCTGCTCCAAAATTCTATGACTCCAACTACTAAACCATTTAACTCCTCTTTTTTTTTTAATATAACTAATCAAAGAATTTTTACATTTAATTTTTATTTTTCTCAGCTACATATAACCAAAATTTGACATTATTTTTTTTAAATAGTATTCCAAATTCTTCCTCTCTCCTTTCATTCCTGTTTCCTTGAGAAGACAAGCAATTTGATTATACATCATGCATGTGCAGTCATACAAAACATTTCCATATCCATCCCCCTTCTTAAAAGTCAATACCTTCTTTTTTCTGGCAAGATAAAATACCAACTCCACTCTTTGATATTTATAAAGTTCTTCGTAGTCTGGCTTCAATACTTGTTTCTCTAGATATAACATGCCATGATTTGTCTTTGTATCTTTAATCAAACCATACTTAATACCTAAAAAAAAAAAAGCCTTTTCCCTTACCTCTACACCTAGAAATCCCTTCTTCTCACAATCCAGGTTCTGTTGAAATGCCACCTTTCCTAATTCCTGCCATTATTAATTCGCTCTTGACTTTTCATATATTCTTCTTACTTAACAGAGTACACAATCACTCCCATCTACCTCTCTTCCTTCTTATCTCCCACACATGACCCCAATCAAAACTAAGAATTTTTTAAAAAGGGATTTTTTTCATTTTTGCCTTTGAACTTTCTTCATCATTTAATACAGTATTCAACACACAGTTAAGTGATGAATAAATTCTTGTTGAATTGAAATGAATTGAAAGATTCCATTAAAAGAGACTAAGGAAAGTATGTTCTTATATGGAGAATGGAAGGCGAGAGATATTAACTGAGGAAGTAATTTTGTTTCCAAGTTTAGCAGAACTTTAAGACAAGTTCAGCCGGTTTTCAATGAAGATCATTTGTTCTGTTGAGCTTCATCTTGCTTGACTTAGAAGAAGCAGCAGCCCAACTGTACAATCTTTCAGGGAAATTGAATTAACAATCTGGAGTACTCAGGGATCCATGATTTCTGGGATATCCATAGTCTGCTGCTATAAGGCTCCCCTCTGGCTACCATGATGTTTTCTTTGTTTGATGAAAAAAAAAAAAAAAAAGGAAAAAAACTACCCCCTCTTTTATTTACTGGTTTCTGAGCTTATTTTTCTTTCTTTGATTTTTGCCAGCATTGCTCCCCTATTTCTGAAGAAATCCTAAGTTGTTTAGCAAGTATGTCAAGATTTAAAAATATGTTTAATATTCTGAGGTATATGAGATACCCTGAAGCATATATCAAATGCCTGTTATATTTTTAATAAAGTACAATTAATTTAATGGAAAGAAAAATAAAAATTATTTCACAGTCAATATCTTAAAACAATAATTTTGTGTATTTTAATGTATAATTTAAATGTAAGTTATAATACAATTATGATTATATTCCATAAATATAATTATATTTTAATTTATAATTAGAAATTATAGTTGACATTTTTTTTCTTTCATAAATACCACATTCAATGGTTCATTGAATTCAAGGGCTGGTCTATCTGAATCCATATGATATTAGCTATCTCTTCCATTCATTCATTCATTCATATTCTCCATTTGTAAATTTGATCTTCATCTAAATCATAGATAAAATTGTTGGGAAAATTAAGTCCTAGAACAAACTGATAACATGCCACAGAAGTTCTTCCTTTAGGTTAATGTGCCCATTAATTCTCTCCTGGTTGGGTTGTTCAAGCAATTAAAAATTCACTTAAGCACTTTTAAAAATATCAGTAGATGCAGATAATTATTTTTATAAACCACAATATCCCTGCCTATTAAAAAACTAGAAAATAATCAACTTTTCATTAAAATGATAAATAATATATACTTAAAACTAAAAGCTAGTATTTTATATATAATGGGAATAAACTAGAATCCTTTACAATAAAATTAGGGGTAAAGCAAGTATAACTTTTGTCATCACTTTTATTTGGCATGATACTAGAAATGCTAGCTAGAACAAATAAGATTAAAAAAGAAATCAAGGGAATAAGCCTAGGTAAAGAAAAAGTAAAACTATCTCTTGCTGTAGAAGACCTTAAAGAACTCTAAAATCACCTTAAAAGATGATAACTTCAGCAAAGTTGCAAGATATAAAAAGACATCCAAATCATCAATATTTCTTTATAATGGGAGCAGCCAGGTGGTGCAGTGGATAGAGCACCAGCCCTGAAGTCAGGAGGACCCGAGTTCAAATCTAATTTCAGACACTTAACACTTCCTGGCTGTGTGACCCTGGGCAAGTCACTTAACCTCAATTGCCTTAAAAAAAATCTTTATAATGTCAATAAAACCTAGCAGGAAGAAATAGAGAAATTTCATTTAAAAGAATGGTATAATGTATAAGATTTAAATCTACCTATCACAAGTTATCACAGATATGCACAAGAAACATATCAATATAATTAAGGGTGTAGGAAATTAGCATTTATATAGTGCCTACTATGTACTAGGCACTTTATAAGTACAATTTCATTTGGTCTTCATAATAATTCTATGAAGTTGGTACTGTTATTATTCTCATTTCACAGATGAGGAAATTGAGATGCAATTAAGTGACATACCCAGAGTCACATAGCTAATAAAAGTCTGAGCTGCATTTGGATTCAGTTTTTCCTCTAGGCCTGGTATTCTATCCACTGTGAAATCTTAATTAGCTCTTTTTTTTTTCCAGAAAAGCCATCATTTACAGAAATAAGGCCTAAATAAATGAAGAATAGTCATTATTCATGGGTAGGATGAATCAATATAACAAAAATATTCTTCTTATGTTATATATTATAGAATTGTAGAACTGGGAGGAATATTCATATTATTGGCAATTCACATGTATGCAGCATTTTAAGGTTTAAAAAACATTTTCTTCATAACAGCCCCATGAAGCAGCTGGTACAAAATGTCCCATTTTACAAATAATAAAATTGAGGGCTGGAGAAATAAAATTCCCTGACCAAGAAAGATCATATAACTAGTTAATGACTTAGTTGAGACTAGAACTCATCTTTTGCCTGCTGTTACAATGCTAATTCCACTATGTTACACTGCTGGGAAGTCAGAATAAACATCCCGTGCAAAAGATTACCCAATAAAGGAAAAACTCCAGATCCCCACCTATCCTGATCTCTATGTCTCCTGAATGTTTCAGCACTGTCTCTGTCTCAGATAGATTGACTTTTCCTGGATTCTGGACAGACAGCTACTTCTCCCAAGTTTAGTAGAGATAAACTGGAGTTTTTCAACTGGGACTTTGTTTTTTATAAAAGGAGACAACAATCAAAGGATATGAACAGACAATTTTCAGATGATGAAATTAAAACTATTTCCACTCATATGAAAGAGTGTTCCAAATCACTATTGATCAGAGAAATGCAAATTAAGACAACTCTGAGATATCATTACACACCTGTCAGATTGGCTAAGATGACAGGAACAAATAACAATGAATGTTGGAGGGGCTGTGGGAAAACTGGGACACTGATGCATTGTTGGTGGAGTTGTGAAAGAATCCAACCATTCTGGAGAGCAATCTGGAATTATGCCCAAAAAGTTATCAAAATGTGCATACCCTTTGACCCAGCCATACTAATACTGGGCTTATACCCCAAGGAACTACTAGAGAAGGGAAAGGGTCCTGTATGTGCCAAAATGTTTGTGGCAGCCCTTTTCATAGTGGCTAGAAGCTGGAAGATGAATGGATGTCCATCAATTGGAGAATGGTTGGGTAAACTATGGTATATGAATGTTATGGAATATTATTGTTCTATAAGAAATGACCAACAGGAGAAATACAGAGAGGCTTGGAGAGACTTACATCAACTGATGCTGAGTGAAACGAGCAGAACCAGAAGATCATTATACACTTCAACAATGATACTGTACGAGGATGTATGCTGATGGAAGTGGATTTCTTCAACATAGAGAAGAACTAATCCAATTCCAATTGATTAATGATGGACAGAACCAGCTACATCCAGAAAAGGAACACTGGGAAATGAATGTAAACTGTTATTTTTACCTTCTGAATCCAATTCTTCCTGTGCAACAAAAAATTCGGTTCTACACACATATATTGTATCTAAATTATACTGTAATATATTTAGCATGTATAAGACTGCTTGCCATCTGGGGGAGGGGGTTGGGGGAGGAAGGGAAAAAATCCGAATAGAAGTAAGTGCAAGGGATAATGTTGTAAAAAATTACCCATGCATATGTACTGTCAAAAAATGTTATAATTATAAAATAAAATAAAAAATTAAAAAAAAAAAAAAAAGAAAAAAAAAAGGAGACAACAAACAAACATCTGCAAAAGTAGGAGGAAAAATGAGATTTGTAGAGTGCAGTTTTCTAGTCTTAATTTATCTAAAGTCTTGGAATTTATTAGAAGAGTGTGCATAAGAATTCTCATCTTTGGCCTCCTGTTTCCTGTCCTTAGACTTAATTCTGTCCTATTAATCAAGAGAAAGTAGTTTGGATGGAGATGAGAATTGTAGTTAGCAGTTAGGACTGGAGAGAAAATAATATGAGATTTTTTTCAAGTGAATTAAAAATATTCATAGTAATTAACAGAAAATTCAAGTATCTCCTAGAATTTAGAAGAAAATATTCATTTATTTATTCTACATGTCTTTATTATATCCTTTCTATATGACAGAATTTATATAAGACAGTTAAAATACAAAGATAAAAAGAAAACTGTTATCTTGCCCTCAAGGAACTTATACTCTATTGGGAATAAACAAAAAGCAATAATGGCACATGGAATAATTTTTTTGGTAGCAATTTGATTAGTATCACATTGAATAAGTAAATTAATTTAAGTAAGATTATAATTTTTATTATATTGGCTCAGCCTATCCATGAACAATTAATATTCTTCCAGTTGTTTTAGATCTGACTTTATTTATATGAAAAGTGTTTTATAATTGTGTTCATATGGTTCCTGGATTTGTCTTGGCTGGTAGACTCGCAAGTACTTTATACAAACTACAGTTACTGTAAATGGAATTTCTCTTTCTATCTCTTGCTGCTGGAGTTTTTAATAATATATAGAAATATTGATGACTTATGTGGGTTTATTTTCTTTCTACCTTGAAACTTTGCTGAAGTTGTTTACTATTTCAACTAGTTTTCTAGTTGTTTCTCTAAGAATACCATCATGTTGTTTGCAAAGAATGATAATTTTATTTCCTCATTGCCTCATTCAATTTATTTTTCATGTCTTATTGCTATACTTATCATTTCCAATACAATATTTAATAATAATGGTGATAATAGGCATCCTTGCTTCAATACTGATCTTACTGGAAAGATTTCTAGCTTATCTCCATAACAGATAATGCTTGCAGATAGTTTAGAGGATACTACTTATAGTTTTAGAATTTATTCCTATATTTTTGGGTTTTTTAATAGGAATAAGTATTGTACTTCATCAAAAGCTTTTTTTGCATCTATTGAGAAAATTGTGACTTCTGTTGGCTTTGTTATTGATGTTTTCATTATACTGAATCAGTCCTGCAATTTCTGATATAAACCCCATGTGGTCATAGTATATGATCTTTGTGATACATTGCTGTAATTTCCTTGCTCTTATTTAATTTCTTGCATCAATATTCTTTAAGGAAATTAGTCTATAACTTTCTTTCTCTGCTTTTGCTCTCCCTGGTTTAGGTGTCAAAATGATATTTGTGTCATAAAAGATATTTATAAAACTCTTCTTTGCCTATTTTGAAATTGCTTGTTCTTTAAATGTTTAGTAGAATTTATTAATTCAATGGTCTTGGAGATTTTGTCTTAGGCATCATATTTATGGCTTGTTCAATTTCTTTTTCTAAGTTTTATTTAAATATCCTATTTCCTTTTCTATTAAGTTGAACAATTTATATATTTGTAAGTATTTTATAAATATATTTCACTTAGTTTTTTAGAGTTATTGGCATTAATTGGACAAAACAGTTCCTAATAATTGTTTTAATTTCATCTTCATTGCTTTTCAATTTTTGATACAGGACAGCTATGTGAGACATCGAATAAAACATCGGGCCTAGAGTGAGGAATCTTCCCATCTCAGTTCCCTCACTTATAAAATGAATTGGAGAAGGAAGTAGCAAATCACTCTAGTATCTTCACAAGAAAACTCAAAATGAGGTCAGGAAGAATTAGACACAATTGAAATATCTGAACAAAAACAACAATTTGCTTTTCTTCTTTCTTTTGTAAATTAAATTGACCAATAATTTATCCATTTTATTGGTTTTTTTCATAAGATTGGTTCCTATCTGTATTTACTAATTCATTGTTTTTCTTACTTTCAGTTTTATTAATCTCTCTTGGTTTTCAGAATTTCAAATTTGATGTTTATCTGATGACTTTTAATTTATCCTTTTCCTTATTTTTTAGTGGTATATCCAAATCATTGATCAAATTTTTTGGGTCTATTTTATTGATACAAGTTTAGAGTAAACTAAGTAAAGTAAGAAATTTAAATTTTTCCCTAAGTTCTAATTTGGCTGTGTTTTCTTGTCATCATTTTCTTTAATGAAATTATTTATTGTTTCTCTGATTTATTTTTAACCTACTTATTTTTAGGTTAAGGTTAGTTTCCAATTAATTTTTATTTATGTTTCCAAGGTCTTTTACTGATTATAATTTTAATTGCTTTATGATCTAAAAAGAATCCATTTATATTTTTATTTAATATTTCTACTTTTCTGCACTTGGTTATGAGAGTTTTATTCCTTAATACAAGATCAATCTTTGTAAGAGTGCTGTGTAGAGCTAGGATGATCATTTTCAATTTGATCAGTCCTACAAATCCACAAGGTTTTGGATATATTAAAAAGATGAGTATCTAGGGAGAAATGTATGAAGACAGACTGTACCTTAAAGGCAAGTTAATTGTCTTGCTTCATTCTTATCATGCAAATAAGGATATCCTAGACATAAATTATTTATTACATAGGAATTGGCTGTTTTGTATCTAAAGTGATTCTTCCTCCCTCCCCTAAATATTTAATACTAATAATAATAGCTAGCTTTAAAATTTGCAAAGTCCTTTTATCATATTTTCTCATATTTGATATTTACAGCAATGGTGTAGATGAAATAAAGTAGGCAGAGGTTAAAATGATTTACCCACCTCATAAGTATCTGAGTCTAGATTTGAACTCAATTTTTCCTGATTCTAGCCCAACGGTGTATTCACTATGCCGTGTAGCTGCCTGTTGATGCTTGGGTTTTTAAGCTCCAGAAATTTAGCATCTTTCACTCTTAGCTTTACCAACCCTAGAATAAGGGTCTGACCTTTTACTGTTCTGGAAGCTGGCCAATGAGAAGCTATCCATTGGTGAAACTGCAAGTGCTTCTACCATCTATAGGAGCCGCTTTTCTTATCTACCCCTACAGCCTGGGCATTGGTTGTTGCTGAGTTACCTGGTAATACTTTCTTTCATTTAGGTATAAAAGTACCAAAAAATGATAGAAAGCTAACTTGACTGTAGAAGAAAAAAATGGGGAAATAAAGATGCATATGATCCTTGAATCATTTCACCAAAATGGCCTCACTGATATTTAAGTTATTCCCATGAGATGGATGTAGATGGAAAGATGATATTGCACCCATTTAGTAAATGAGAAAATTGAGACATAAAGCAATTAAAAGCATTGCCCAACATCTTGAGAAGTCATTGTGTGTGGCCAAGAATGAGGAAAAAAGTATACTGATTCTTAATATTTTATCCACTAGGCTACATGAAAGCCATCCTTAGTCCTCTGTTTCTCAATAGTAAAATGGACCCAAATGGAATATTCTTTACATCTGTATAAGTTCAAGATTTTTCCCCCTGAGGCAATTGGAGTTAAGTGACTTACCCAGGGTCACACACCTAGGAAGTGTTAAGTGTCTGAGGCCAGATTTGAAATCAGATCCTCCTGACTTCAGGGCTGGTACTCTACCTACTGAGTCACCTAGCTGCCCCTCAAGATTTTTTTTAATCAAGAATTTGAATGAAAGCATACATGGGATGCTTGCCAAATGAGCAAATTCCTCCTCCTTCTCTTCACCACCTCTTATTCGCTTTCTCTTCCCCCTTTTCTTCCCTTCCTCCTCCTCCTCTTCCTCTCCTTTTCTTCTTCCTTTTTCTCATTCTCTTCCCCTCCTCCTTTTCCTTTTCTCCTTTTTCTTTTTCTATTCCTCCTTCTCCTCCTATTTCTCTTCCTCTCTTTCTCCAAATAAATGGTTAACATGTTGGATGGATGATAGCATCAAGATTCGAAAATATTTCAGCAGATAGTAAAATCATCAAAGGTAAAAGATTTTTTAAAAATTTAAATATCAGTGTAAGTCTTACTCTTGGGTTAAAAAGGACCAAACTTCATAAGTATATCACAATGGTGGAAAATGTGAATTTCTCAATGTACTTGACAATGTAGCTTGCAAAACTGTATACTTCAAGATTTCATGGACTAGAAATAGGACAAGAACTAATTAGGGATTAAGAAGACCAGGGATGACTTGTCTGGAAAAAAGATTTAGGACAGATATGATAGCTGATTCTAAGTCTCTAAGTGTTTTAAGAGTTTTTTACATGAGACGAGGCTTATTCTCCTTGGCCTCAGAAGGCAAAACTAAGAAAAATGGCTGAAAATTGTAAAGAGACGGAAATTTCAGTTTTGATAAAAGATGCTGAACATAAGACAGATCCTCAATTCTGATGGACGTGGCCCTCTTCAACAATGAGATGAACCAAATCAGTTCCAATACAGTAATGAATTGAACCAGCTACACCCAGAGAAAGAACTCTGGGAGATGAGGGTGAACCACTACATAGAATTCCCAATCCCTCTATTTTTGTCTGCCTGCATATCTGATTTCCCTCACAGGTTAATTGAACACTACTTCAAAGTCTGACTCTTTGTGCAGCAAAATAATAGTATGGATATGTATACATATATTGTATTTAACATATACTTTAACATATTTAACATGTATTGGTCTGGGGTGGAGGGAAGGAGGGAAAAATTGGAACAAAAGGTTTTGCAACTGTCAATGCTAAAAAATTATCCCTGCATATATCTTGTAAATAAAAAGCTATAATTAAAAAAATAAATAAAAAATATAATTTGGGGGGCAAAAAAAAACCATAAGACTGATCCTAAAGTAAAATGAATTATTTTGGGAAATAGTGGATCTTCTAAGAGAAGTTAGATAAATATTTGCTGGGTACATTTTATCAGGGATTCCTTGACTAATTGACCTTGGGATAGTTTGAAAATTCAGATCTATGATTATAAGTGGATATTTGTAAAAAAAAAAAAAAAAGGAGGGATGTAAAGGCAGGTTTCTTAGTTGTCCCTTTAACATTTTAAATTCAATGGGTCCAAAATACAATTTATGATCTTTCCTCAAAAGCAACTTCTCCAAATATCCTTATTTCTCCTCCTCTTCCTCCTCCTCTTCCTCCCTCTCTTTCTCCTCCTCCTACACCTCTCCTTCTCCTCCTTTCTCCTTTTCTTCCTCTTCCTTCTTCCTCATTTTCTTCATTCTCTTCCCCTTCTCCTCTTCCTCTCCTCCTTTTCCTCCTCCTCCTCTTCCCTCTCCTTTTTATCCTTTTCCCCCTCCCCTTCTTTTCCTTTTCCCCTTCTCTTCCCCTCCTCCTTTTTCTTCTTCTATTCTTCTTCCTTCTCCTATTTCTTCTCTCCTTTTTCTCCACTCACAGCCCAATCCCACTATTAATTAGCCTGGGAACTTCACCCAGCCAACTTCAACTCTGCCTATCCTTAAGGCAGTGTGATCTCCATTCGAGAAATTTAATTGGACTCTAAATTGGTCCTTTCTCTAATTCATCCTCCAGAGTAGTTGCCAAACTGCCTTTCCCAAAACAAATCTATTGCCCCAGGAGAAAATGCAAACTTCTCAATGTACTTGACAATATACCTTGAGAAACTGTACTTCAAACAAAATACCCCATGTCCATATAGCTTCCAGGTTTGCAACCAGAGTTCCCTCCTTATCTGGAACACAATCTTTCCTCATATTATTCACTTTTAAGAATCCTGCCATAATTCTCTAATGCAAAGCTTGAGGGACACTTTCAAAATTAGACCTTTTCTAATTCCCCAATTGTCAATACTTTCTCCTCATGAAATTACTCCATAGTATTCCTTATTTATTTCTGTACTTGGAATAGATAGAATATAAATTTCTAGAGGGCAAAAACTGTTAGATTCCTTTCTTCCTATCCCAATACCTAAAACACTGTTTTGAACATAGTAGGCCCTTAATATGCTTATTGAAGTGCACAATGAAAATACATAAATTGTCAGTTTAATTCAGTCAGTCCTCAAAGGACAAAAGTTCACATTTTATAAAATGTCATGGAACTGGGCATGAATATGTAAAAATAAGGAGCATTAAACTAGAGCTGGAGAGACTGATACAGCTCTAGTTTCTAAACTCCATGAAGACTAGGATTAGCTTTTTAAGACTTTGAACCCCATCTAACGTCACTTAATCCTAATTCTGATATTTGTCCGTTTTTAAAGTGCCTACTACAGTCCAAGCACTATCTAGGTCCTAAGAATCCAAACACAATAACTATACTTATCCATAAGCCTTTTCGGCAAAATGAAACTAATATCTTTATTTGGGCCTTACCCATCTCACAGGATTGTTATGAGTCAAGTGATTTGTAATTTTAAAATACTATGAAAAAAGGGAGAGCATGAACTTTACTCTCATTGGAACTGACTTGAAGAAGGAATAACACATACTCAGTTGGGTGTAGAAATTTATCTTATCATAAAGGAAAGTAGGAGAGGAAAGGAATAAGAGCAGGGGGAGGAGCTGATAAAAAGGAGAGCAGACTGGGGGGAGGTAACACTCAGAAGTAAAACACTTTAGAATGAGCAGAGTGAATGGAGAGAGAAAGTAGGATAAATGGGGGAAATAAGATGGAGGGAAATCATTACTGTGAAAAAACATTTTTAATAGCAAGTTTCTCTGATAAAGACCTCATTACTCAAATATAATAAAAACGGAGTCAAAATTATCAAAATGAGAGCCATTCCTCAAATGATAGTCAATGGATATGAACAGGTATAATCAAAATAATCAAAGCTATCTATAGTTATATGAAAAAAATGTACTAAATGACTGTTGATTAGAGAAATGCAAATTAAAACAACTCTGGGCTTCCACCCCACAACTATCAGATTGACTAACATGACAGAACAGGAAAATGACAAATGTTGGCAAGGATGTGGAAAAATTAAAACATTAATGCATTGTTGAACTTGCATACTGACTGAACCATTCTGGAGAACAATTTGGAATTTCTTCCAAAGAGCTATAAAACTTTACGTAGTCTTTGACCAAGCAATACCACTACTAGGTCTGTATCAAAAAGACATGAAAAAAAAAAAAAAAAGAAAGAAAAAGGACTTATATGTACAAAACTATTTATAGCAATTCTTTTAGCAGTGGCAAAGAATTAGAAATTGAGATTTCTATCATTTAAGGAATAATTAAACAAGCTGTATATGATTGTGGTGGGATAGCATTGTGCTATAAGAATGATGAGCAGTCTATTTTTAGAAAAACCTAGAAATATTTAAATGAACTGATACAAAGTCAAATAAGCAAGATTAGGAGAACATTGCACACAGCAACAGCAGTATTGCAAGATGATCTCTGTAAATAACTCAGCTATCCTCAGCAATGATCTAAAACAATTGTGAAGGACTTTTGATGAAAGGTGATGTCCATCTCCAGAGAAGGAACTGATGGAGACTGAATGCAAATTGAAGATACTTTTTCCTTTATGTTTCTTGGGATTTTTTTGTCTGTGTTTACTTTTACAGTGTGACTTACATGGAAATGTTTTGCATGTCTATACATGTATAACCCACGTGGAATTCCTTGTCTTTTCAATGAATTAGATAGTATTTGAAACTCAAAATTTGAAAAAATGAATGCTAAACTTGTTTTTACATGTAATTGGGAAAAATAAAATATTAAATAAAACTATAATAAGAAATATTTAATAGTGGTTGAGTCAAATTGAAAAATGAAAGATTAAAAATTCAAAATATTATGATAATGTTTGTTGAATTAAACTGAAACATGGGAGACCAAAAATTCAATCACTGGGATAAGTCCTTTAAAAGCTCTTTATGAAGTATGTAGTAGGATTTCTACCACTGACTACTGTAACTAGGAACGACAATCAAGGCTTTGCTCCAGATTGCCAACATTGATACCGGTACGGTTGCTAGACTGCCTCTGTTCCCTCTCTTAAACCTGGCTACTTCTGCCCATTCTTCCTATGACTTTAGAACTCCTCTCCTGGAGCCTGACTTCCCTCATCTTTCATGCATATCACCAGCTAGGAAAAAATATTGCCACACAATACAGATACTGGACAGATGCTCTTGGGGCTGCACTTTAAGAAATGCCCCATCAAAAATAATTCTCAAAAACAACCAAACAACTCAAGTCTATTTATAAAGAAAAAGGACCAATGAATATAGGATTTTCCAGTTTCTTAAGAAATATTCCCTTTAAAAAATTCCATATGCAATGTGTCAGTAAAGTGTTTGCTGCAACAAGTCTAGGGAGGCTTTGAAGGTTGGAAAGCGGAAGTTAGAAACCGAAGTTTGAAGCCCAAACTGCATAGACAAGGCACCTGACTACAATCTACTAACATTACTTCTCTGAAGAAATCATAGAAACACTGGTTTAGAGCAGAGAGGGACCTTTGAAGGTCATCTAGTCAGCTCTTTTATATGAAGGATGAACAAACTGATATTCAGATAGAGTCGGGCAAGATAAAAGACAGTTTCCTTATATAATTTTTGATCTACTGAGGTGAGGGAGAAGTGATACGTACTTCACAGAGTGCCTTGGCAACAGCACACTGATAGACTTGGAGTCAGAAAAAATTAAGTTCAATTCCCATATTAATTTCTTAATAGAGCCACTGCGCAATTCACAATCTCTCTGGGACGCAGTTAACTGAGGCCTTAAGTTAAATGAAGGGGTTGGTCTTGATGAACCTTTCCAGTTCTAAAGTTATAATCTTGTGAAATCCTAGATTTTGCAAACTCTAGACCATGCATTTGAGTCATTATCAAGAAGTTTATGCTTGAAGGAAAATGAAAGTTTTGAGCAAGAGCCACAAGGGACATTGGATCAAAGCAGCCTAATGTTGACAAAAGATAGGAACAGTTAACTCAGGCAAGCAGTCAACAGACAAGAAGAATGGACAGAAGTCCTCCCTCCCTTTCCGTTGGTCAAGAGGAGGAGTCAGCTTTTTGCAGCCCCACATCCCAGTTCTACTGGATTGCATTGGGGCAGAATCTCAGCTGGTCTGTTCATTTCCCACTCCACCCCATTCACCCTTCCCCCACTCTCCCGACAAAAACAAGAATACACTAACTAGTGTTCTGAGCCTTCCCCCCCACCCCTAGTTGAAAGGCCTGCTAGCCACCAGAACAGCCGCAGTCTACAGCGCTGGGTTTTGATTTCGTTCTTTTGTTGGTTTTTTGGTTTCATGTAAGCTGACGTTAGGGTAGGGGAGGAGGGATGTGCTGTAGTGGGGAGGGGGGGGACGGGGAAAGGGGAGAAAAACCTGAGAAAAGACTAGAATGAACGGACGCTTTCCCGAAAAGTGTAAAACGCACGTTTCTATTTACCACTACCACGTACCCTTAGCTGCAATGAGTCTGACATAATGAGTAACCCCAAGATGAGAGCGGGCAAAGGAGAAGAGGACCGACCCTTGGATGTCCCTCACAATCCATCCTTCCCCAATCTACCTCAGCTGCTCGCCACAGAGAGACTCCCCCGAACAAGAGGAGGAGGAGGAAGAGGGTGTGTGTGTGTGTGTGTGTGTGTGTGTGTGTGTGTGTGTGTGTGTGTGTGTGATCAAGATCTGGGACTCGGGGCCACTCCCGTCTTTTACCGAGGCGGCAGCAGTAACAGTAGCAAGAGGGAGTGAGGTACCAGGACCGAGTGACATCGCACCCCTAAGCAGCATGGGAGTGGGAAGCCTCGGGACCTGGGGCTGGAGGGACATTCACTTCCCCACAGGGGAACAGGCTGCGGGGCGCCTTGCGGGGTCCCTCTGATTAGCCCATCACTTCACCTCACGGCCCAGGGCGCCCATCTCATCTCACCCACCTGCTCAATCGCTTGGTCCACAGCCTTCTGGAACACGCGGGCCACGAGCAGCGTGACACTGCAGACCAGCAGGAGCAGGGACAGCGTCCCCACCGCGTAGAAGCAGCACTTGGCCATTGCCGGTGCGCCAGGAGCCAGCCGCCTGCCGCGAGCCTCCCAAACTGCTGCGTCCTCCGAGCCCAATGGCCCGGAGCTGATACAGCCCGCCCCCCCCTCCCCCCCGACCCTCGCCGGCCCAGCGCAATGACCTCGCCTACGCTCTCTGGTCCGGCCCGGCGGGCTAAGCTTGGCGGAGCTGAGCTGGCGTTTCAGGGAGCCCCGGGGGGGTGAGCTGCAGGGCGGCGGGGACCGAGCACGTCAGTGTTCTCGGTTTCGATTTCCTAAAAAAGCTCTGATGAAAAGAGGGTGATCCGCATTCCCAACGAACTTGCAGGAGGCGGGCGGCAGGCCAGCGCTGCAGCTTGGCCGGGCTCAGGCCGGCCGGCTTCCGCCCCGCTGCAGGCACCAGAGAGAGGGCAGCAGGCAGCGAGCAGAGGCTGTGCCCGGAGCAGCAGCTAGGGCGGCGGCGGGGGAGGGCAGGAGGCGGGCGGGGAGGGAGCCTGGGAGGCTGAGCTTTCAGTCATGTGCCCCGAAGTGACGGCTTCTGGGCCGTGCGGGCAACTGAGCACCTGCCCAGGGCCACTGGGACTAGCCGCTAAGTGTTGCGTACCCTGGCTACCATGCCCCCCCGACTGTCCCATCCGAGTGCTCCAACCTAGGGGACCCCCGCTGTGCCGGAAGATTGAACAAAGAGCTGTGGGCGTGGCTCTTGGAGGAGAAAAAGGGGTGCTGTGACCAACTGCCCACATCCTCCTTCCTCATCCTTTTACTTTTATACTTAGGAACACATGTCCTAAAATGCTATTTTGCAGAGAAGGAGGCAACCAGAACTGGTAGAAAGACTTTCCTCACCCGGGAATTTCTTGTAATAAAGAAATCAATGATCCAGTATCTATCTCTAACCTAGAATCAATAAATCCTAAATGTAGAAGTAATGGGGACCTTAGATGAGGACCTTAAAGGAGAGAGAGAGAGAGAGAGAGAGAGAGAGAGAGAGAGAGAGAGAGAGAGAGAGAGAGAGAGAGAGAGAGAGAGAGAGAGAGAGAGGAGAGAGAGAGACAGAGACAGAGACAGAGACAGAGACAGAGACAGACAGAGAGAGACAGAGAGAGAGAGAGAGAGAGAGAGAGAGAGAGAGAAAGAGAGAGAGAGAGAAGAAAGGAAGGAAGAAAAAAGAAAGAAAGAAAGAAAGAAAGAAAGAGAGAGAGAAAGAGAAAAAAGAAAGAAGGAAGGAAGAAAGAAAGAAAGAGAGAGAAAGAGAAAAAAGAAAGAAAGAAGGAAGGAAGAAGAAAGAAAAAGAAAAAAAAAGAAAGAATAAGGAAGGAAGGAAAGATTTGAATTTATTTCATATATTGATATAGATAGATAGATAGATATAGATACATGAGAGAGAGAGAGAGAGAGAGAGAGAGAGAGAGAGAGAGAGAGAGAGAGAGAGAGAGATCATCTAGTCAGAAATCCGAGTTATGTCAAATCCCTGAGACTCACCCTCTTTAGGGGTTGTCTTGTCAAAAATCTCAGTCATATCCTTGAGGTTAAATTTTCCCTATAAAATCTATTTATGGGCCATCCCATGGCTGCTACTCTCCTTGGGGTCAGTCCACCATGGCAACTCTGCCTCTTGATGTCTTTCTCCTAACCCCTCCCCCATGCTGTGTGGAATTTCCTCTAACTCCAGTTTCTCAACCCCCATTTTCCTCCTAATGGCTTACTAACTCTTTCAGAATGCTTTCAGAATTTAGCTGTGCCAGCTAAAGATATTCCCCAATCTCATGGGGAGCTCCCTTTCTACTGGATAATTGTGAGTTCCACTGAGTCTTTCATATCCTCTTCTAATTCTATTTCATATTTATCATTTCTGGTGTCTATTGGATCCCTTTATTTTTGTCTATAACCTATTCCTCTAAATAAACTGCCTTTTGTTAAAGATAATGGCCATTGTGAATTCTTCACATGACAGAACTCCAACTTTTGGTGCCTATCATCATCTGGTGTCTACATCACCCATATCACATATGTACAATGCCTAGCATGTTTAAAATATTTTTTGTTTAACTGATAAATATAAATAATTATAAAGCACAATAACATGTAAGTGCTAGAAAAAAGTGCAATGTACTACTGGAGAATGGTTGATGATCAGAAAAAGAAGCTTTCCCTGTGGTTTAATCTAATTTCCTCCTGCTAGGAATGATACTGGGAAGATTATTATAATTGCCAACCTCATCATTCATACTGTATTACTGTAGAGGGCAGTACCATCATCCTGGTCCCTCAAGTTCACAAACTAAGAGTTGACCTGTATTCCCCACTGTCTCTGATCCCTACACCCCTATCCCTGTTGCCAAGGCCTGCCCATTTCATCTTTGCAACATCTTTCCAAAATATCTCCCCTTTTCTGCTTTAACACTCTAGAACAGAGCCTCAACATCTTATACCTGGATAATTGCAAAATCCTGCTGATGGTCTGTCCGTCTCAAATCGCTCCCCAACTTGTATTCTATTGAGCCACTTAGGTTATTTTTTTTTTAATAGGCTGAGAATGTACTCAATTTATTCAATAAACTGCAGTGACTCCTGTCACTTTCAGGAACAAATATAAAATTATGCTTTGTTTGATTCTCCTGCCAACATTAGAGTCTTCTCTCAAACAGCTTAATCCTAAGGAGTTAATGCATTAAAAATCAGCAAATCATGGAAACTACAAGTAATTTCATTAAAATAATGACAACAATGAGATAGCATGCCCAAAATTTGGGGAATTCAGACAAAGCAAGCCTTAGAGGAAATTTGTTCTCTAATTACTTTTACCAGCAAGAAAGATAAAGAACAGATCAACAAACTGGATGCACAATTTAGAAATTTTGAAAATCAAAGAAGAGATTAGTAAAATTGAAAGCCAAAAAAATTTGATTTAATGAATAAAGCTAGTAATTATGAAAAATAAAATAAGATGAAAACCAAATTACTAGTATTAAAAATGAAAAAGTTCACAATAACTGAACCAAATGTAGATTTCATTTTTACATTTTTTTAAAAATTGATTTTATTTCATTAATTATCCCCCCCAATGTAAAAAAAAAATTACCATTCATTTTAGAAAGCTTTTTTGCATTCCCAATTTTTCACTTCCAACCCTTCCCTTTCCTTAAGAAGGCAACAATTTATATCAATTATATACACAAAATCAATCTCCATATTAGGTATGTTACAAAAGAAAACAGACAAAAAAAATTCAAGAAAAAAAGTAAACAATGTATGCTTCAATATGCATTCAAAGTTTATCAGTTCTGTCTCTGAAGATGGATAGCATTTTTCATCATGAGGTCTTTGGAATTTTCTTAAGTATTTCATAATTGATCATTGTTACAATATTGCTGCTATTGTATACAATGTTCTCCTGATTCTGCTCACTATATTTTGCATGAGATCATATAAGTTTTTCCAGGTTTTTCTGAAAATATCTTGCTCATCATTTCTTATAGGCACAATTGTATTCCATCACTATTATACCCTACAACTTGAGCCATTTTGCAATTGATGGGTATACTCTCAATTTCGAATTCTTTGTCATCACACACACACATACACACACACACACACACACACACACACACACAAAAGGCTGCTAGAAATATTTTTGCTTGTCAGACCTTTTCTTTTTTCTTTAATCTCGTTGAGATATAGATTTAGTAGTGATATTGCTTGATCAAAGTTATACACAATTCTATAGCCCTTTGAGCACAGTTCTCCAGAATGGCTGGATCAGTGTCATAACTCCACTAACAGTGCATTAGTGTTCCAATTTTTCTATATTTTCATTTGCCATCCCCCCACTTTTTTTAAATCATGTTAGCTAAAGTATTAAGAATGATGGGGAATGACAGAGTTGTTTTTATTTGTATTTCTCTAATCAGTAGTGATATTGAGCATTTTTATCTAATTGTTGATAACTGATTTCTTGTTCTGAAAATTGTTTATTCAAAATCTTTTACCATTATTTATTGGAGAGTGGCTATTATTTTCACAAATTTGGCTCAGTTTCCTATATATTTGGAAAAATGAGAGAAAGTTGCTGTGGAAAATTTCCCCCAGTTTTCGGCCTTCCTTCTAATTTTGGCTGCATTAATTTTGTTTGTGGAAAAGCTTTTTAATTTTATGTAATCAAAATTGACCATTTTATTTCCTATGATTTTCTCCATCTCTTGTTTGTTCATGAACTCTTCTCTTATAGATGGGACAATACATTTTCCTATTCTTTCCTAATTTACATATCTCACACTTTAAATAATTTATCCACCTTGACCTTATCTTGGTATTCAGTGTAGGATGTTGGATTATGCCCAGTTTTTGCCAAAGTGCTTTCCAGTTTTCCCAGCAATTTTTGTCAAATAGTGAGTTCTTACTCCCAAAGTTTGGATCTTTGCTTTTATCAAAGCCTGTTTTGATCATTTACATGTGTTACATACCTTTTTTTCTTTTTTCTTTTTCTTCTTTTTTCTGAGGCTAGGGTTAAGTGACTTGCCCAGGGTCACAGAGCTAGGAAGTGTTAAGTGTCTGAGAACAGATTTGAACTCAGGTCCTCCTGAACTCAAGGCTGGTGCTCTTATCCACTTCCCCACCTAGCTGCCCCCCCCCCCATGTGTTACATATCAAATCTATCCCATTCATCCATCAATTTCTTAGCTAATATCAGATTGTTTTAATAATGAATGATTTGTTACATAGCTTGAAATCTGGTACTGTTGAAGACTTACATTCACTCCCTCCCATTTTATTCCTTTGTTATTCTTGACCTTTTGTTCTTCAGATGGATTTGGCTATTTTTTCCTTACTCTTTTTTTTTTTTTTTTTTTTGCTAAGACAATTGGGGTTAAGTAACTTGCCCAGGGTCACACAACTAGGAAGTGTTAAGTGTCTGAGGACAGATTTGAAATCAGGTCTTCCTGACTTCAGGGCTGGTGTTCTATCCACTGTACTACCTAGCTGCCCTTTTTTTTCTAATTCTACAAAATAATTTTTGGTAGCTTGACTAGTACGTCACTGAATAAATAAAATAATTTAGATAAGATTATCATTATTATTATATTATCTTAACTTACACATGAACAATATTTCTTCAATTGATTGGATAGCTTTATTTGTGTGAAAATAATTTACTGTTTATTATTATTATTATTTGTCTCTATTTGTATGAAAAGTATTTTGTAATTGTGTTCACACAGTCCATGAATTTCTCTTTGAGTAATTTGCCACGTATTTTATATTGTCTTTAGTTATTTTGAATGGAATTTATCTTTTTCTGCTGAATTTTATTAGATTTTTGCTCAATTATATACTGATAAAACTGGCAATCTAATTGAAATGAATGAATATTTACAAAAATATAACTGCCCAGATTACTAGAAAAGAAATAGAATATTTAAATTCTGATGGTTGAGGTTGTTGGAGTTGTCTTTAAGTGCTCAAAGCATATGAGCCCTTTGATCTCAGAGGCAAGATAAATGATGTGGAAGACTCACAGAGTGTGACAAGAGCTCTTTTATTATGCAGTATAGCCTTCTTGATATACAGTTTTGCAAAACTGATCAAGGTGTGAACAGTAGACAATCCCCAATCACCATTCAGAGGCAGCTGGTGGGCTTTGCATGTGTATGGTATCTGCAGAGGGAGAAGAGTCAATCCAGCAATTCAGCAACCCATTCACAGGCCCTGTCAAAGCATCCCTGTTTACATAGCCACTGGCTGTGACCTTCTAGTCTTACTAGTTCCCATGATCACAAATCATTGCTTCTTGCTCAACAAGGGCATTTCTGCAAAGTAGCAGAAAACTTATTGTTCACCAAAGGTCAAGGTGGCCTCAATACTCCCTCTCAGCAAAATCCCATAACTTAGCATGAGGAGGGGTGGGTTATTTTATATCCTGAAACTTTGCTAAAGTTGTTCATTGTTTTGACTACTTTTTAATTGATTCTCTAAGGTTCTCTAAGCGTACCTTCATATTGTAGGCAAATAATGATAGTTTTATTTCCTCGCTGCCTATATTTATTTCAATTTCTTTTTTTTTTTTTGTCTTATTACTATGGCTAGCATTTGTAGTATAATATACTATTTACTTTTGATCTTATTGGGAATGCTTCAAGTTTATCCCCAGTACAGATAATGTTTGCTTTTGATTTTAGATAGATTCTTTTAAGAAAGATCCTGATGATTCCTATGCTTTCTTGTATTTTTAATAGGAATTGGTATTGTATTTTATCAAAACCTTTTTCTGAATCTATTCATATAATCATAAGATTTTTGTTGGTTTTGTTATTGATTTGGTCAATTGTGCTGATGGTTTTTCTAACATTGAACCAGGCCTGAAATTCCTGGTATAAATTCCACCTAGTCATAGTATATGATCTTTGTGATATATTGCTGTGATTTCCTTTACTAGCATTTTATTTAAAATTTTTGCATAAATATTCATTAAGGAAATTGGTCTAGAGTTTTTTTTTTCTCTGCTTTTCTTATCCCTGTTGAGGGATATCTTCCTAAAATTAACCTGCTCATCATTTTTTATTGAGTAATATTATTCTATCAGAATCATATACCACAACTAGTTTAGCCATTAGTGGACATCCATTCAATGACCAGTTCTTTGCCACCACAAAGAGAGATACTATAAATATTTTAGAACATATAGGTTCTTTTCCTTTTTTGTTGACCAACAGACCTAATAGTGATATTTTATTGTTGAGTCAAAGGGTATACACAAAGAATTCTAAAACTATAAAACCAAAATGATTGAATCAGTTCACAATTCCACCACAATGTATTAATGCCCCAATTTTGCCTACAAACTTTGTCATTTTCTTTTCTATCATTTTAGTCAATCTGATAGGTATGAGATGACTTCTCAAAGTTGTTTTAATTTGAATTTATTTAATTAATATTTAGAATTTTATATATGATTAAATATAGCTTTATTTTCTTCATTAAAAATTACCTGTTTATATCCTTTGATTACTTATTGATTAGGAATAAGTCATTTCCAATATGATAAGTTTCCAATTAATTTTTAATCTATGTTTTCATTGTCTTTTATTGAATGTGACTTATTGCATTATGATCTGAAAAGGGCATGTGTAATGCTGCTTTTCTTGTATTTGGTTGTGAAGTTTTTATGTCCTAATACATGTACTTTTTTTTATGAAGGTGCTATAGTCATATGAGAAAAGTTATACTCCTTTCTATTACCATTTAATTTTCTCCAGAGGGCAATTATATCTAACTTTTCTATGATTTCATTAATCCCCTTGACTTCTTTCTTATTTATTTCATAGTTATATTTATCTAACTCTGAAAGAGAAAAATTGAAGACCACCCCCACCAGTATAGTGTTACTGTCTATTCTTTTTTTATTTTCATTTAAATTTTCCTTTAAAAATTTGTATGTTTTGATGCCTATCAGTTTGGCAATGGCTGAATAAATGGATATGAATGAAATGGAATATTATTATTCTATAGGATATGATCAGCAGGATGATTTCAAAAAGGCCTGGAGAGACTTACATGAATTGATGCTAAATGAAATAAGTAGAGCCAAGAGCACATTAGACACAGCAACAAGATTATATGATGATTAACTCTGATGGACTTGGCTCTTTTCAACAATGAGTTGATTCAGACCAGTTCCAATAGACTTTTTTTGTCATCTGCATCTAGAAAGAGGATTATGGAGACTGAATGATCACACCATAATATTTTCACCTTTTTTGTTATTATTTGCTTGCTTTTTTTTTCCTTTCTGATTTTTGATATGATTTTTTGATATGATTTTTCTTGTGTAGCATGATAAATGTGGAAATATGCTTAGAAGAACTGCATATTTAACATATATTGGATCACTTGCTGTCTGTGGGAAAGGGGTGAGATAAGGAAGGGAGAAAAATTTGCAACACAAGGTTTTGCAAAGGTGAATGTTTAAAGTTATCTTTGCATGTATTTGAAAATAAAAAGCTATTATTAAAACAATAAAAATTTGTATGCCATGCCATTTGGTACATATGTATTTAGTATTGATATAGTTCATTGTCTAGGATTCCTTTTAGCATGACATAGTTTCCCTGCTTATCCTCTTTAAATAGGCCTATTTTGGCTTTTGCTTTGTCTGAGATCATGATTGCTACCTCTTCCTTTTTTATTTTAGTTGAAACATAATAGATTTTGTTCCAACCCTGCCCCACCCCACCCCACCCCACCCCTCTTTAAGTCTATGTGTGTTCCTCTGCTTTAAATGTGTTTCATGTAAACAACATTGCTGTATTCTAGTTTCCAATCCACTCTGCTACCCTAAATTCATCTCACTTTCATTTACAGTTATGATTATTAGGTGTTCATTTCCCTCCAATCTAGTTTCTTCTTTTTATCCTTTTCTCTCTCTTTTTATCCCTCCTCTAAAGTCTGTTTTGCATCTGACCACTGCCTACTTTAATGTAATTTCTCTTTTTTCACTTTCCTCCTTATGCTTTTTCCTCCCTACTTCCCTCTTGGGTAATATAGAATTCTATTACCAAATGAATATCTATGTTTTCCCTTTTTTGAACTAATTTAGATGTGAAATTACCCATTCCACTATTTCCCCCTCCACTGTAAAAGCTCTTCTTTGAACAAGTCTTTTATGTAAGATAATTTTTCCTATTCTTCCTCTCCATCCCCCCTTTTCCCGGGGGTATCCTTCTTTCTCACCTATCAATTTCTTTTTATATCATCTCAACAATCCAGTTATTCCCACATACTTTTTAATGTAGAATCCTACTAACTACTTTAATAATTGTGAAGTTCTTAGAAATTACATGTATCATCTTCCTATTTACACAGATGAGAAATTTAACCTTATTGAGTTCCAAGTGCTGTCTCTTAATGTTCAACTTTTTAATACTGTTCTTGAGTCTTGTATTTGAAAGTCATATTTTCTGTTCAGCTCTGCTCTTTTTAATGAGGGAAAGGAAAGGGGGAACCCCATTTCTAGGTGCATAGATAGTAAAATAATCCCATGAGGTGCAGTGTCCCTTGTAAAATGAATTTACAGGCCCGAAAACCTAGATTGATAAATAAAAGGTTTATTGTAGGAATTTGGAAGTAAAGCTCAGTTAGAAAGACTCCAGGGCCAGAGATGGCCACTAGGCGGGCAGGAACCCTTACATGGCTGGAAGGATACCATGCATTGTCGAGGAAGGCTCCTACAAAGAGCTCCAGCTCATTTCTTTTATACCTAGAAGATGATGGGCGGTACCCCTAAGTTCTTGGCGGGCTTTTCAGTTAGCTCAGATCAGGTGAGGGCTGGGGGAAGCTGAGCTGATGATGAGGCTGGGCCCAGATATTCAAAGGGTGCCTTTGACCAGGATTTGTGAATCAAGGTCAGCCATGGGTTGGGCAATTAGAAAAGAATCTTAAAGGGACCTCAGCCCCCATCATTTTCATTAGGAATGCTTGAAAGTCTCTTTTTCTGCTTGTCTCTCTGTGTCTTTCTCTACCTCTCTCCCCCTCCCTCTCTTGTCTTTTTCTGTCTTTCCCTCTGTCTCTCTTCCTCCCCACTCCTTGCCCCACCCTGCCTCTCTGCCTCTCTGTTTCCGTCTCTTTGTGTATGTATGATGTTTATAGTGAGATTTTCAACTGAGATAATGCAGTAAAGAGAAATAGTAACTTGAGGAATGGAGATGCTTATAATGGCCTTTGTGGGGGTGAGTTAATTAGTTGGCTAGAGACCAAAACAATTAGGGAAGTAAAAAATATTATTACAGAGAGGATTCTGGTGAAATGATATAATATAAATTTGTAGTTTACCTACTCTGCGTTGTTTCCTGATTTTCTCCAGCTGTACATAAATAGGAGCAAAAGTACCCAACAGTAATGGGAAATAATTTTAGGCTGGCAGTTGGCAAGGCATAAGACAAGTTATAGGACAAGGGCAGTATTTGGATATGGAGGACAATACTTCTATGATTCTCCAAAGTTGAATTGATTCTCCAAAGAATTGAGAGAGACTGTAGTCATTGTAGGGTTGATGAACTGGGGAAAAAATGAGAACTGAATGGATTGTAGGTAATAATGAGAATAAAGGGTCATGTTGTGGGTATAAGGCAGAGGGAAAGATGAGGATGGGTGTGTGTGAAGTTGAAATGAATAAATAGAAGGAAATGGGCAACGGAACGTGGGGAATGGAGTTTGTACAGTAGCAGCTGTACTAGGAATGTGCAGAATTAATAGGATGGAGAGAATATGTTGAAATAAGAGTATGTTGACTATGAAAAATGAGACCATAGAGAACATCAGTAGTTATACAAAGGTTTGTTGAAGGGATTAGGTTTTTAGGTTGTTTAAGACCTTCCCTCAAGATTCAACCTAATGACAGATGGAGGTGATTTCTTTCAGACATAAGAGGTGTGACTTCAACAGGCAGAAACTGAAAATGGTGTGAACTGGGGGAAACTAGACAAGAAGCAGGAACTGGCAAGTTGAATTGTGATGTAAGGACAATCTCCAGAGTATTGAAGAAGCCCTTGAAACAAAGAGAGAGAAAAAAAAAAGTGAATAGTCTACAATAAGGCTGATGTAGAGATTACTGGGAAAGACTTGAAGTAGATAGAAGATAGGTAGTTAGAATTTGGTTGGCTTCCCTGGGTAGAAATCCCTACCTTTCACTACTGCCTTTGGTCAATTGTGTGTATGTGTAGTTAGTAGGTAGTATTGAAATTATTTATGATTATCATTAGTCTTTCTGTGTTCCTTTTCAAATATTTTCTGGTTAGGGGAATAGCAGTGGGGACAACAGTTAGGATTTTCTATAATCTTTCATATTATCTTTTGTCAAAAATTCTGCTTCTATTTTCTTACCTATTACATTCTTATCTTCTTGTTATCTAATTTCCTACTTGAACACGCCACTAAAAGTACTCTAAGATCACCAATTATGCCTTTATTACTAAAGCCAAAGACCCTTTTTCAGTCTACAAGTGAATTGTCAATTCTGTAGTGTCTGATACCACTTTCCACTTGCTTTTCTTGCATACTGTAGCTTCCCTGGATTTTTTGGACATTAATCTCTCCTCGTTCTCCTCCTTTGGGGCCTTTGCTAAATCATTACCTATTTTTGTTGTTGTTGTTGTCGTTCAATCATTTTGGTTGTATCCACTCTTTGTGATTCCATTTGGGATTTTCTTGGAAAACATAGTGCAGTGGTTTCCCATTTTCTTCTCCAGCTCATTTTACAGATGAGGAAACAGAGTTAAATGACTTGCCCAGGGCCATGCTACTAGTATTTGAGGATGAATTTGAATTCAGGTCTTCCCTAAACTCAGTACTAAATCTGCATCCCACTTAGCTGCCCAGATTGTCACTTGTGTCCTGCCCTATATGTGTAGGCATATCCTACGGGACTCTGCTAAGTTTTCTCTTCTTTTCTCTCTCCATGTTTTCTCTCTATAACATTCTCTCAGTAGACCCTTAAGTTCCCATGAATTCAGCTATCATATGTATGTGTGTGTGTGCATGTATGTACACCCATGTATGTATGGATCTCCAAAGTTACATATTCAGACTCCATGCGAGGAGTGCTTTTCAAGTTTTCTTACATCCTAATAATGCCTAGAATCTCAGATTCTTGATTGGTTGTGTCTAGCAAAGGAGGAAAGTCATTCAACAGAATGTTCCAGCCACAGAATCTAATGGAAAATTCCTATTTGAAAACATTTCTGAGCAAGATTTCATATCATTTTCATCTCACTTTCAACATGTGCTCCATCTTTTGCAAACTGAATACCCTCTAGTGGCCAGTGGAATGGGTTGGGAAGGATAATGCTGCCTTTTAGGAAGTTTTATGAGTACACAGACAGGGAGTATTCATTTGGTAACTAAAAGATTGCCACCTGGTGGACAGCTCTTCCTCAATGGATAAGGTACAGTGACATAGTGACAATGTGATAATGGATAATTAATACAATGAAACCCTGTCTTTCTGTAAGCAGCACATTAGTTGATTTATGCTGCTTATATTACTACAAGGTCCTGAGTATCACAAGTAGCATAGCATATAATCCACAAAAGATTATACTTAAACCACAGGTATCCACAACCGGAATGCTTTGTCATCTCACTTCCCCTTCTTAAAACCTCTGCTTCCTTTCATGCATCAGTTCCTTTATAGGTTTTCTTTTGTTCTTTGCTGTGCACTTTTAACTTGCCTCTTTTTTGTCCCCTTTCCTCCCCACCTCCCTCAAGCAGGCTATGGTTAAACTCAAATATATATACAAACATATATACCTACATATACATAGATATTTATAATTATATAAATATATCCATATATACATTCAGATGAAACTATGTAAAATTGAGCTATACTTGTTTGTCCTGTTTCTCTGGATCTCTCTCTTCCTCTCTCTCTCTCTCTCTCTCTCTCTCTCTCTCTCTCTCTCTCTCTCTCTCGCTCTCTATCTATCTATCTATCTATCTATCTATCTATCTATCTATCTATATAAAATATTCCCTCTTAACCTATTCCCTATGAGAGTAAGATTCAAGGACTATCAGCCCTCTCCCCCATCTAATTCCTGTGTTAGTTATTCCTCTTGCATCTCATTTGTATAAAATAATTAGTATTTTTACCTTTTCCTACCTTTTTAGAATCATATAATACTCAGCTCTATCCCAATCTTTTAAACTACCTGATTACTAATTATAATCTTAAGACATATGGTTTATATTTCCATGTATAAAAAGTAAACAGTCTATTCTTATTAAGTCATTGATGGTTTACTTTATATTTCTCTTGGAAATATAAACAAAAATCCCAAAAGTCTGACAATTTATTGAATATCCATTATTTTTGTTCAGGATTATATTTAACTTTGCTGACTACATACAGAATTTGACAAGGTCTGAGAGGTTACTCCAGGAAGCAATCAGTGCAGATAAATGGAAAAGATAGAGGGGGCCCAGAAAAAAAGAAAGAAAGCCAGCATGTTTCATGTGAGTGGCTCTTAAGCTGGCAAGCCAGAAATCTGTGCATGAAAATCCCAAGCCCTTACTAAAGTGCTACAGTAACAATAACAATAACAATAACATATAACAGTAATGTCTTTGTGAGGATAAAAACTTTAGAGTAAATTACCCTGGGAAGGTTTCTCCTAAAGTCAGTGATATACTCTTTCACAAATACAACATACAATATGAATGAGATTGAATGTTACCCACAAAATATGTACATCCACTTAAGTTATCGAAATGTAGCTCCTGAGAAGCTTTGATAGATAATTTTGGAATCTTGCCTCTAAGAAACATTAAGGAACAAATTAATAACTTACTTTTCAAGACTGAACATAATTGTACAGGTGAAAAATGGATATTTAGTAGAAGATTTTTAGGCATTCGTGAATTCAAGTATTACAAAAAGCCAGAGTTGAATACATACTTTGAAATGCAAACATAGGAGTTAAAATAAAAATAATGTAAATGTATTTGAGTATTGGAACAGGTTAAATGATGTACTTACATTCTAATAAGGGAAGAAATTGTTAATGTCCATTTAAAATCCTATTGTCTTCAAAAGTTGTTGAAGTTAAATATGACAAACACAAGACAGTGATTATGGTTTTGTTCCATTTTGTTGGTTTTAAAAGAGAAGAGAGGAGGAAAGGATTGAAGAAAAATGAGAAAGACTAAAGAACTATTTCTCATAAATAAAGTTTACAAACACGGAGGAAAGGTTGCAGGGAGTAGACATCTAATGGCCTCACTCTAAACTGAAGTAAAGTTGAATATGCACATATATTACACATAATTTTGGTACTGAAAAAAGGGAGGATATTAAAAATGCTCAGCTTTAGAAGATTGATCATAAAGAATGGTTTAAAAGAGAGAAGATAAACGTAAGACTTAAAGACTCCACTACGGACTTGGTAAAGAGAGGAGGGACAAAAGGGTAGGTACAGATCACTTCAATTATAGATTAGTAGCAACTAATTTCCTTTTCTTCTTCCATTCCCATCTTCTTTACAGACATGATAGGAAAAGGAAAATGACGTTTTAATAGAGGAAAATACAAATATAACAATGAATATAAATATGAAATCACAAAATAGAGAATAAAAATTATACTAGATTAGAAGGCAGACTCTAACAATATTTTATTTACAAGAAACACACTTGGAACAAAGATCCATAGAATAGTGAAATGAAGGAAGAGAACAGAGTTTATTAAGCCTCAGATTTATGCTGTGGTAGTAATCCAAGGTTGATTATCTTGCTTCCACAAGAAATAAGAACATGGTTAAAAGAGATATGATAGCTCTCTGAAAATGAGTGAGTGAAGAGGGAATAGATATTTCTCAACTGTTTATGGCATCCTTTCAAAAACTGGCCACATGTTAGGGCTTAAAAACCTCACAAATATAGGAAGCAGAAATATTAACATGCCTTTTACTGACTTCAGCTTAATAAATATTATTTTGGATCTTTGAAGATATTTTTAAAGCTTAGATGCATCTTTGAAGTTTTCTTCATACCATGTATTATGTTTTGAGATTTCTGGATTGGATGCTTGGTTAAAAAAAAAAAAAAAAAAAAAAAAAGCTTCAATGGATCTGTAATCTAATTAATATGGATGTTTCCTCCAGTGATATAGATCACAGCTCACCACTGCCTCCTAATACTTCATGATTCTTTTCTATATTATGATTCTTCAATAGATCTGTAATTACATTGTTGTGAAAATTCCCTCCAATGGTATACATCATGATCCAGTCATGCTTTCTTACCCTTTGACATTATTGTTCATGTCCTATAAATCCTCCAAAGAGAGTCCACCCAATGTGTTAGAAGCCTTTCTCTAGGTCTTTGAACATTCAGTCAGGCTATTATTATTCCCCACTCTCCTCTACATGTCTGAACCACTTCTCTTTTAAATTGTACAGTTCTTGGGTAAGATCTTTTATGTCACCCATGGGAATAAATCATCATTTGAAAAATGAGCTAGCCAATTAATAACTACCATATATTCTCACACTTACCTTTGGATGATCTGCAATTTTGATTCATCAAAGAGTTTGGTATTTCATAATTTGTGGACTTGTAGCATCATGAGGTTAAAAAACTGAATTCTTATTCCTCTAATTTTTTTTTATACTATCACCCTTTATATCTAAATAATGTGTCCAAATAATTTGGAGTTTATTTTGGCGTGGTTGATCTGTTCCTTGCTTTTCTCAACTTATTTCTAGTTCTCTTAGAAGTTTGTTGAATACTAAATTCTTACCCTAATACTTGGGAATCTTTGGGTACATCAAACAGTAGGCTACTGTGTTCCTTAACTTCTGTATCTTGATGTGTTAATTATTCTATTGGTTGACCTTTCAAGTACTTAACCAGTACCAAATAATTTTAATGAGTACTGCCGTGAAATCTGGTTTGGGATTTGGGATTGGTAAACTCTTTTCCTTCCCACTTTTAAAAAAATTCCCTTAAAAATTGGCATAATTTCTCCAGACTAATTTTTTATTAATTTTTCTCGCTTGACAAAGTAATTCTGATAGTATTGTCACTTTAAAAATATTGCCTTAATTTATCCATGAGTAATTAATCTCTCTCCAGGTATTTGGGTTTAACTTTATGTGATGGGTATTTTGTAGTTGTATTCAGATATATATAATATATGAAGTACTTGAGAATCTATCTATCAAAGCCTACTCAAGAATTATCTGAATACAACTACAAATTTTAAGTTGACTCCTTAGGGTTCACTAAGTAGACTAAGGGATCTGAAAAAGAAGTGATGATTCTATTTCTTCTGTGACTATCTTTATTGCTTCAATTTCTTTTTCTTCTTTTGCTATAATCAACATTTCAGTCTATCAAATAATTTATTCCTATTAAAATTCTGTCTCTTAATTTTAGATATTTCTTTTTCTTTCTTTCTTTCTTTTTTTTCCCTGAGGCTGGGGTTAAGTGACTTGCCCAGGGTCACACCGCTAGGAAGTGTTAAGTGTCTGAGACAGATTTGAACTCAGGTCCTCCTGAATTCAAGGCTGGTGCTCTATCCCCTACGCCACCTAGCTGCCCCCAATTTTAGATATTTCTAATCATATTAAGTAAAGATTCATCATTCCAATGTTTCTGTTATTAAAAAAAAACCCAAAAATGATATTGGTATATCTTGTCAAATTTTTTTCTGCAACTACTAATATAATATATGGTTTTTATCATTCTTGTTATTAATATGATCATTTATGTTAATAATTTTCTTAATATTGAATCAACTCTACATTTCTGATGTAAATCCAACCTGTCCCAATCGCAATTTGGTATGTAATTTTTTAAAATATGTGGTCATTTTACATTTAAATAATTTAAATTTTATTTAAAATTTGGCATCAATGTTCATTAAGGATATTGGTACTTAGTTTTATCTATTTTTTATTCTGCCTTCTTTCAGTTATCAAGAGACTATGTTGATATCATAGAATGAGATAGAGTTTTCCTATGTTTTTCAAAAAAGTATTAATACTAGAATTAAATTTTTACATGTTTAATAGTATTCATTTGTAAATCTATTTGGTCTCTGGGCTTTTTCCTTTGAGAACTTTTTAATGTCTTATTCAAATTCTTTTTCTGAAGTTTATTTCTTGTTCTGTCAATTTGAGCATTTTTTTCATCCTCAATCTATATTAACACATTTTTGGATTATGAGCAAGACTCAAAAACTTCCAAAGTAACCACTTCTCAAAAATGTACTGTTCAGTCACCTGTGTTCATAGAAAGAAACAAACAAAAGTAGACTTGCTTAGAGAACACATGCACCAACTGCTGTGTGTAAGCAGCCATTATAGATGCTTTAGGGGAGGGAAGTTTCTTCTCACTTTATAGGAAATCTAAGAAAGAGGCTTGCAAAGTCCCCACAAGTTGGACCAACAAACACGGAGAGGGATCAAGAGACAGTCAGTCCTATTAAAATCAACTGAATGGGCTGCTCTTTTTAACTGAGTAGCCAATTTCTTTGATGCAATCTACCTTCTCTCTCCCAATCCACTGCAACCAAAGAATCAATAAAGGGATTGTCTGGTTATCTCAAATTGAAAATCCTTCATTCTTCATTGCCGAGTCACATATGTTATTGGGAGCATCTCAGGAACTCCATTCAATTTGACATGTGCTCTATTGATTATCCCCTAAAAGTCCAAGCTTACAGGCTTTGATAGGTAGATTCTCAGGTACTTCATATATTTTATATATATATATATATATATATATATATATATATATATATATATATATATATATATATATCTGAATACAACTACAAAATACCCATCACATAAAAGTTAAACCCAAATACCTGGAGAGAGATTAATTACAGCAATATTTTTAAAGTGACAAGACTATTGGGTGTGTTCCAATCAAACTCTTGCTACAATGAGTGGGCAGGAAACCCCCCCAGAACCATACAACTTCCTGACAATTGGACCTGTTCAAAATTAATGGACTGTCTTGAGAGTTAATGGGTTTCCTGGTGTCAGAAGTTCCTAAATAAAATTTGAAAAATTAACCTTTAAAGGAAGTTTTAGAGTGGTTGTCTTTTCAGATATAATTGGACTAGAGCAGAGAAATCTCTTCTCAGATTCTGTACATCATGTAGGACAGAGATGGGATGCACCAGTGGAGGCGAGGTGTGTGCTCACACTGAGGGAACCAAGATTTCATTTAAAGTCTTGAGATAGGACACCAAACTAAACTCCTGGAGCAGTTTATCCCCTTCACCATAGAGAAGAAAAGGGAATGTATGCAAAAGGTCATGGAATCCTGGATTAAGTCCATGAAGTGACGGTCCTTCACAACATTTAAAAGTGCCACGGTCTTCTAAGTAGAATTTCCATTTCTGTCCCTGCTTGGTGTGTGACCAGGGAGTGTAGTACAATAAAAAAACAAACAAACAACAAAAACCACCCTTCCAGCATCTGGAATTGGAAAACCTGATTTTTATTCTCTAATCCTTAGTTTCCCCATTTTTGGCAGATGGACTTCATGATCCCCAAGTCTATAGTTTTAATCTTTATCATTCACCTCTGTCTCCGGCCTTCTCCCGCCAAAACCCGCAACAGCAACCCGGTAAATTAAGCTGTAAGACTTTAAAGATAACTAAACTTCGTTGCTATAAAACAACTCCAACAATCACTGCAACAGCCAATAACGGACAGGTGAAGAAGAAAGGAAGGAAAAACGAGACGAGGAAAAACATCCAGCCAGCCACAATGAAAGGAAAGGTTAGCACAGTGAAGTAAGGACTTTTTCCTTCGAAGACTAGAACACTCAGTAGTGGTCTGTTGCTGTGGTAACCGTTTCCCAGCGACAGAGTCAACTTTCGTCTCCTCGTGGAGCCCCTCCTTGGGCTCCGAAGTGGCTGAAGGTCCAGAGCAGCTGGGAAAGTGAACTTTGCTACAACCAGGGAGGAAGGGTTTCCCCGGCTGCTGTTCCAGGGAAGGGAGTGAAGGAGAAGGAAGAGGAAGAGAGCGAAGGCCGAGAAGGCTCACAACAGGACAGCCAAGATGAGTGATAGGGATGTGTCGGAAGTGCAGTCTCTGTGCTCCATCCACGAAGCCAGGAACATTGAGCCTTGGTAAGCCAAGGAACCTCTAGGGGGTGAGGAATAAGGATGTCACTGAGGGGGGGTTACGCTGCACGGAACCCAAACTGACTCGGGAGTATGGGGGACTTGGGAAGGGGTGCCAGGGGAGGTGGGGAAACTAATGCAAACCGCTTACCAGCTAAGGGGTCAGGGAATACACTTTCCTGTCTGTCACTTTCCTCCGGGTTATGATAATGCCACCACTAACATTAAGATCTGCTGTCAGAAGACCTGAGTTCCTCTCTCTTCTGTGCTTCTTAACCTTTGCGACTAAAGTTCCCTTGTTTTCTATTTCCACATCTGTTAAAACGACCTACCTCTGGACATGTTCTAGCTGCTGTGGAAAAGACACTGCACTTGGAGCTGTAAGACTTGGTGTTAATAATGATAGCTAGAATTTATTTAAACTTTGTAAAGTTTTTATCAGTATCATCTCATTTTATCCTCACCACAACCTCTCCTGCCCCATACAACCTATGCTACTCTGAAGCAAGCCACCTGTTGTTATTCTTTTTTTTTTTTTTTTTTTTTCCTGAGGCTGGGGTTAAGTGACTTGCCCAGGGTCACACAGCTAGGAAGTGTTAAGTGTCTGAGACCAGATTTGAACTCGGGTCCTCCTGAATTCAAGGCTGGTGCTCTATCTACTGCGCCACTTAGCTGCCCCTGCCTGCCCCAATTGTTATTCTTAAATCATTGACTTAATTGTTATTCATTATTACTAGTAGATGCTTTTTCACATAGCAACAATATCGACTTTAGTAATAACTGACATTTCTATAGCATTTTATTCTGAATCCATCTAATCAATGTGTAACCGAAGAGCAATTTCTACCTTAGCAATCATCAGCCTCAATTGCAAACCTCATGAAAGGTGCAACCTTTAATCTCTCACTTTTAGACAGTTCCCCCTCCCCCCTGAGGCTGGGGTTAAGTGACTTGCCCAGGGTCACACCGCTAGGAAGTGTTAAGTGTCTGAGACAGATTTGAACTCGGGTCCTCCTGAATTCAAGGCTGGTGCTCTATCCACCGCGCCACCTAGCTGCCCCTACTTTTAAACAGTTCTAATGAAGAGGTCTCCATTGCATTTGTTCTCTCTCTCTCTCTCTCTCTCTCTCTCTCTCTCTCTCTCTCTCTCTCTCTCTCTCTCTCTCTCTCTCTCTCTCTCTCTCTCTCTCTCTCTCTTTTAGGTTGTGAGGAAAAATTTTTATATATGAATAACTATTTATAAATTTAGAAATTTTATAATTGTGACTTCAATGCTTTTTAAACTCCAGAGTCATTTCAGGGACTGGGCAGAACTTAGTGTAAAGATATATTTATATAGATAAGATCTGAAATGTCATTCTTGTTCCCAAAAGAGAGTGCATTTTTCCACATGGGAGAAGACAGAAGAACTGTGGCTCACTTAGCTATTCTTATTTCCAAGAAGGATATTGGGTTGGAACGATATTTCTTATACATATTAGCTATGTGCATTCTAGGAGTAAAAAGTTCTTTTAGGAGTCTAGGATAAATGCTCTAAACAGGATAGGAGCTCGTCTATTCTTGGTCACCTAGTGCTTCTTAGACAAAAGACAGTCATAGATAGCAAGTAACTTATTTATCCAAGTAGGCAATAAAACTGAACACAGGGGAAGTTATAAAGATTAGCATATCTAATAAAATACCTGAATAAAACAGTTGTTTGGTTCAGAAACAAAATAAAATTCCAATTCAGTGGAGAGAATGATCTTACCAAAGAAGTCTGCTTTAGAAATTCAGGTCCTGCCAATTAAAGGATACATTGTAGAGGAAGATTGTTGGGGGTTTTTTCTCATATACACACACACACACACACATATATTTAAACATATATATGAATACCCATGCTATTAAAATATACATATATAAATAAACATGCTATTTTTTTCTTTTTTTATTAATTTTATAATTATAACATTTTTTGACATATGCATAGGTAATTTTTTACAACATTATCCCTTGTACTCCCTTCTGTTCCAAATTTTTCCCCTCCTTCCCTCTACCCCCTCCCCTAGATGGCAGGCATTCCCATACATATTAAATATGTTATAGTATATCCTAGGTACAAAATATATGTGCAGAACTGAATTTTGTTGTTGTTGTTGCAAAGGAAGAATTGGATTCGGAAGGTAAAAATAACCTGGGGAGAAAAACAAAAAATGCTCACAGTTTACACTCATTTCCCAGTGTTCCTTTCCTGGGAGTAGCTGACTCTGTCCATCATTGATCAATTGGAATTGGATTAGCTCTTCTCTATGTTGAAGATATCCTCTTCCATCAGAATACATCCTCATACAGTATCATTGTTGAAGTGTATAATGATCTCCTAGTTCTGCTCATTTCATTCAGCATCAGTTGATATAAGTCTCTCCAAGCCTCTCTGTATTCATCCTGTTGGTCATTTCTTACAGAACAATAATATTCCATAACATTCATATGCCATAATTTACCCAACCATTCTCCAATAGATGGGCATCCATTCATTTTCCAGTTTCTAGCCACTATGAAAAGGGCTGCCACAAACATTTTGGCACATACAGGTCCCTTTCCATTCTTTAGTATTTCCTTGGGATATAAGCCTAGTAGTAGCACTGCTGGGTCAAAGGGTATGCACAGTTTGATAACTTTTTGGGCATAATTGCAGATTGCTCTCCAGAATAGTTGGATTCTTTCACAACTCCACCAACAATGCATCAGTGTCCCAGTTTTCCCACATCCCCTCCAACATTCATCATTATTTGTAGCTGTCATCTTAGTCAATCTGACAGGTGTGTAATGGTATCTCAGAATTGTCTTGATTTGCATTTCTCTGATCAATAGTGACTTGGAACACTCTTTCATATGAATGGAAATAGTTTTAATTTCTTCATCTGAAAATTGTTCATATCCTTTGACCACTTAACAATTGGAGAATGGCTTGCTTTCTTATAAATTAGAGTCAATTCTCTATATATTTTGGAGATGAAGCCTTTATCAGAACCTTTAACTGTAAAAATGTTTTCCCAATTTGTTACTTCCCTTCTAATCTTGTTTGCATTAGTTTTGTTTGTACAAAAGCTTTTTAATTTGGTGTAATCAAAATTTTCTATTTTGTGATCAATAATGATCTCTAGTTCTCCTTTGGACACAAATTCCTTCCTTCTCCACAAGTCTGAGAGGTAAACTATCCTATGTTCCTCTAATTTTTTTATAATCTTGTTCTTTATGCCTAAATCATGGACCCATTTTGATCTTATCTTAGTATGTGGTGTTAAATGTGGGTCCATGCCTAGTTTCTGCCATACTAATTTCCAATTTTCCCAGCAGTTTTTGTCAAATAATGAATTCTTATGCCAAAAGTTGGGATCTTTGGGTTTGTCAAACACTGGATTGCTATTTTCATTCACTATCTTGTCCTGTGAACCTAAACTATTCCACTGATCAACTAGTCTATTTCTTAGCCAATACCAAATGGTTTTGGTGACTGCTGCTTTATAATATAGTTCTAGATCAGGTACAGCTAGGCCACCTTCATTTGATTTTTTTTTTCATTACTTCCCTTGAAATTATCGACCTTTTGTTCTGCCATATGGATTTTGCTGTTATTTTTTCTAGGTATAAACATGCTATTAATGTGTATGTGCACACTCATGTGTATACATACATCCATACATGTATTGATAGCATTAAGGATGATCTAGAAAGTCTTCTTGTAGAAGGAGGGATTTTAAATAAGACTTGAAGTAATCCGGAAATATTAGGAGCTGAAAGAAAGAAAGAGCATTATGGAAATGAGAGACAACCATTGAAAATGCACAGTCTAGAGATGGAGTATGTTACTGCTTGTTACAACAAGAAGTCCAATATCACTGGATCAGAGAGTATGTAGAGTGGAGAAAGATATAAGGAGACTTAAAAGGTAGGAAGGGACTAAGTTATGAAGAATTTTAAAAGTCAAACCAAGTATTCATGATCAGACCTGAACTTTAGAAAGATTACTTTATAAATATGCATACATTTACATATCATATCCATACGTTGTATTATATGTGTGTATATATGCATATATATTTGTTGTTATTGTTCAGTCATTTCAATCATATCTGACTCTTTGTGACCATATTTGGGGTTTTCTTTTTTTTTTATTTTTTTAAAATATTTTTTAATTATATATTTTTATAATATTATCTCCTGTATTCATTTTTCCAAATTATCCCCCCCTCCCTCTACTCCCTCCCCCCGATGACAGGCAATCCCATACATTTTACATGTGTTACAATATAACCTAGATACAATACATGTGTGTAAATACCATTTTCTTGTTGTACAATAAGCATTAGATTCCGAAGGTACATGTAACCTGGGCAGACAGATATTAGTGCTAACAATTTACATTCACTTGGGGTTTTCTTGATAAAAATAATTTGCCATTTCCCTCTCCAGTTCATTTTACAGATGAGGAAATTGAGGCAAACAGAAATAAGATACTTGCCCAAGTAAATATCTGAGGCCAGCTTTGAACTCATAATCACGAGTCTTCCTGATTCCAAGCTCAGTGCTTTATCCACTGTGCCAACTATCTGCCCATTTGTACATGTCTATATCTATATCTTATTTATCTATAATTACTGTTTTCTCCTCATTAGAATATGATCTCCTTGAGGCCAGGAACTATTTTTTGCCTTTTTTTGTATCCCTGGATCTTGACAGAATATGTGGCACACAGTAGGTACTTAATTAATACTCATTGACTTGTTGACTTTATCATTACAGACTCTTAATTACTCAAATGAATTAACTTTTTAAGTTCCACTTGACTCCTCTGTTTGCATTCTGTAGTTTCTGTTAAATGCTGGTCTTTTCATCAGGATTGTTTAAAAGTGCTCTATTTGTGCTCCAATCACAAGTGGTTTTCACAGTCAGTCTTGGAGACAAAGAGCTTACTTTTATTTATCTAAACATATCCTTGCCAACACTGGTCACTTTGCGTCCCTGGGGACAGAATTTAAACTCATTACAGCTACAAGGATTGTGATTGCCTATTTTAATGGTTGAGAAATGGATAAAATTTAGGGGGAAGGAGGAAGCTATTGATGTGGCCAAAAACAAACAAACAAAAAGACCCAAAACACATCACTATTTTTTTTTAGAAAAGCCCAAAAGAGAACAACACTAGAAAATTCAGAAGGCAACACAATCAAAACAAAAGCTTTGACAGAAACATGTTGAATTTATTATATACACTTTTTTAAAAAGCCAGCTCACTAGAGAATCATGTTACAAAATAACCTTCATTTTCTATTCTACTTCATACATGGAAATATTCTCCTTTTGGGGAGTTCATTAAATTCAGAATAAAAATAATTAATGTAAGCAAGGTAAAAAGGAATTGAATTTGATCGTAAATATTTCTCAATTCTCCAGTTTCTTCAGCAAAGTGGGTGAAAAATGTAGTCAGATCTCTCCTGGCAGGAGGTTAGAGAATGTTAACAATAACCATTTCTGTATAATTACTGCCCTTTCAGTCTTGGTTTAACAGCTGTTCTGTGTTGTCTTCTTGAGTCCTGGAGATTTAAAACATCTAGCCAAGTTTCATACCACTTACACCTGTCTGTCTCTGTCTCTGCCATTTCTGTCTACGCCAAGCTGATTTGGACAGCTTGTGTCCTGATTTTTGCTCACCCTAGATATGGCTGCCATTTCTTTCTCTGTCTCTCATTCCCCAAGCCTGCAGCTGTGCTTCCTGGCTAGCACCACTTCTGTCTCCTTCTGCACTATCATGAGATTGCTGTTTCTTTTTTTAAACTGCTCATGCTTCCCAATCAAAAAACTACTAACTGAGTGACATCAACAAGTGTCCAATTCATGCATCTCCGTCTGGAAGGCTATAAGGCTTTTAACCCAAGAATAAAGTTTAGGAAGAGTTGATATGTGACTTTTTGTCCAGAGATGATTTGTGTACTCAATGAAGCCTCTGAGGCTGAAATGCAACAAAGTTTGGGGTGATTCTCTGCTGTTTGGGCTAATTTTGGCCTAACAATTATCAAGAAGAAAACGCCTGCCAGTGCTACACTATCTATATGTGGAACTATAAGTTACAGCAAATAGAAAAATTTTGAACATATAGATCACTTACCTTGGCAATATACTTTCCAAGGATGTCCACATAGATAATGAAGTTGATATATGTATTGCCAGAGCTAGTTCCTTGTTTGGAAGGTTCCATAGAAAAGTGTGGGAAAGACTTCCAGACTCAAGATCTACAGAGCCACTGTGGTAACTTCATTGTTATATGCCTGTAAAACTTGGACAATCTACCAGCACCATTCTTGGTGCTGATTTGCTTCCATTTAAATTGTCTTAGGAAGATTCTGAAAGTCATTGACAGGATAAGGTACATTAAAGTCCTTTCACAAACTAACCTGCCAAACATTCAAAGCAGGGAATACAACTTCAGTGAGCTGATCCCTTTGCTTAAAAGACTATTTTATGGGGAGCCTCACGAGACAAGTACTCACATGGAGGTCAGAAGAAGCAATACAAGGACACTCTCAAGGTCTCTCTAAAGACCTTTGGAATTGATTATAAGACATGGGAGACACTGGCACATGCTTCCATCAAAGAAAACACCTCTTTGTTCTCTGAGCAAACCAGATTTGCAGTAGTTCAAAAGAAATGCAAGATGTGCAAATTTAAAGACATCTCCACTCCAAATGTCCATATGAACTATTTGTACCTGACCTGTGGTATAGCCTCCTATTGGTCTGATCAGTCATAGTTGGGTATATTGTACCTTGACACCCCAACATAATGGTGTCATTTTGGTCCTCTTCAAGAATGAAGAATAACAACAAACCATCCTTCTGAGAAATGGAGTCTGGATAATTTTCTCCCAACAAGTAAGATTGTCCCCAAGACTTGTGGGAGCATGGTCTATCCACAGATCTGCTTTACCTTTTACAAAGCTGCTAAAATAATCTTCCTAATGCATGTATCTGACAATATTATTGGCCTTCTCAGGAATTTAAGAACTCCCACCCCCAAATTTTGCTCCAATATAGATTTTCAGCCTTATTTTACTTATATTTCCTAACCCAACCTTGTAGGTTCCTTAATCTGCTCAGCCCATTTTGTATTCCTGAAATTCACTCCCTTCTTTTCTCTATCTGTGGAATTCTCTTTTTTTCAAGGCTCAATTTAGGAGCTACCTCCTCCCTGAGGACATCTCCTATCCCGTAAATTGAAAATCATCCATTCCTTCTTAAATATTTTGTCAGGCTTTCTCCTTTATTCTTACCACTTTCATCTTTTATCATGTTTTATATAATTTATAATAATAGCTAGCACTTTTATTATTCTTTAACACTTTATGCTTTATATCTCCTATCTCATTTGGTCCTTACATCAATTTTGTGAGATAGGAACTGGTCACTCCATTTTACAGTTGATGAGAAAGGTTAAGTAATTTGCACAGTGCTAAGAAATAAGGCCAGATTTGAATTTAGTTCTTTGGGACTCCAGGTACAACACTATCCACTGTGACATCCTGCTTAAATGTGACATTCCTTCCCAAGCCCCTCATTAGATTGTAAGCCCTATAAGGAATGAGATTGCATTGTTTTTCATCTTTGAAAAATAATAATTTGTACCTTTCCAAGATTATTGTGAGGATCAAACAAGATAATAATATTAGCTAGTACTAGAAAAAAGAAGAAGGAAGAGAAGGAGGAGGAGAAGAAGGAAGAAAAGGAGGAAAAGGAGAAGCAGGAGGAAGAAGAAAAGGAGCAGGAGGAAGAGTAAAAGAGGAGGAGGAGATAATGATATATAATAATATATAGCACTTTAAGGTTTGTAAAGAGATCTCACTTGATTTTCATAATAACATAAGGAGTTAATGTGCTCTTCTTTACAGAAGAGGAAACTAAGGTAAGAAGAGGTAAAGTACTTGCCAAGCGTCACCCAACTAGTAAGTGTCTCCAGTCTTTCTGATTGAGGTCCAGCCCTCTATCCACTGTACAATCTCACTGGTTCTAACACTCTCTAAGTGTAATATAAATGCTAGCTGTCAAGATTGTTATTTTTGTATCCCTGGTGCAGAAGACAGTGATTGCTTATAACAGGTGCTTAATAAATGTAACAGGAACTTGAGTATTCATATAGCATTTTATGGTTTATATATGTAAAGTGATTTTTTCCTAACAAGTCTGTGAGATAGGTGGTACATTTATCTCCATTTTTTCAGTAGAAAAAAACTGAGGCTAGGGGATTGAAATGACTTGCCCATGAACATAGACCCAGTAAATCACTGAAGGAGAGTTTTAAACCAAATGTCCTGATAGCCACTCTATACCACAATGCCTTTCAATATCAGTGTGTATTTAGCATTCTAGAGAAAAATTTGCAGGGAACAAGAAAGGCACTTACCTTTCCTGGATTCACTTTGCACCCCTCTGTGTCATTTTCCACTCTTTCCTTCTATACCTTTATTATAGTAGTAATCAAATGGTATGTTTTCCAGGTACAAAGAGAGACTGCCTTCTAAGTGCTTCAGAAGTTCCCAAAGAAGGCTAAAGTGCCCAGATGCTCTAAATAGCCATCGATGGATCTTCCTCAAAAGTGGTATAGATGACTTCCGGAAAGGTGGTGCCCCTCCCTGTAAGGACATGGTGACCCGAAGGCCAAAAGAGCCCTTCCTCCCTCTCATTTACCACAAAAAAGATCTTTCTGTCCAGAAGCAACAGCCAAAGTCACTGGAGATATCAGAACTATTTTCAAGGCTCACCCCAACCCAGAGACTTCATAAGGAGAATGCTGATAAGCTTGAATATTTCCTGGCTCAGCATCCTCTAGCTCTCTATCCCAACTTGGAAGAAAGTTTGCCTGTAGAGGTAACTACCTTGTTCTTCTTGTCCCCTTGCTACTTTGAATGTTTCAGAGTGTAACTGGTATAGAAATTGCTTCCCCCTTGGATGATTAGCCAATTTCCCTGAAGGGAACAGACTCCAGGGGAGGTAGGAATGTTTAGAAAAGTTGGATCACATAGTCTTCTCATTTTTGCTATTGTTAAGCAGCAACAATCATACCCTCCACTTCCTTTTTCTGTGAGGGTTATTAGGAGCAGAATTTTCTTTAAAAAAAAAAAAAGTTCACTTTTTTAAAGTGGGAGAGGGTCAGGGAAGGAAAGACTTTTTTTTCCTACAACTTTGTTGAAAGCTGACATCTCTATAGCATTTTATGGTTTATAAAGCTTTCCTCTCACAAAAGCCAGATAAAAGATATTAAATAACAGAGAACCAGGTTTCTTTTCTTTTAAAAAAAAAAAAGAATTTATTGATTTTATAAAATTTCTTCATCTTCTTGATTTCCTTTTGTATCTATATCTTCTTTCCTTCTGGAGTGCCATTCCTTTTACAACAAAGATTTAAAAAAAGAAAGAAAAAATGGAAGAAGAAAAAATCAGCAAAACCAAAAAACACATCAGAAAAAATCTTATAACACATGTAATGTCTACGCAAAGGAAGGCATCTCTTTATTGAGACCTAGAAATCTTTATAATCCCATACCATTTTATTTCAAGTGTTTTGTGGCCATTTGTTCTATTTATATGTTGCAGTCATTGTGCATATTGTTTTCTTGTCTCTGCTTGTTTCACTTAGCATCACTTCACATAGCACTTTCCATGCTTCTCTGTATTCATCATATTTGTCATTTCTTATAGAAGTTGTATTCTATTATATTCAGGTACCATATTTTGTTCAGCCACTCCATAACTGAGAGTATTTAGATTGTTTCTGATTCTTTGGTACCATGAAAAGTGATGTAAATATTGTAGGGTATTTGACATTGGAGCCTTATGCTAAAATGGAGTTCTGGGTTAGGAACTATAGAAATTTTAGTCATTTCTTTTGCATAATTTCAAGTTGCTTTCCAGAATGGTTGTATTACTTCAGGATTCCAACAATGCATTAATGTGCCTGTCTTCCACCAAGGCCTTCAACATTTACTACTGCTTTCTTTCATCATCTTTGCTAGCTTATTGGATGTGAGATATAACCTCAGAGATATTTTGATTTCTATTTCTTTTATTATTAGTGATTTAGATCATTCTTTCACATGGTTGGTACAGTTCTTTTGAGAATTGCTTGTTCATATCCTTTGGCTACTTATCTATTGGAGAATAGTTTTTGGTCATCTATATTTCTGTTATTAGTCTTTTTATCTTGTATATCAAATGCTTATGAGAAATATTTGGCATTTTCTTCAAGTTGATGATCCCTTGTTATCTTAGCTTTTTTTAACTTGTGCAAAAACCTTAGTTTATTTTTTGAAGTTACCCTAAATTTTAGTTAAGATTTCATTGCATATCCATTTTAGTTAAGATTTCACTACATATCCATAGCTTTGAAATATATATGCTTTTTATCTAATTTTTATGTTATGATCTTTAATATTCATGTCATGTAACTATTTGAATTTAATGTGGAATATAGTATAAGATATTGATCTAAGTCAAATTTCTACTAGATTACTTTCCAGTTTGTCTATAAGTTCTCATTAAATACAGAACTCTTTTCTAGATAACATGTTTTCAGTTTTATATAAGAGTTTTTGAGTTCAACTATTTCTGATTCTTCCTTATCTAGTCAATTCTATTTACTATTTTCTCTTTTTTAGCCAATACTAAGTGATTTTTAATGACTACTACTTTATAATATAATTTGAAATCTAGAAGTTCCATTTTCTTCTTTATTTCTGCTTTTTTCACTGTTTTCCTTGAAATACTATAGCCTTTGTTCCTCCAAATTAATTTTATTATTTTTTCTAACTCTGAAAAAATATCTTTTTTTGTAGTTTGATTAGTATAGCATTAAATCTGTACCTTGAGGACTATTCTTATCTTTATTAAATGTAATATCATCTAGCCATAAACACTGCATATTCCTCCAGCTATTTAAATTGTTCTTTTTTTCAACAAACATTTTACAGAATGAAGAACTTGAATTTATACAAGTGTAGAGTAAACAAGTAACTATTATTAGTTTTGCTTAATCAAAGATTTCCCTGATTCTCTTCTCACAGGCCTTGTTTGTTGATCTTTCCACTAGCTTTGTAGTTTACATTATTATTATTTTTTCTTTATTCCATTTAAGTATTTAATTCTTTTCCTTATGCCTTTATTCTTTTGTTTTGTCATTTAAGTATTTAATTCAGATTTCTACTTCTTCTCCTCTCTTAACAAATTTCATTCAGTTTTATTTTCTTTTCCTGCTCCTTTTTCTAAGGAGAATTTATCTTATTTTCTTTATTAATTTACTTCCAATTCTTTCTATTCTAAATTCTTATTCTTTAATTTTTTCTTTTAAAAATAACTTTTTATTTTTCCAAATACATGCAAAGATAGTTTTCAACATTCATCTTAGCGTTGTGTTCTAGATTTTTCTCCCTTACTTTCCCTCCCCTCTCCTAGATAGCAAGCCATAGAATACAGGTTAAACATGTGCAATTATTCTAAAGATATTTCTGTATGTGTCATGCTATGAAAAAAATTTGATCAAAAGGGGAAAAATGAAAAAAGAAAAAAAGGAAAATCAATACATAACAACAACAAAGATGAAAATACTAATGTTTTGATCCACATTCAGTCTTCATAGTTCTTTCTCTGGATGTGGATGGCTCTTTCCATCACAATTGCCTTGTTATTATTTGATTTATGATCCATATACTTATTTATCCTTTTTTGATTTTTTTTGAGTTCTTCATGGAATTAAAACTTTTGAGATGACAAGTTTGAGCTCCTTCTTTTACCAATTTCCACATTATTTCTATTACAGAACTTGTTGATTCTTCTGTTTTCTTGTTTTGTCTCATCCTTAGAAGCATCAATTTGCATGGAGTAATAAAAAGAGAATTATGTCCCATAGTCAAAATTATCCTGTGTCCCAAATTATGTGGTCCAGTTCCATTTTCTACCCTCTTTTCTTTCTCATTTGCAATGTAATCTTCTCTTTGGACACATGTCCTTCCTCTCTTCTGTTCGCCAGTTGGCTCCCAGAGCTCAAATTTCTCTTTTCCTGGATCAAGCTGTTGTCTGTGGGTAAACAACCCTCTCTCCGAGAAAGTAGTATCTTTGTGAACCAAAATCTCCCAAGATTAGATCCATTTCAGTCTATATTTCCCATTTCAAACATACTACTTCTATCTTCAAACTGGAGCAAAAAAAAAATTAATAGACTTCTATCTCTCTCTCAAGCTTAATATATAATGGAGCCCAATCCCTCTACTGATTGGTATATAAACCTTTGATTTGCTCTACTTCTGATGTGTCCAGTTTGCCTCTCCTCAGGCAAGCTGGTTTGGGACTCACCATATTTATACCAAACAGTGTGGAGACTTCAACTGGCATTGCCTGTGGCAGAACTCATAAATTCAAGAGATCTATCGGCTTCAATCTCCACATTAACAGGAATTACAGGAGTATACCATTATTCCCAGCTCCCCAGACTGATCATCACTGGATTTTCCCTGTTTCAATCTTATTCTTATGTAATCTTTCACATTCTCCTGTAGCATGTTTTTTTTTTGGCTGAGAGACTATAGAAGTTCATCTTTGATATTATTCACCCATGGATTTAATTATCATATACCACACATTCCCTTTTATCTTCTTCAATTTCCACTTATGCACCCTCCTTTTCTGCAATTTTTCTTGTTGTTCAGTTATTTCAATCACATCCAAATCTTTGAGAACCCATTTGGGGTTTTCTTGGAGTGGGATTTAGGATTAGGAGTGGGATTAGGATTCTGGAGTGGTTTACCATTCTTTCTCCAGCTCATTTTACAGATGAGGGCACTAAGGCAAATAGAATTAAATGAGTTAACTAGGATCACACAGCTAGTAAATGATTGAGGCTGGACTTGAACTCAGGAAGATGAGTCTTCCTGACTCTAAATTCAGTCCTTTATTCACTGTGCCATCTAGTTGCCTATTCTATAATTTAATTCCACAAAACACATTGTTTTACCAGTTGAAGGAATTATGAGATATAAGGTCTGATAAAAATCATTTTTCAAACCTGTTCCTGCTAGTTGTCTTCTTCTATTTTTAAAAATTCTGCTTTAATAAACTTGTAAGCCTTTTTTTTTTAACCTTAATGGTCTCTCTCTTGTTATTTTTAAACCAATAATTTAGTCTTTCTCTTTTGGTTTTAAAAAATAGTAGAGATGGACAATTTATTTCATTTCTTCTTTTAACCTTGATAATTCAATTTACTTTTCTTGTATTTCTATGGTTTAGGGGTATTTGTAAACTAAATCATCTGCTCATTTTTGTTTTTGTTTTAGGGGACATTTTTCAGGAATGTGTCAACTGCCTCTCTTATTGAATGATTTTTGTTTCATTGATGATTAGGTTCAGAATTGCAGGATATGTCATTTGAGATTGCATCTTGAGCTTTGATTTTCTTTTTTGAATTATTCCACATTTCCCGTGGTTTCTAGTAGGTGCAGAATAATCTAATGCTATTTGAATTTGCTTTCCTTTTTATTTGAAAATTTTCCTGGATATCCACAGAAACAGTTCTTTGTCATTAGGACTATTAAAATCTAAGAACTCTATGTCTGGGAGTTTAATGTATAAGATTTAGATTTTTTTCCCCAAAGGTGATCTATGGATTCTTTTGAAGAGTACTTTATTTTCTGCAGAAGTTCTGGAAATTTTCCTGTCTTATTTCTAGTGTTTTAGTTTTTAGGTTTGTTTTTCTTTTGGGAGACCTATAATCCTTAAATTATCTCTGCATATTTTAGATCAATGATTTTTGCTTGTATAGAGATCATGTGTTCTAAAGAGACAAAAACCTAAAGTTGACTTCAAAGATTTGTTTACTAAACTTCTCCACACCATTGATACCTACACATAATATGGCCAAATTTGCTTTTCTCCACATGCACCAACAGATGGTCAACTACCCTTCAATGTTGCTTCCAACTTACTAGAAAAATGGTCACCAAAACATTAATTAGCCAGTAATGTCATTCTTTGATGAGAATTTCTAGGAAAATTGAAAGGTTGTTTGGAAGAAATTAGACTCAGATCATCATTTTATATGATATTCTATAACAAAATCAAAATGGATATTTTATAGGAATATTACAGATTGTATCATAAACAAATTTGAAAATAAATAATAACCCTTTGAAAAATGTTCCAAATCACTAACAATGAGAAAGCTATAAATCAAAATGATATTGAAGTTTTACTTTTAACTTACCAAACTAGCAAAGATGACAAAGAGATAATGGTAAGTGTTGGTTTGGTTGTGAAGAAACAGGAACAATGTTATTGAAGCTGTGAAGTGGTACAAGCATTCTAGAAAACAACTTGGAAGTATGCAAATAAAAAAAAGAAAAATGTCCATATTCATTGATCCACAGAGTCTACTAGTAGGCATATATCATATGGAACCTACTGACAAAAAGAAAATCTTCAATACTAAATATATGAAAAGATTTACAACAAACAAGGAAGTGAAAGCAACATAGATGGCTATCCTTTGGTGAAGAGTGAAACAAATCGTGTTACAAGAACGTAACAATAATACTGTTCTATGAGAAATGATGCATGTGATAAATACAGAGGATGGAAATAGCTACATGATAAAGAGTGAAATAAACAGAGGCAAGAAAACAATATCCACAACATAATCCACTTTAACAATGGAAATGAAAAGAACAATAATCACAAAAAAATTGAAACAGAATGTTGTTCAATTATAAAATCCAAACAAACCAAAAAAAAAAAAAAAAAAAAAAAAAGCAGCCTGAGTTCCAAATAACAGATAGAAGAAGGCACTGCCTTCTATTCCTTTATATAGGTTTGCTATCCATACTATGGGACATTGTATATGTATCAAAAATTTTGAGATATGTTGATTGCTTTTGCTGAATTTTTCACCTTTTTACAAAAAATCCTTTTACTGTATAATTCTCTGGGATGGAGTTAGAAGGAAGTACATAGGGAAGATGTAAATGATGGAAAAGCAAAATGTATCAACAAAATTTTTTAAAAGTTCATAACTATGCCATGTAATCAGCAAAAAAGAAAATAATTTTTTCTAAACCTTGTCAACCCTTTAAAGACTCCAGTAAGGAATTAAACACCAAGTATAGGATACTTACAATAGCAAAAGACAGAAGAAACTCCAATAATGTAAAATTCTTTATGAATGAAAAGTTTAATACAGACAACAATAGAAAAAATTTCTGATGGTACAAAGTTACTATTATACAAGGAATATCCAAATGCACTGTCATAAAAACATAGCAAAGTCAAAGCTTCTTCATTCAAAGCTTCCAAGAAAAATAAGAATTGATCTCAAGCCATGAAGGAACTCAAAAGGGATTTTGAAAATTAAGAGAGGAAGAAGAAAATTTAAGAAAAGAATTGAGAGGGGTATAAAAGGAAATACAAAAAGCTAATGAGGAAAATAATGCCTTTCAAAGCAAAATTGGCCAATTGGGAAAGGAAGTACAAAAGCTCACTGAGAAAAACAATTCCTTAAAAATTAGAATTGAGCAAATGAAAGTTAATGACTATGAGAAAAATCAAGAAAGCAACAAAACCAAAAGAATGAAAAAATAGAAAATGATGTGAAATATCTCTTTGGAAAAACTGACCTGGAATATGGATCCAGGAGAGAGAATTTAAAACTTATAGAACTACATGAAAATAATGAATGGAAAATCTAATTTTCAAATACAGCACTCAGGAACAGCATAAGGATATAATCAATAAAGTGATATCATAAGGGAATTAATAATGTTAATCTGTTTACATTCCTCCATGGGAGCATGATATTTGTAACTCATTAGAACTTTCTCATTATTGTGGCAATTTGAAGGGGTATACACACACACACACAAACACACACACACAGCACAGGTCTGAGTTGAATATATGAAGGGACAATATCTTTAAAAAATGATGAAATTAAGGGATGAGAGAGAAATTTACTGGAAGAAAAGGAAAGGGAGAAATGGAATAGTGTAAATTATCTGCCATTAAAAAGGTAAGAAAAAGTTTTTATAGTGGAGAGGAAGGGGAGGAGGAGAGAGTGAGTGAGCAAGCCTTACTCTTATCAGAATTGACTCAAAGAAATATATCTTACCCTGAAGAAAAATAAGAGGATAATGGCATATGGGAAGGGGAGAAGGTGATAAAAGAGAGGACATATTGGGGGAGAGAGTGATTAGCAACAAAAAACTTTTGAGGAAAGACAGGGTGAAAAGAGAATAGAATAAATGGGGAAAAATACAGAGAGTGATAGTAATTGGTAAAAAAGAAAAAAAAATTGAACTAAGTTTCTCTGATAAGGCCCTAATTATCAAACATAGAGGGAACTGAGTCAAATTTATAAAAAGTAAGAGCCATGCGCCAATTGATAAATGATCAAAAGATATGATCTGTTCCCAAAGGGCTATAAATTGATCCATATCCTTTGACCTAATAATATCACTACTAAGCATGAATATTAGAAGAGATTTTTTAAAAAGGAAAAGAACCTATGTATACAAAAATATTTGTAGCAGCTCTCTTCTCAGGGCCAAAAATGGGATGCCCATTAACTGGAGATTGGCTGAATAAGTTGTGGTATGTGCTTGTCATGAAATATTATTGCTCTATGGGATATTATGGCAGAATGCTCTCAGAAAAAAACCTGGAATGTCCTTCATGACCTCAAGCAAAGTGAAATGTGTTATATACAAAATAAAAACAATGTTCTGGAATGAGCAGCTATAAATGACTTTGCTATTCTCAGCAGTACAATGATCCACGACTACTCTGATGGACTTCTGATGAAAAATCCTATTCATACCTAGAGAAGATGATTGTGTCTAAATATAGAATGAAGCATTCTTTCTCTCTCTGTCTCTGTCTCTTTCTCCCTGTTTCTGTCTCTATTTTTCTTGAAAAAAAATTTTTTTAGAGTGGAAGAGCAATGTTTTCTTTCACAACATGATTTTTTTACGGAAATATTTTGCATAACTTCACATGTGATTTCTTAATAGGAATTAAAAGTAGGGATAAGGGAGAGAATTGAACTCAAAATTTTAAAAACAAATGTAAAATATATTTTAAACCTAGTTGGGGAAAATATTAAATTAATAAATTTTCAAAAACTAAAAAAGAGGAGATTTGATTAATGAAATAGATTAGCCACAGAAGATGCAAATGCAAATAAATTTAGAAGCCCAGCAAAAAAAAAAAAAGAGAGAAAAGGCTCCATTCTTAGAAAAGTAGGAAAGAAATCAACATTAAAAAAATGTAAATAAAAGCCAAATATGCAAGGTTAAAAACTGAAGTACAAAGAGTATATAAAGAGTATATAAAGTATATAAAGAGTATATAAAGTTCTCTTAATATATAATATAATGGAATGAGAATCAATAATGCCTGATATGACAGAATCCTGAAAATTCCTGAGATACAGACTAAAACCAAAAACTCTAGAATGGTTCCAAAAATGAAATCCACAAAAGATGAATTCAACATGGCATATCAGAAATTAGCTTCCAGGTATTTGATATATTTTGTTATTGTTCAAATGGTATTTTTCTACTATTGTGTCAATTGGTCCTCACAAGAACCCCATCTAGCGTACTGATTGAATACCTTATGAAGGATATATGGAAGAATATGAGGGAAAACCACATAGGACAAGAAAGCATTGATTAGTTGTGTTCTATATTGATGGAGGCAAGGCTCCACATCTATGAAATTATAAATCCATTAAAGTATTAATAGTTTGTATCCTGCTACTTTGTTTAAGCTGCTCATAATCTTGTTAGTTGTTGGTTCTCTTGAATTTCCTGTTTTCCTGGTTCTGTTCACATCACTTAGGATCAGTTCATGTCAGTTTTTCCAGGCTTTTCTGAAATTATCTTGCCCATCATTTCTTATAAAGCAATATTATTATTATTATTGTTATTATTATTATTATATTCATATACCATAATCAATTCAGCCATTCCCCAATTGATGGGCATTCACTCAATTTCTAATTCCTTGCCACTACAAAAAGAGCTGCTACAAATATTTTTACACATGTGCTCCTCTTTTATGTTCTCTTTGGCATCCAGATCCAGTAGTAGCACTGTTGGATCAAAGGGTATGCACAGTTTTATAGCCTTTTAGGCATAGTTTCAAATTGCTCTCCACAATGGCTGGATTAGGTCAAATTTCCAATGTATTTGTGTCCCGGTGTTCTCACATCCCTGTCAACACTTATCATTATCTTTTCCTGTCATCTTAGCCAATCTGAGAAGTATGAAGTAATATCTCAGAGTTCTCTTAATTTTCATTTCTCTAGTTAATAGTGATTTAGAGAATTTTATATGTCTGTAAATGACTTTAATTTATTCATCTAAAAATTATAAGTTCATATTCTTTGGTCATTTATCAACTGGGGAATGATTTATATCCTTTTGATTAAGAAATTTGACTCAGTTCTCTATACATTTGAGAAGCAAGGCCTTTATCAGAAATATTGGCTGTAAAAATGACTTCCCAGCTTTTTGCTTTTCTTCTAATCTTAGTTGCATTGATTTTCTTTGTGTAAACCCTTTTAAATGTAATATAATAAACATTATTGATTTTGCATTTCCTAATGTTCTTTATCTCTTGTTTGGTCACAAATTTTCACCTTCTTTATAGATCTGACAGATAAACTACTCCTACTTCCTCTAATTTGATTATGATTTCACCTTTTATGTCTAAGTCATGTGCCCATTTTGATCTTAATTTGGCATATGGTATGAAATGTTGGTTTATGCCTAGTTTGCACCATACTATTTTCCAGTTTTCCAAGCAGTTTTTGTCAAATAGTGAGTTCTTATCTCAGAAGCTGGAGTCTGAATTTATCAAAGATTCCTATAGTCGTTTGCTACCTAATCTATTCTGTTGTCCACTATTCTATTTCTTAGCCAGTGTCAAATAGTTTAGATTATTGGTGCTATATAATATATTTTTAGATCTGATATGGCAAAGTTACCTTCCTTTGCAATTTTTCCCACTAATTTCCTTGCTATTCTGGACATTTTATTCTTCCAAATGAATTTTGTTATCATTTTTTCTAGCTCTATAAGATATTTTGGTAGTTTGATTGGCATGGCATTGAATAAATAAATTAATTTAAGTAGAATTGTCATTTTTATTTTAGTAGTTTCACTTACCCATGAGCATTTGGTATTTTTTCAGTTATTTAGATCTGACATTATTTGTGTGAAAAGCATTTTGTAATTATGTTCATATGGTTCCTGAGTTTGTCTTGGAAGGTAGACTCCCAAATAGTTTATATTGTCTTCAGTTATTTTAAATAGAATTTCTCTTTCTATCTCCTGCTGCTGGACTTTGTTAATAATATATAGATAGCAATGTTGATGATTCATATGGATTTCGTTTCTATCTTGCTATTTTGCTAAAGTTAATTATTCCAACTAACTTTTTAGTTCATTTCTAGGATTTTTAAAATATACCATCATATCATCTGCAAAGAGTAATAGTTTTGCTTCCTCACTGCTTATTCTAATTCTTCAATTTTTTTCTTCTCTTATTGCTAAGGCTAACATTTCTAGTACAATATTGAATAATGGTAATGATATTTGTTTTACCCCCTGATCTTATTGGAAAAGGTGTAGCTTGTACCCATTACAGATAATGCTTGGTGATGGTTTTAGATAGATGCTACTTATCATTTTAAGGAAAACACCATTTATTGCTGTGCTCTCTAGTATTTTTAATAAAAATGGGTGTTGTATTTTTCTGTGTCTATTGAGATAATCAAATTAGTTCTTTTGGTTTTGTTATTGATATGGTCAATTATGCTGATAGTTTTCCTTATATTTAACCAGCCCTACATTCCTAGTATAACTCCCACCTGGTCACAGTGATATTCTGATGATAAATTGCTATAAACTCTTTGTTAATATTTTTAAATTTTTTCTCATTATTATTCATTAGGGAAATTGATTTATAATTTTTTTCTGTTTTGTTTCTTCCTGGTGATTTATTTTCTATTTTTCAATTTTTCTGAAATTGTTGTTTCAATTAATTTTTTGGTTGATTCTTTAAAATTCACCATTGTATCACCTACAAAAAAAAATAATTCAGTTCCTTATTTGCTTATACTTATTCTTTTACCTTCTTTTTCTTGTCTTTTTGCTATAGTAGCATTTCTATTACTGTGTGATGAATTATTCTCAGTAATTTCTATTACCATGTAATAGTAATTATTCACAGTAATTTGTATTACAATAGAATAGTAACATAAACAACTGGTAATGTAGGAGACAGATCACTGAATCTGGAGTCAAGAAGACTTGAACTGGAATCTAATTTCAAAAACTTACTTGCTATGTGTTCCTGAGTTAGTCACTTAATCACTGTTTGCCTCTGTCCTCTCAACTTTGAATGGGAATAATGATAGTACCTACATCTCAGGGTTGTTATGAGGATCAAATGAAATGGTACATAAATGTTTATTCTCTTTTCCTTCCCCTATGTCAAATGGAATCTAATTCTAAAATGAAGTTACTCCTATTAAGAGAGGAAAGATACTAGGCTCCTTTTTCTTTGCTTCCAGTCCTGAATAAATAGTTGTTGAATTAGTAAAGGAAAAAAAATTAAAGCATTAATAACTGATTTTCTCTATTCTTGAAGTTTCTGGCTTAATCATCTTGCCCAATTTACTGGATGAGATAATTAAATGAGATCAAATGAATTTATAGTATGTCTGAGACAGAATTAGATGACCAGAAATCCTGTGTGATGCTCAGCAATCAGCAGGCATTTCTTCAGGAGGCAGGAAGAGCTGCATCTGATCATGGAGCATAGAAAGTGGCTTTGGCAGCCAACTGGGTGGTTTTCTCCCTCTTGGGCCCCATGACTGCTGCCACATGACTCAAACTTCCTCTATTGTTCTTTAAGCAGAAGAGAACACTAACACCTGAAGAGAATCAGGGAGAATTACTTGACTGAGTCTGGAAGAGAATTAGGGACCTGAATGTTGGCAGGGAGATAAGAGTATTCCAGATATAGGGGACAGACTTGCAAAGATGTGAGATGGATTATTGATATGGCAACAGGAAGTAAGCCAGTTTGACTAGTATGTAGAGCTCATGGTGGGGGGAAAGACGAATAATGGGAAATCAGTTTTTAAAAGTATATTTGAAACATTTAACCTATATCAGATTGCTTGCTATCTTGGGGAGGAGGGAGGAGAGAGAAAGAAAAACTTGTAACATAAAGTTTTGCAAAGGTGAATTTTGGAAACTATCTTTGCATGTATTTGGAAAAATAAAATGCTATATAAAATTTTAAAAAACAAAGTTTGGAAACAGTGTTTCTTTCAACTATGAGGAAAGAGACTTGGTTTGACCAACTTGTATCATCTCCATATTTAATTTTGTAATTGTCACTGACCAACAAGGTGTAGTAAACACAAGGTAGAAGAGATATTTTGTTTCAAAAAGTAGAGCTCATTTTATTCCATCTTTTCTTCTTATCTTATTGAAGGTATATACTTTGTCTTTGTAGCTCCTTGCCCAGGTTCTGAAAATCCTTGATCCAAAGAAGTGCTTGGAGGATGAATGGGCTTACTGTCAGGATGGCAGAGCGCTAGACAGAAAACCCTGGACTGGCATGCTGAAAGTGCGTGAGTGTTTGCCATTGGAAGGGTGAGTATCGCGCTGGGTATCCTCAGAGACACTTTGATCAATGGTGAGACATTTTGTTGGTTCATTTCCAAGTTGTATTTAATAAGAGTGCCATGTAGTGAGAGTTAGAACATTAGAAGCAGGCAAATATCTCCAAATAAAATCCCTTTCTAATGAAAGAGAAAAAGCACTCTCCAGGTCAATTGAGTGGTCACTTCTCTTATAGATGAGTAACTGAGAAAAATGGAAAGGACTCAAAGCCAAAGGCCTCCCAAAGAGGTGATGGAGAAGTGAACAATTCAGTCGATATGGTGGATTGGGGCTGAACTTCCATATTTCAAAGGTCTATGATTTCAGTGACTTAACTCCATCATGCCCAGCCTTGTTCTTTTCCATTATTACCACATAAAGTTAAACTTATTTGTGTGGTTGTATGAGTAAACAAAATCTTCTAATTATAACATTTCATATTCGTAATGAATATTCTGGAGATGAATATTATTGGGATATTTCTCTGCTTTTGGCTTCTATCATAAACCATCAAATGTTTAGAGCAGGGGGTTTTTGCCCATGAGTTTATGAACTTTTTTTTTAATATGTTGGTATTTGATTGTTTTCCTGTATAATCCTATGTATTTTGTTTTCTGTATTTAAAAACATAATTCTGAGGAGTCTATGACACATAAAAGATTTAAGAATTCCTGGTTTTAAAAACACATTATTGTGTGCGTGTAAAATTATATAAATACATATATGTAATGATCTATTATTTTGTGTAGTATTATGATACACATCATGTTATTGTGTATAATGTATAGCATGTTATATTATGTTATCTGATTATATATGCCTTAAATATAAAATAGCAAATTACTATGTATAACAACATTTATTATTGTTACATTTTTCACCAGAGTGCTAAAGGGGTACTTAAAGAAAGGTTAAGAACCCCTAGTTTTAAGAATGCATTTTTCTTATATGTATATAAAATTATATATAACATAATTTATGCTACTATGCATCATCTTGTATATTAAAATATACATTATTATTATGCAATATAACATAATATATGTTATTATTATATTATGTAATATTACTTATGATATATAATATATAATAATATATTTATTATATGGGGCATAATGGATATAGTACTGGTGCTGGAATTAGGAGGACTCCTCTTTTGGTGTTCAAATCTAGCATCAGATACTTGCTACCTGCATGACTCTGGTTAAGTCACTTAACCCTCTCACTTTCCTCATCTGCAAAATGAGCTAGAGAAGGAAGTGACAAACTACTCCAGCATCTCAGCTAAGAAAACCCCAAATGTGATCAGGAAGAATTGGCACAACTGAAATGACTCAATGATACCAATATTATTATGTATAATTATTTTATTATTATTGTTGTTATACTTATTATTATTTGTTGTAACACTTTTTTAGTAGAGTGTCAAAGGAGTACCCAACACCAAAGAAAAATCAGAACCCTTGGTTTGAGAATGACTTATTATCTTAACTTCTATTAAATCTGTCCTTAGTAATAATAATGTGATTGAAAGATTTCCTTGAAGAGTTTGGGAGAGGTGCTACACTTCAGACCTTCCTCTGTCAGCACCAAGGCTTTCCTGTCACTCATTTGCTTTGTGTTTTTGTTTGTTCATCTTTTACTTAGTCCCAAGCCACCACCAGTGAAGAATCCATACAGGTTCTTTCGTGGGGAAGAAAAGGCAGAAGAAGAAGAATTCAGCTACTACCCATCACTGGAAGACCATATACGACGTACTGCTAAAGAATTCTGTGACTGGGTTTCAGATTTTGTAAGTTGGCAGCTACCCAAGAACTTACTTCATTAGGGTCAACTTAGAAATTGAATATATCACTTTGGGGACAAAATCTAAGGGAAATGACTAGGTTTAGAATATAACCCCTCCACAACTACCAAATAAATATTCTCATAACAACAATTCAGCTAATTCAGAATTTGTGTTTCTGTATTTCTTTGAGAATTATAAAATGCTGTCTTCAGAGCAACTCAGTGAGATAAGTAGTGCAAATATAATAATAATAATTAGTATTTTTATAATGTTTTACATAAAACTTTACATGTATTATCTAATTTTATCCTTACAATAGCTCTAAGAGGTTGGTGCTATTATTTTACAGTTGAGGAAACAGAGAAGTTAAGTGACTTTGATCAGAAAGTGTCAGACAGATAATTTCTAAGGTGACATTCAAACTCAGATGTTCCTGAGTTTGGTCTGAGGACTCTATTTTGAGATAGGCCTGGTGTTCTATCCACTGTGCCTTCATATTATAAATGAGGAAACTGAAGGTCAGATAAAAGAATTTGACCAGGATTTCACAAGTTTTAAGTGACAGGCCTATATGATTGCCAGTCTTTTTTCAGACTAAGTCCAGTGTTCTTTCACCTTCATTATGAGGGCTTTCTTGTCATTTAAATTACAGTTGGAGAACATCTCATCAATGATGTTCAAAATAAATAAGGATAGGTATATGAAAATAATTTTAATAGCATTTTATTTTTTTCAAATATCTGTAAAGATAGTAGTCCAACATGCATTTTTTTTTTTTTTTTGCAAAACTGTGTTCTAATTTTTTCTCTCTCCCTTCTTTAATTTCTCCCTTTCCAAGACAGCAAGCGATCTGATATAGGTTAAATATATTTTCTGTATTTGTCATGTTGTGGGAGAAAAATCAGACCAAAAGGAAAAAAAACCATGAAAAAGAAAAAATAAACAAACAAAAAGCTGAAAATATTATTTTTTGATCCACCTTCAGTTTTCATACTTATTTCTGTGGATGTGGGTGACATTTTCAATCCCAAATCTATCTGAATTGTCTTGAATCACTCAAATGTTGAGAAAAGCCAAGTCCATCACATCTGATCATCACATAATCTTGCTGTTTTAGTGTACAGTGTTCTCCTGGTTCTGTTCATTTCACTCAGCATGAGTTCATGTAGACCTTTCCAGGCTTTTCTGAAATCAGCCTGCTCATTGTTTCTTATAAAATAATAATATTATATTACATTCATATACCATAACTTATTGAGCCATTCCCCAACTGATGAGCATCCACTCTATTTCCAGTTTTTTGCCTCTATAAAAAGAGCTGCTCCAAACATTTTTACACATATGGGCCCTATGAAAATAACTCTTGTAACTCATTGGCCAGAACTGAAGTTCTGAGTTTAAATTCTCAAAACCAAGGGTTCTGATTTTTCTTTGGTGTTGGGTCCTCCTTTGACACTGAGTATACAGGTTCATGTTTAAAGTTCTCAGTCATTATCATTTTTGCTCAGAATTTCTTCTACAAGCATTAAAATCTGATTCATGTTTTAGTCTCCACAAAAAAGGAAAGATCCCAGGCTAATAAAATATTCAATAAAGAATAGACTTTTTTTAATCTGATAGTTTTTTAAAGCACAAGAACTGTATGTTTAAGTCTGTAAACAGTAGAAATACCGTTTGTATGTCAGAGAGAAAGACAGAGAGACAGAGAAAAGGAAAAGAAAGAGACCAGAGGAAAGAGAAAAGGAAGGAGAAAGAAGGAGGGTGAGAGACAGAGAGACAGAGATATAGAGACACAGAGAGATAGAAATAGAGAGAGAAAAGAGAAAAAAGAAGAGAGGAGGACATGAGAGACAGAGACACAGAGAGACAAACAGAAAGAGGGAGGGGTAGAGGAAGGGAGGGAGGAAGGGAAAGAGAGGTGAAAGAAAAATGCACACATGTACATGGAAAGCGAGGCATTTATTCTTGTTAGTGATCTGAGCAGCAATTAGGAGCCTGACCTAACTCAGGAACAAAATAAGTCACCCATAAGTCACTGAACAAAAGGGAGTGTATTTACCATACCATACCATAGAAAGACTATTCAAGGAAATTTAGCTCTTAGCTTGGAGAGACATAATCTCCCTTACTTCTGTATGGAAATATGTGTTCAGCTAGGTAGAGTGTGGGAATGCTCAAGTCTGCCTGCCAAGTCTGAAGAGACCTGACTCCCAAAGCTCCCAAAGGGCCTTTTATGCCCTTACATGACCAGGAAGCCAACTAACAGTCCCATAGACTAATCAGATCGTGGGGGTAGATTTGTAGTCTTTCAGAGAAAAACCAGTCAAACCTGTATGAAAGAAAGGGTTAGGTCATTGCTGTATCCACAGTAATCTATCCCTATGGGGAGCTCAACTTCCTCAAGGGATACCACTTCTTTGTTCAGAACCGTAACACTAATCTTTCAAGAGGATGGCACTAAGAGTTTGCTAGATTTCCAAGCACCTCACCCCTCCAGGTAGCCCCACGTCTCCCACAGACCTATATAGAATAGTAGGTCATTCTCATTTCCTTTTTTAACAGACTTACTAGACTGATGAATCAGATAGAATGCTATTGATATACTTAAATTGTGAGGTCTCATTTGACAAAGTTTCTCATGCTGTTCTTTTGGGAGAAGAAAAATGGAGAGATCTGAATTAGACAACAGCATGATTAGGTAGAATCAAATTAGTTGGATGGAAGTACTCAAAGAGTAGTTCCATGTCAGTTTGGAAGATGATCTCGTGATGTACCTCAAGGATGTATGCTTGGTGCAATGCTGCTTAACATTTTTAATGATGACTTAGATAAAGGTATAGATGGCATAGTCATCAAATTTGCAGAGGACACAAAAGTAGGAGAGAGCTAGAGCCCTTAATGATAGTCTGGAGCCAAAAAGCCGGAATTTTAATATGAGCATAAAGTCTTACACTGGGGTTCAGATCATTATCTTCCCAAGTACAAAATAGAGAACAATGGATGCATAGTAATTTGTCTAGCAAAAAAAAAAAACACAAAAAAAAAAAAAACAAAAAAAAAAAAAACAACCAACCGGGGTATTTTAATTGTTTAGAAGTTCAATATGAGGCAACAATATAAAAATTAGTGAAATCAGAATGCAGAAAGAGAATGTGCTGTCCAGGAATGGAGAGATGACATTTCTGTTTTATTCTGCCCAGGTCAAACCATATTGACAATATTGTTCTCAGATCTCTTTTGCCATAATTTAGGAAAGAAAGCATCCAGAGAAGGGCAGCCAAGATGGTAAAGCTGATGCCAAGGACTTTGGTCACTGACTTCTGGATAGGGTTGTCTCATCTGCCTTATGATTCAGAAATGCAGTGTCTTATTCATTGAACCAATTACTGAATTATAGGCAGATAGAGGCACCAGGGATTGCTGCCCCACTGACACAGACTGGTAGTGACACAGACCTTTGGCAAATCATTTGACCTCTTACTGATCCAATTTTCTAAGATTAAAAGTTGCAGAGAAGCTATTGGTACAGGAATCACAAGTCCAGTTCTTGTTTTCTTTTTAAGAACCACCCCTTGATTTATCAGAACAATTTTCCAGCACTGCTAAGAATTTCTTTTGTATAAAAAGAGAGTTTTTTTAAAATTATTTTTTGTTAAAGCAGAAAACTTCCCCAGATACATTATGATCTCCAAGATCAGGTTACTATGTTTCTTTCACATCATTAAAGCATCATTTAAAGAACTGACAAGTAGCAATCCAGATTTTCCTGCTCAATAAGCTTCAGTGATTCCCTATTATATCTAGGATCAAATACAGATTCCTCAGCTTGGTATTTAAAGTTTTACATTTAGTATTTAAAGTCTTAAAGTGCTTTTCTAAGACTATTTCCCTCTGGACACTTCTGGATCGAGCAAAATGACCTATCTTCAATTTCTCTTACACAACACTCTGTCTCCCATGGCTTTACACTATGTCTCCGTGCCTGGAATGTACCCCCTTCTCTTTTCCTGTCTTCCTTCAAGGCTCAGTTTAGATGAAATATGAAGATTTTCTTGAACTTCCTGACTGTTCTCCATCCCTATTTGTAGGCCATTAACTTGTATTTAGTGTGTGTGTGTGTGTATGTGTGTGTGTGTGTGTGTGTGTGTACACACACATACACACACAAAATGTGTATACATATAGCCATATGTTATGTAGGTAGAATATAAGCTCTTTGAGGGCAAGAATTCTTGCTTTTGTCACAAATACTTAGATAGCACTTTAAGAATTGCAAAGCCCTTTACATATCTCATTTGATCCTCACAACAACCCTAGGAGCTAGATGCTATTATTACCCCCATAAAAGAAATGAGGAAACTGAAGCAGGCAGAAGTTAAGTGAGTTACTCAATCATACAGCTAATAAATATCAGAGAAAAGATTGGAACTCAGTTTTTTCTTACTCCAAGGTCAATACTACCTATCTGTTGCTCCATCTAGCTGTTCACTTTATGGTACTATCTACTATGGTAGATGCTCAATAACTGCTTGTCCATTATTGAAACTCTTCTCTTAGCAAATTCCATGTTCTCTCCAAAATATCCCAGAGTACTGTAGAAAAAAAAAGTAAGAAATTGTTTGCTTTTCAATTGTTTAACAGTAATGCTTACCGTATGATGTTGATGTACTAGGGAGAGAATGACAAGATGGACGTGGCTACAGTCATGAAACTGTTTGAAACTAGTTATGAATGTCCAAAAAGCTACAATGTTCTCCATTTGATGGAAATGAATCAGGTGCCACTGGACCTGAAGAAGGGTGTGGGGCTAACAAGGCTGCAAGAAATGCGATATTCTTTGGAGGAGATTGACCATGAAAGGAAAACAAAGAGAACAAAGGTAAGATCCCATTCTGAAACTTTCAGGAGAAAAAAGTGCAAGTAGCAGAGGAAAGCAGACCTGGCAATTTCTTGAGCTTTGAACAGCTGTCTACTCTTTATAGTTTAATTCTTGTTTTTTAATCACTGAATAGATACAACCTCAGTCAAGCTGAGACTTGTGGAAGACCTTAGCTTAAAAGGGCCAACATCTCCCATTGCATTCCCAGCTGTCTCTAGTCGTTCTGATCTATATCTGGTCACTGGACCCAGATGGTCTAGAGGGGAAAGTGAGGCAGGTGACCTTGCCCAGCCTTCCCTCACTTAAATCCAAGTAAGTGGAACCAAGAAGTAATCTCCTGTCGTGCTTTTCTGGTCCCAATGATGACTATTTCCATAGCAAGAGATGGGAAGCAGGGGCGGGGAGGCACAGTATTCCAGGGCAGATTGCAAGATACCTTATTTGATGATTGCATAGGGTGCACTATTACAACAAGTTAGGTAAGTTTGTACTCACTAATTAAAACTACTTAACTAGGGAAGGAACTGCAAAACTAAATGGCTTAACTCCCCAAAGGTGCATTCTTTTACCTTCCAAACCCCAGGTACTTTCTATTTTTATCCTTTTTTTTTTTTCTTGTTCTTCAAATCATCTTTCCATTCCTACATTTTTCATATCCAATAGGCATACATTTTATTTCCACTTTTTTACCACTACAAAATGTGCTGCTGGGGTTACTTTAATTCATATGATATCTTTGTTAGATGTAGCTTTTGTGTTAAATAGTGGATGTGAACAAAGGACATGAACATTTTAGTGACTTTTATTCCATAATTTCAAATTGTTTTCCAGGATAGTTAAGCTCCAGAAACAATGAGCCCTATACAACCTCTATTAATGACTTTCTCCTTTTTTGTCTTTGTCAATCTTCTGAGTACAAGTTGTTTTAATGTGCATTTCTCTTATAAATAATTCAGAGCATCTTTTCTTAAGATGTTTGGAATTTGCAGATCTTTTGAAGACTTCATATCTTATGAGCACATCTAATGGGGAATTATTTTGCTCCTATATCTATCAATTTCCTTTATATTTTTCACATATTTTATATACTTTTATGTGTGACCATAAATATATGTGATTATATACCTTAATTAGTAACATTTAAGGCAAAGATTCCTTCCCTCCAAGACAGTTTCTTTTCTGATTCGTGCACTAACTTTGTTTTTGAAAAAGCTTTTAAATTTTATAAATTGAAATTATCTTTTTTGATCTACCCTATCCCTTGCTTGCTTAAGAGTTTCTTTTTAGTTATAGATACAAGAATTAATTCCTGTTCTTTTCTAATTTTTTTAAACGCTGGAACGTTTATATCAATCTATATCAGACTTCTTTGCAGTTTTCCCAGAAGTTTTTGTTCTTGGTTCTAGCCATGTCCCAAACCCCAAAACTCATTGGTATGACATTGTCTTTTCATTGGTAGATATCAATACCCTGAACCTGCATGAGAGATGGGGCAGAGCTGGTGAGAGTGGAAAGAGAAAAGTTCTAGGCTTTTTAAATGTCTTCAAGTTTTTTGAGGTTTTTCAATTTCTTAAGGTCTGGGACTTTTCTGGCTTCCACTTTCAAGGTAGAAGCAGTATAATACCAAACCCACCTCAGATTGCTGAAGAGAAAACAATACTCTAGAAATTAAAAAAAAAAACAGTTTCTTGCAAAATAAGAGATCAGAAGTTATATTCGTATGGAAAGAGCCCCTGTGTTCTTAAGGACTATTCCCTAAATGGAGCATGGGATGTTATTGTGTGGCTCAATAGACATCTGTAGCTTCTTCACCCCATCTGTCTTTTCCAAGGAATATATTAATTTCCTGGCTCTTCTCTACTTAAAAAAGGGGGATACCAAATTAGAATTATATCTACTGCTTAAATATTATTATTCTACTAGGTATGATTTTCAGGTTCAAGGTAATCTTTTGATGGGGAAATGAGGGCTCCAAGTTTTATACCCAAGACTTTACTTCCTTTCCTTCAAATACTACTTCTACAATGAACATACAATAACAACTGGTAAAAATATGTATTTATCCAAAGGCAAAACAGAAATCAGCATATATAGAATGGTATATACCAGATAAGACAGAGTGAAGGAACTCTCCCATTGGAGGAAAGGGAAATTCTCTGATGTTTTTCATGTAGCAGGCTGGGGACTTCCAGCTCCTCTCATTTTGCCTTTTTCCCAGTCTTTATTTTCTCTTCAGCAATCTGAAATGAGATTAACATCTTCCATTTTCATTCCTGAAGCTGGACCTCAAAGGAACTCAAATAGCCTGGAACTCTTCTCTCTCCTGCTTTTGCCAGTTCTGCCCCATCTCTCACACAGGTGCAGAGGTCTGATCTTCACCAACAGACAGAGAGTTCTATGCCAATAGGCTTTGTGGCTAAGGTCATATATCTAACAATAAATATTCCAATGTTCTATTTTTCTGGAGTTTATGTTTTTTAGAACCAATAGTTTTGATGATTACTACTTTGTAGTATCTGTCAATTAGTTAAGCAAGCACTTAAACACTTTGTACTAATACTAGAGAACAAAAATACAAGAAAAGAGAAAGGCAATTCCTGCCTTCATAGAGCTTACTTTCCAATGATGAGAAACATAAAAACATTGAAAAAGAAGTGGGCAAAGATATATGGTGAAGAGGTGAGAGGGCTTGGTAGAAAAAATTCAAAGGGCAACTTGAAGAATTTGAAATGACTGTCCTGGGTGTCCTCCCTTCTGAGAGGAGCTGTCCAATCAGAGAAGCTTCAACATGAAAGGATATTTCCAGTGTATGAATTCCAAGATTGGAATGATCTTTCAGGATGAAGATATTTCTGAGAAATGGCAAGAAAAAAATTCAGGAATACAGACCAGAAAATAAATAAAATTTGAGTTTGGTAATGTTCCCTTCATTCCTACATTGTTGTTGTTGTTGTTTCCCATTATTTCCCATGGAATACCTTTTGTTTCTATAAATAAATTGTGTAATCTTTTCTCTAGATCTGTAAAGTATGCTCTTGGTAATTTAATTGGTATGACTCTAAAATTGTAAATTAATTTAGGTAGCATAATTCTTATTATATTGACATGATTCAACAATGAACACAGCATATCTTTTTCAATTACTTATTTTCCTTTATTTTTGCAAAGAGTGTTTGGTAATTATTTGTATAAAACTAAAAGGCCTACAGCACTTTTAAAAAACAAAAAATCATTTTAGAATATACATACATACATATATATAGATATGCATATATACATATATATATTTATTAATACAAGATAGAACTTTTACATATATACATACATACATACATGCATATATATGTATATATTTAGAACTGAACAATCCAGAAAGGTTATTTTTATAATTAAACTCCTAGATATTTTCACAAAATCACAGAATTTTAGTGTTGGAAGATACTTCAGCAACTATGTAGTCTGGCTCATACCCCCCTCAAAATAATTTCTACTCTATTATATTATGCATGGACTTTTCTTTTTATCATATTGCCTTTTAGTTTTCTGTTCTTTATGAAAAATGCTGATGAATTTTTAAAATCTATTTTGTATCTCACTATTTTACTAAAGTTATTAATTATCTCTAGTTCCATTGTTGATTCAATGGGGGTCATGTTATGGGGAAATAGGGATAATTTTTTCTTTTTGTCTATGTTTATACCTTTAATTTCTCTTGCTTTACTTATAAATAGAATTTCCAGAACTATTTAAAATAAAAGCAAATAGAAGGGATGTCCTCTTTGAACTGAGTATCCTTCTAGTGTTTCTTCATTGCAAGTAATAAAATAGCTTGGTTTCAGATGACCTTTGATAATATTGTAAAAGATCAATTGCAACTACTCCAACCCATATTGTTAAAGTGAGATAATGTCTTGCCTGATTTCCTACAAATATTTTTCTCCACTTGGCAACATTCAGAAGAGAGCTATTAATGCAAAATTTTGTTATAGCTAGAACATTATTTACAAAAGTTGGTTGGATTAGTAGGAATAGTGTTCTGCTACACACACACACACACACACACACACACACACACATATATATATATTAAATAGTCTTCTGCAATGCCCTGGAGTCAGACTCTCTTTTGAGCTTCAATAACAATGATAGTTATTATAATAATATGCATATATACAAAAAGCAGGAGTTTTCTTTTTTTTTTTTTTTTTTTTTTTTTTTGTTCTGGATCCCTTTGGCAGTTATGGCTCTCTTCTCAGAATAATGCTTTTGAATGCATGTGATATAATACATAGGGTTACAAAGAACACCAATTGTATTAAAATACAGATAAATTTTTTTTAATTCATAGACCCAGATTAAGAGCCCTTGACATAAAAGGAAGCAAATTTTCTTTCCTTAATGCTTCAGAGTTGGCACAAGGTCTTCTTGTTCCCTCTCTTTCCCAAATAAAAGCAAAAGATTTGACATTTATAGTACCAGGCTGAGTAAATACTTGTCTATTAATGAATATTGTGTAAGTCCAGTGTTGGCAACAATGACTCATGGAGGAGATTTATCGTTTTTTTTATTATTTCTAGTTGCTACTTTAAGTTTTACAGCAGGATGGAAATGTTTTTAAGGTACTCAGTGGAATCTTTTGCAATGAATATGATTATAGGTTTGCTTACATGTAAAATTTAAACTGCTCTGAAAATAACATACAACTATTATCTACTTAAGGAAATATTTTGGTTAGTGACATAAATGCAAACCAATGGAAAAATTTCCCCCAGAAATATTAAGGCAGGAACTTAATTTAAGTGTTCTCACAATGATGATATTGGTCTTATCAACAGCATTTGATCAAGGAACCAAGGACTTACTTTTTGAATCACTGTAATTAATTAACCAGAGTATCCTAAATGCTATTGGGAATTGTTTTCTTTTCTACAGAATCCTTACAAACCAGACTGGGTAAAATTCAACTATGGAGCCTGGTATTTGCATACCAATTTATGGAAGAAGCGAAGAGCAAATGAACCTCTGTTGGATCCTAAATTGGAAGCTACTTCCAAATATGAAAAGTTGAAAAAGAATCTTCTAGAAAAGGTACATTCACATGTCACGATCTATAATCTCAATTTCATTTCGGCTAAAAATTTCCTTTGTCCATTTGTGACCCTTCTACCTGATTCTAGGATCTTTTGAGAAATATATAATTTTCCTAGACTCTCACAACAATTCAAACCATGAATTCTATAATTAAGGTAATAATTAGAGAGTATATGTTAAGTTCAATAGAAAGTATATGTTAACACAACATGATGGACCCAAAGGATATTTGAATAAGAATATTCAGTAGATGATGGATTAGCTAGTGTGATTGATGAATGTGTTATATCATCATACGTAACTAGGATTTTCCATTTCCCCACCTCAATGTAATGAAATTGATAAAAGAGCATGATTTTTTTTTTATTCATTTTTCCAAATTATCCCCTCCCTCCCTCCACTCCCTCCCCCCGATGGCAGGTAATCCCATACATTTTACATGTGTTACAATATAACCTAGATACAATATATGTGTGTAAATACCATTTTCTTGTTGCACATTAAGTATTAGCTTCCGAAGGTATAAGTAACCTGGGTAGATAGACAGTAGTGCTAACAATTTACATTCGCTTCCCAGTGTTCCTTCTCTGGGTATAGTTATTTCTGTCCATTATTGATCAACTGGAAGTGAGTTGGACCTTCTTTATGTTGAAGATATCCACTTCCATCAGAATACATCCTCATACAGTATTGTTGTTGAAGTGTACGGCGATCTTCTGGTTCTGCTCATTTCACTCAGCAACAGTTGATTTAAGTCTCTCCAAGCCTCTCTGTATTCCTCCTGCTGGTCATTTCTTACAGAGCAATAATATTCCATAACCTTCATATACCACAATTTACCCAACCATTCTCCAATTGATGGACATCCATTCAACTTCCAGTTTCTAGCTACAACAAAAAGAGCTACCACAAACATTTTGGCACATACAGGTCCAAAAGAGCATGATTTTTAAAGAATAATTTCATTGGTATCTTTTTCTATCATTTTATTATATCAAATATATCTTTTTAATCTCTCCCAGAGAATTATCTCATAATAAATTTTGTAATATTCACTTTTGACTTTGTGTATATGTGCATGTGTTTTTTTCTATTTATATTGTTGTAGTTGTTGTGTGCACTGTTTTCTTAGTTCTTACTTCATTCTGCATTCATGGAGATTTTCTTTTATTTTCTATTTATCATATTCACCATTTCTTACAGCACAGTATTATTCCATTATATTCATGTACTACAATTTGTTTAGATATACCCCAATTATTGGACTTTCAATTTTTTGCTATCACAAAAAGTGCTTCTATAATAGTATCAGATTGTTTTGATGATTGTGGCTTTGTAAAATGGTTTGAAATCTGGAACTGCTAGATTTCATTTCTTAACATTTTCCCCATTGATTCTCTTGATATTTTTGACTTTTTTCTTCTTTCAGATTAATTTTGCTACTATTTTGTCTAGTTCTATAAAACAATTCTTTAGTAGTTTGATTGGTATGACACTAAATAAGTAAATTGACTCAGGTAGAATTATCATTTTTATTATATTGGCTCAGCTTATTTATGAACAATTACTATTTCTCCAGTTGTTTAGATCTGTTTTTATTTTGTGAAAAGTGTTTGTAACTGTGTTATTATAAATCCCTGGGATTGTCTAAGCATATCCCAAGAACTTTATATTGTCGATAGCTATTTTAAATGAAATTTCTTTTTCTATCTCTTCCCGTTAGCTTTTATTGGTAACATATAGTAATGCTGACATTTTGTATGGTTTTATCTTATATCCTGCTACTTTGCTGAATTTATTCAGTATTTCAACTAGTTTTTTTAACTGACTTTCTATAATTCTCTAAGCATATCATCACAGCATGGCAAAGAGTGATAGTTTGTTTCTTCATTGACTATTTTTATTTCTTTAATGTATTGTCAAAATGTATGTGTCTTACTACTATAGCTAGCATTTCTAGGACAATATTGAATAATAGTTGTGATTATGGTCACGATTGCAAGGTCTTGTTGAAAAGGCTTCACGTTTATCCCCATTACAGATAATGCTTGCTGTTGGTTTTAGATTGAAACTATTTGTCATTTTAAGAAAGAATCCATTAATTCCTATGCTTTCTAGTGTTTTTGTAGTAATTGTTATATTCTGTCAAAAGCTTTTTCTGCATCGATAGATATAATCAAATAATTTTTGTTTTTATTGTCATTCATGTAGTTAATTATGCTGGTAGTTTTCCTAATATTAAACCAGTCCTTCAGTTCTTGATATAAATCCCACCTGGTCATAGTGTATTATCTTTATGATATATTGCTTTAATCTCCTTACTAATGTTTTATTTTAAAATTTTTGTCAATATTTATCAAGGAAATTGATTTATAATTTTCTTTCTCTGTCATTGCTGTCCCTCGTTTAAGTATCAAAACCATATTTGTATCACAAAAGGAATTTGATAGAGCTCTTTTACTTGTTTTTTCAAATAGTTTATGTACTATTGGGATTAAATTGTTCCTTAAGGGTTAGATAGAATTCATTTGCGAATCCATCTGGTCCTGGGGATTTTTTCTTAAGGAGTTCATTGATGACTTAATCAATTACTTTTTTTCTAAGATAGAGTTATTTAAATAACATATTTCCTTTTTTAAATTAATCTGGGCAATCTATATTTTTGTAAATATCTACCCATTTTACTTATATTGTCAGTTTTATTGGCATATAATTGGACAAAATAATTTCTAATATTTGTTTTAATTTCATCTTCACTGATGAGGCATTCACCCTTTTTATTTTTGATAGTAGTAATTTGGTCAACTCACACCCATGTCCTCTTTGAGCAAGATAGAAAATGGAATTGAAAGAGACAAAGAAAAAAGAAATAAAAGCAAAAGATTATTGAAGCATTTTAAAAATATGCACATAAACAGAAGACTATAAGGGATCCAGATAAGCAGGATAATTTTTAATAATTATATGTTCAATTTATTGTATTTTCCTAACAAAAAGCAAGCTATACACAGCAGAGATTAATAGTGTCATATATATATATATGTGTTTGTGTGTGTGTGTGTGTGTGTGTGTGTATGTATTTCAGTTATACTATGAATGTGGAAGTTTCTAGATTAATGAAATAAGAAATAGAAAACATTTCAGAAAAAAAACTGAACACTCCCCTCTCAATACATACACCTTTCCCCACTCAGAACAAGATAGATTGACAAGTGAATTCTATGACATAATAGAAAAAATAATCCTAAGGTCACAAAATATTTTCTTTATGTAGAATAAGATGGTATTCTACCAAATTCCTAATGTGGAACAAGAAGAGAGAGTTACAAGGGAAAAAATCTTTGCAGCAAAGTTCTATAATAAATGCATGGTCAATAATAGAAAGGGAATTGATGTAAATAAGAACAAAAACTATTCCTGTTTAAGAATCTGATTATTGGATAAATGGCCAAAGAACATGAACAAAGCAGGTCTCAAAGGAAGAAATCTAAGCTATTAAATAGTCATATAAAAAAGTCACTAATAGCAAAATTAAAATAACTCTGAGCTTTCATTTCATATCCATCAGATTGGTAAAGATGACAAAAGGGGAGAAAATCTGGAGAATCTGCACAAGTTCAGGAATACCAATGTATTATTGGTGGAGCTGTGAATTAACTCATCCATTTTGAAATGGTATTTGGAGCGATACCCTAAAAGTCACCAAATCTGTTTATTCAACAGGACCATAATTAAGTATAGTTCCACATGGGAAAGGTGACTGATGTTAAGTGTAAGGAAGGACTGAAGAGTAATGGAAGGCAGAATCTATTCCAGATAGGAGGATCTTTGGAAATTTTCAACTCTGAAGAAGGCCCAGAGTGAACATATCATTGAGCCCAGTTTCACATAGAAGATATGAAAATATTGCTATGCCAAATTAAATACAATTGTGAGCAATTGTAGCCTTGTCTGACACATTGATCTAATTAATGAATGATCCTCAAGACAGAGCTTGCTAATTTTTTTAATGAGTTTACTTCACACTGGAACTTGGTCAATGTATTCACTCTCAACTTCTTCCCACCTAAGGGATAAATGTCATTTTTCTGGTATGAGAGGATAATATTTCCTTGGAAGTAAAGGAGTCACAATTTAGTTTTTATGAATGACTCAACAACACTGTCCAGTAAAATCCTAAAATTTGAACTTGAGGCCCTCTTAGATTTCTCTTGAGAGATTCAAGTCATGGTGTAAAGGAATTGTGGGAAGATGGCAGAATAAGGCAGAAAAATTCCTGGCTCTCCTAAATGCCTCAACAAATAATTTGTGCCTTAAGATATAATGCTGGAGAAGCTGAGGCAAAATAAAGATTATAGAGTTTTTAATATTTTAATTCGAGAGGCAGAAATTGTTTGGGGCCAAAACAGGATCCATGTTGACTCCAGCAGACTGAATCAGACATGAGTCTCAAAGCATTCAGCAATGAGTAAAGAATTCCAGGGATTTTTAATAGGACTTTAGAAATCAATCAAGAGAGACAAATGGAGGGGGGCAGGGTAAGAGCACTGGTGAACGGGAACTTTCAGGAATGGACCATAAAGTTGGTTCTGACAGGTTGGGGGTGAGGATCATAAATTCTGTTAAGCTGGGAGTGAAGAAGAGACAAGAAGTCTGGAACAAGAGAGATATAGGGTGCCAGCTAGGTATCTGAGATGAGCCGTCTGCTTTATGGAATGCTAATGGTCAGGGCTCCTAGCGCTAATTTATATCAATCTTAATGATCAGGAAAAAAGGGAAATTGAGATACTATGATTTAGGGAAACTAATGCAGGGATGCTGAGATATAGAAACTGAGGTATTATAATTCAGGGAAACTGGGGCAGCTAGGTGGCGTAGTGGATAGAGCACCGGTCTTGAATTCAGGAGGACTCGAGTTCAAATCTAATCTCAGACACTTAACACTTCCTAGCTGTGTGACCCTGGGCAAGTCACTTAACCCCAGCCCCCAAAAAATAAAAAAATAAAATAAAATAAAAATATGTAATTCAGGGAAACTGAGGCAGAAAATTTTAAGGAAACTGTGGCATAACCAAGGTAAACTTAAGAGCAGCAAAAATAATTAAAACTTGGAGTAAAGCAGTCATCCAGACTAAGACAACTTGTAAGATTGTAGGAAAGATCTAACCTCATGGAATAAAAATCTGGCTTGTTTGAAATGGAGATACTTCTGGGCAGATATCACTGAGTAAATAAATAGCAAGCCCTGGGGCAACTGTGGTGGTAGCTTTAGCTTTAGCATCTTTTGCCCCCCAAACAGGGGTTGGGCAGCTGCTGAGAAGAGTATGATAGTCCTCCACTGGCGCTGGATACACTGACCAGATAGAGTTCCAAACTGTGGTTGCAAAGAAGGGGAAGTGAGCTCACAGGATGAGTGCAATAGCATAGGGGCAGGAGCACTGCTGGTTGTGGTCACTCACAGGAAAGCAAAGTCCCTGGTTTAGATTCCATGGCAGAGGGGTGAAGTGACAACATCATTAAAAAGCTGAAACAAAGTATCATACCCCACACTCAGGAGCAGAGCCCAGTAACCAAAATATGGAGCCCAGGTACCAGGTCAAGGATAAAATATTATGAACTAGAAAGAAACAATTTAAATAGTGTGGAACTCCAGTCAGGATGACACAAGATTTAGCAGTTTCTACATTAAAATATAAAAAGATATGAAATGTAATATTCCAAAAAGCAAAGGAGTTGGGTTTGAAACCAATATCAAACTACACAGCAAAAGTGAGTGTAATCCTGCAAGGGAAAAATAGATATTTAATGAACTAAAGAACATTCAAATATTCTTTTTTTTTTTTTCTTGCTGAAGCAATGGAGGTTAAATGACTTGCCCAGGGTCACACACCAGGAAGTATTAAGTGTCTAAGATTGGATTTGAACTCTGGTCCTCCTGACTTCAGGGCCAGTGCTCTATCCACTGCACCATTTAGCTGCCCCACCATTCAAATATTATTGAGAAAAAGACTAGAACTGAACAGAAAACTGGACTTACAAGAATAGGAGAAGCATAACAATTAAAAATGAAATAATAATTATAAGGAGTTTAATAAGATTAAATTGCTTATTTCTTATATGAATTCTGATAAGGAAAGGTTGAAATCCCCCTCTATTGTAGTTTTGTTATCTATTTCCATCTGTACTTAATTTATCTTTTCCTTTAAAAATTTGAGTGCTATTGATCAGAGAAATGCAAATTAAGACAACTCTGAGATACCACCTGTTAGATTGGCTAAGATGACAGGAAAAAAAATGATGAATGTTGGAGGGGATGTGGGAAAACTGGGACACTGATGCATTGTTGGTGGGGTTGTGAAAGAATCCAACCATTCTGGAGAGCAATCTGGAATTATGCCCCAAAAGTTATCAAACTGTGCATACCCTTTGATCCAGCAGCGCTACTACTGGGCTTATATCCCAAGGAAATACTAAAGAAGGGAAAGGGACCTGTATGTGCCAAAATGTTTGTGGCAGCTCTTTTTGTTGTAGCTAGAAACTGGAAGATGAATGGATGTCCATCAATTTGAGAATGGTTGGGTAAATTATGGTATATGAATGTTATGGAATATTATTGTTCTGTAAGAAATGACTAACAGGATGAATACAGAGAGGCTTGGAGAGACTTACATGAACTGATGCTGACTGAAATGAGCAGAACTAGGAGATCATTATTCACTTCAACAACTGTATGGAAGTGGATCTAATTAAGTTCCAATTGATCAATGATGGACAGAATCAGCTACACCCAGAGAAGGAACACCGGGAAATGAGTGTAAACTGTTTGCATTTTTGTTTTTCTTCCTAGGTTATTATTACCTTCCAAATACAATTCTTCCTTTGCAACAACAACAACAACAACAACAAAAATCGGTTCTGCACATATATATTGTATCTAGGTTATATTATAACATATTTAATATATATAGGAATGCCTGCCATCTAGGGGAGGGGGTGGAGGGAAGGAGGGGAAAATTCGGAACAGAAGGGAGTACAAGGGATAATGTTGTAAAAAATTACCTATGCATATGTACTGTCAAAAAATGTTATAATTATAAAATTAATAAAATAAAAAAAGAATTAATTTTTTAAAAAATTTGAGTGCTACAGCATTTAATGCATATATATTTAGTATTAATTTAGTATTAATATCACTTCCTATCTATGGTATCTTCTAACATAAAGTAGTTGCTGTGCTTATCATTTTTAATTAAACCTCTTTTAACTTGGGAATTGGAGAGAAAAGATCTAAGATCTTTTGACTCCTATTGTTGAAAGAGAAGATCCAACATTTTAACCTTCAGGTTGCTGAAAGAAGACAATTATATCATATTCTTATTTCCTACTCTGAGGAATTTTCCTTTGGATGTATTATAGGACAATTCCTTGGTTAAGTTTTAGTAATCTTTTTCCCAATGAGAGAACTTATTCATTTTATATTGTTTGGTATATATTTTCCTATGTATATTTTCTGTGATTTCTGTTTTGCTATCATTTTGAATAAATGGATTTACTTGCTATTTGCTATGTGAATCCATTGTGGAACTAGTATTTAGTAGGAAAGGAATAAAATTTTAATATATAGCTTGAGGCCCTTATTTCTTATTAAGGAATAGAGATAAGGAAAGTAGTTTGAAGATAAAAATTACTTCCCGTACCTAACAATATTTAATGAAGGGATTATAATTATATAAAATGTGATATATATAATTTGAATTATAGCTCATTAGTCCCTCTGTCCAGGGAGAGCAGAGTGATAGCCTCTGTCCTCAACTTTCTGCTTCCCTTCTTGTATAATCAAAGTTTTCCTTAGAGACAGGAAGAGGAGATACTAAACATATCTATTCTTGCTTCCCCGTGAGCTACATTTAGGCAGTTCCCTGTAGGCATGCATAACTTACATGGGACATAATTAAACCAGCACCCATACTCCACCCTTATTTATTTGCTACAAGGGTGAGCTTTTTAGGGAGGAGGTGTGAATTGTGAGAGGAAGTAGAAAAGAGAGAGGGGAAGATGGGGAGAGAGAGAGGGGAGGAAAGAATGGAGAGAGGAAAGAAGGGAAGAAGGGAGAGAAGGGAGAGAGGAAAGAAGGAAGTAAGGAACAACAAAAGGAGGGAAGGAAGGAAGGAAAGAAAAAAGAAGAAAGAGTAGGGAAGTAAATAAAGAAAGAAAGAAAGAAATGAAATAAAGAAAGAAGAGAGGGAAAGGTATCAATAAACCATTAAAAATGAAAATATATAGAAAAGAACCAAAAGGCATACAGATGAATAGACAAGTGTTGGAAATACTATTACGTTTAAAATATACTTTTTAAAAATTATATAATAGAACATGGGATCACCTATTTAAAGTTCGAGATGATTTTAAATATCATCAAGTGCAAGCCCCACCCTCCATTTCTAAATAAGCAAATTTAAGCATAGAGGGATTAAGTAATTTATTTAGGATTATCAAATAAAAAATGTTTAAGTGGAATTTATACTCAGGTCTTCCTGATTCCCAATCCAATATCTTATCCACTCCACCACACTGCCTAAGGAATTGCCACACTAAATAAAGATTCACAATATCATCTACAAACTTCTTTCTTTTTTTCTTTTTATAAACAAACAATTATTTGCTTTTGTTAATGTCTTAATAATTGTTTTTAAAATATTACAATATTAATAATGTTTATGTTCAATAATTTTTTTCTGAATATCCTACTATGAAAAATAATTTTGATATCTTGTCCAAAATTATACCTTTGTCAAAAATGAAACTTATTTTCAATATTTTGACATAGCAAGGTACCTTATATCATTGAGCTAAAATGCTATATTATTGTAATGCTGCCAGAAGTGAATTTATAATTTCTGGATTTTTTTTTACATAAAGCCAAATATTTCTTTGAATTTGTTGGTTTTACTGGTTGCATGACCTGAAGAATTTTATTTTCATTTGGTTGTTATTATTTGCTTTTCTTCTATGTGAAGAAAAAAATGCTTCCCTTCTTGTCCTCAGAGTTGTTGGATCTGTGGTTTGAAAACAGTTCTCTTATTGAGAGCTGTTATAAAAATAGTTTTGATGACTGACCTCTTAAAATATGTCTGATTTCATCTTAGGATGCAACACTCCTGGACCTTCATGCAACAGTTGCTTTCAAAGAATTTATTGAAAGAAAAGGCTACAGGATGCCTACTGTAAGTAAAATGAGAATCTGAGTATCTATGTAAAGTATCTATGAATATCAGATTAGATAGAGTGCTGAAGAGTTAGAAGGTAGATCTCAGTAGAAACATACTATTCCACAGGCTCTTACTTTACTTTTGCTCCAGGTTCAAATTCAATCTAGTGGGTAAAATCTAGAAAATAGCACAAAATTGCAAAACTCTATCACAAGTTTTTTTATGGACTTTCCTCAAACAGAGCTAGGGATCTGGAAATTTTTGAAAAATATGAAATCCACACATAGTCTAATCTAAAGGCTCTATAATCCTTGGAAAATCTTCCTAAAGAACCTTTCTGGTTCTCTACAAATGAAAGTTCCATGAATAAATGAACACTAAAAAAATTTTTAAATTTGTTTTCAAGGGGCAGCTAGGTGGTGCAGTGCAGAGAGCACCAGCCTTGAATTCAGGAGGACCGGAGTTCAAATGTGATCTCAGACACTGAACACTTCCTAGCTGTGTGACCCTGGGCAAATCACTTAACCCCAGCCTCAGAAAAATAAGTAAATAAATGAATGAATGAATAAATAGATAGATAGATAAATTTGTTTTTATTTCCCAATTATCTCCCTCCCTCCAACCTATTTCACATCTTTTGAGAAGGCAAGAAATATGATACCTATTATACATATGAAATCATGCAAAGCAAAATTTTACATGAGGCATTTTTGTGAAAAAAGCAATAAAAATAAAGTTAAAACAAATATGTCTCAATCTGCACTTAGACTTCTTTAATTCTCTCTCTGAAAGTAGATAGTATTTTTTTTATCATGAGTCCTTTAGAATTATATATCATATTAATCAATATAGCTATGTCTTTCACATTTGATTATTATTACAATATTGGTGTTATTTTATAGGGTGTTTTCTAGTTCTATTCGCTACAATTTGAATCAGCTAATACACATCTTCCCAGATTTTTCTGAAACCATCCCTTTCATCATTTCTTATAATATAGTAATTATTCCATCACAATCATATATCATAATTTGTTCAACCATTTCCTAATTATAGGACATCCCATTAATTTCCAATTCTTCCTTACTACAAAAAGAACTGCTATGAATATTTTTGTACACATGGGTCCTTCTCCCTTTTCTTTGATCTCTTTGGAGTATAGACCTAGTATTGGTATTGCTGAATCAAAGACTGTATATGCATAATTGTATAGTCCTTTGAGCACAATGTCAACTTATTCTCCAGAATGACTGAACAAGTTCACATTTCTACCAACAATTAATTACCTGTTTTTCCATTCCCTCCATTATTTCTCCCTTTCCTTTTGTAGTATCTCAGGGTTGTTTTAATTTTCATTTCTCTTAATTATTAGTGATTTAGAGCATTTCTTTTACTTGGCTATTGATAGGTTTGATTTCTTCTTCTGAAAACTACCTATTCATAAACTTTGATCATTTATCAGTTGGAGAAAGACTTTTATTTTTTATAAATTTGGTTCAATTCATTATATATTTTAGAAATTAGACCTTTTCCAAAAGAACTTAGTTCAAAAATTTTCTCCCGAAGTTATAACCTCCTTCCCTTTTAATTTTGGATGTATTGGTTTTGTTTATGCAGAGCCTTTTAATTTCATATATAATTTTAAAATTACCCATTTTACCATTTTGATCTTCTCTGTCTTGTTTGCTTGTTAAGTCTCCTCTTATCCACAGATTATAATTTTTATCATGCTCCCATAATTTGCTTGTGATATTACTATGTCTAAATGGTGTACCCATTCTTGAGCTTATCTTAATATATAGTGTGAGGTTGTGATTTATGCATAATTTCTGCCAAACTGATTTCCACTTTTCCCAGCAGTTTTTGTTGAATAGTGATTTCTTATCCCAATAACTTAGATCTTTAAGTTTATCAAACAATTCATTACTGTGGTCTTTTACATCTATATATTACATATTTAATCTATTCCAGTCATTAACCACTCATTAACCACCATTTTCTAACCTGTACCAGATTGATTTGATGATTACTATTTTGTAGTATAGTTTGAAATCTAGTGTTGCTAGACCACTTTTTTTTATTGATTCTTTTTATGTTTTTGACATTCTGCTATTCCAAAGGAATTTTGTTTTTATTGTTCTAGTTCTATAAAGTTATTCTTTAATATTTTAATTGTTATGGCCCCGAATAAGTAAATTATCTTAGGTAGAATTGTCATTTTATTGTATTGCTTCAGACTACCCATGAGGAATTAATATTCCTCCAGCTGTTCAGATCTGTAAAGTATTTTGTTATTGATTTCATTCATATCCTGCCAGGTAGACTAGATTCACAAGTGTATTGTCTGCATTTATTTTAAATGAAATTTCTCTTTCTATCTCTTCCTGTTCTTATTTTGTTGGTAATATATAGAAATGCTGGTGATTTATGTGGGTTTATTTTATGTTCTGCAATTTTGCTAAGGTTGTTAGTTGTTTTGACTAGTTTTTTAGTTTATTCTCTGGAGTTCTCTAAGTATATCATCATGTTAATGAGTATTTTAGAACTTGCATGGTATACAGTTAGTTTGAAGGTCACAATAAAACTTAAGTAAATTTTTTAGAAAATGGAATTAATGATGCATTGCCAAGAAACCTGATGTGTTCTCTTGGCCAAAAAGAATGCAAAATGGTTGTATAGGTTTTGTATCCTTTTTTTAAAGTTTTGATTCTGTTTTTATTTGCACTATAGGCATTTCCTGAGATACCAAACTCATTACTTGCTTATTTCACTTGGTTCTACCATCTAAATACCATGGATTTAATTGTCATCTCTGTAATGAGGATTCTACTCTATTAATCTCCAATCTCATATTACCAACTGCCTTTCAGACATCTTAAACTGTATGCTACCTTAATTGATGGAAAGGTATAGAGACTGTAAGATCCCATTGTCTCTTTGCACCTTCTTTACTTTGTGGATGACATCAAATTCTTGCTGTTATTGGTGTCTTTAACTCCATAATTATATGGTGGTATTGTTCTTTTCATTATTTCTTCCCTATGCATTTTTTCATATATATTTTCTTTTTTTACTTAATTTTAATAATTTCTTTTGGCACAATATTTTTGTTACATTAATATAATGGATTTTATATTTTAAGATAGTGCTTTCAAGAATATTTGGTAATAAGGTCTTTTCTTACCTGTCAGAGCCTCCTAGGGTATAGTGAGAGTAGAGAAAATACTGGGTCTTGACAAATTCCTTGGTATTTGTATATTTTTGTAACTTCTACTTGCTTTTCTTTGTACTTGTACCTTTTCTTGATACTTAATAAACATTTATTAACTTATTCCTGTCGTATCTAGTCATACCTCAGAGATCTTGCAAGTTCAGTTCCAGACTATTGCAATGAAGTGAGACATTCTGTCAGGAAGCGAATAACCTGATTCATCATGAGTCCTTTGGAATTGTTTTGGCTATTAAGAGTTATTGGGCCTTTCAAAGTTGTTTGTTTTTACTATATTGTTGTTATTTTAGAAATTGTTCTGCTGTTTCTGCTGACTTCATTTTGAATCAGTTCATATAACCTAGGCTTCTCTGAAACCATCCCTTTCATTACTTTTTTAATGACACAGTAGTATCCTACTCCATTTATATATCATAACTTGTTGAGCCATTCCTTCTTAACAGATACCTATGACAAGGATATTTTTGGGGAAAAAAGAAAGGAAAATGTCATGCTTTAGAGAAAGAGTCAGAAATGCTAATGGTTATAATCTTATGGGAAGTTAGCTTACAGCAAAAGCTTGGGATAGTTGCTCCTTTTAATCTGACAAGGGGAAATTGAACCCTGAAAAAAAGACATCAGAAATGGTACCGACCCCTGAATCTCTGGTGACCATTTTGCTAAAGGAAAGAGACAGAAGACTTTCACTCTCTATTAGTAGCATGGGGCAATTAGATAATTTCTTCTTTTCTCCATAATGTTCTGAAAATGAAGTGAGAATTCATCCTTAAAAAGATGCAAGTACATCTGTGAAACACTGTAGGAAATAGAATTAAAGATCTCAGACCTAAGAGTAGCATTTATTTCTACTTGGACATTAATAGTTTTGTTTTCATTATAATAGAGAGTAATAATAATAGCTACCATTTATATAGCATTTATTATATGCCAGGTATTGTATGACTCTGGAAGGTAAGTGCTACTCTTATCCCCATTTTGCAGATGAAGAAATGAGGCAAACAGAAGTGAAGTGACTTACACAGAATCAGAAAAGTATTTGAGGCCATATTCAAATTAAGTTCTTCCTGACACTAAGCTCTGGGATCTATTCATTCATGATTACTGCCATTTATAATTCCTCTGTAAGCAGATATATTAGGTCCCAAATGTGGCAATCCCAGCAACCCTGATGGAGAGAAGTTCTAATAATTTTTGCAAATCTTTCCCATTTTTCTTCTACTTGTAATCCTTCTTTCATTTTCATCCTGAATATTCTTGGAATGATTTTGCTTAGTCAGATGATTTCTTTAGACTGGTTTTACCCTAGATTTTTTTCCCCTCTGCTTTATGAGATGATATTATTGATAATCATCTTCTTGTAAGCCTTTTACAAACAAGTTTTACAGTCTCTCTCTCTCTCTCTCTCTCTCTCTCTCTCTCTTCTCTCTCTCTCTCTCTCTCTCTCTCTCTCTCTCTCTCTCTCTCTCCCCCTCCCCCATCTGTCTATCTGTCTGTCTTTCCCTTATCCCTCCCTGCTCACCCCCCTCTTTTTTTCTCTCTAGATAAATAGATATAGCAAAGAAGGAAAATGTTTGCTGACTAAGATGATTCTTTAGTTTTTTCCACCTTTTTACTATGGTAATTAATTTACATTGGTTTAACTTCTAGATTAAAATATAATCAATGTTAATGCCATACCTCTTGTACATTCTCCTTTTTTTAATTTTTAATACCTTGTTTAAATTATTCCTAAATTCCTTAGCCTAACAAAAACCACAAGTTCTTTGATCATTCTCTAATAATTCTTTTTATTTCTTTACTATTCATGATTTCCCCTTCCCATTGTTATTCAAGTAATTTAATTTTCCTTCCTCTTAATTGGCTTATTTTGGTCCACATAAATGTCTTTTTTAAAGAAACAAATTATTTTGTTTCTTGTTCTTTCTGCATCCTGTCTCTCCCTTTTGCAATCTCTTCAAAAAGTTGCCAAAATGGTTTCATAATGCACAGATTGAATCATATCACTCCTCTGTCTGAGGAGCTTCAAAAGGTTCCCGTGACCATTAAGAGAAAATGGAAACTCTTTTTCCCCCCCCACATTTAAAGCTCTTCATAAGCTGGCTCTAGCCTGAGCTCATTATATATTACAGGACTCTCATATACTCTATGCTCTGGTCAGACAAGACCATTGACTATTCATGTACATGGTATCCTATCTCCCTTTACTCATGACTGAAATATGATCGTTCCTTATCATTACCTCTTTGAACCCTTGATTACTTTCAAGGCTCAGCTCAAGTGCAACTTCCTTAGTTGCTTGCCCTGCCATCACTTTAGATTTATTTTTTATGTATTCTATATGTATTTGTATTTATTGACTTATTAACGTAGAACATGCCTTTAGCAGGATTCCCTAGAGGTTGAAGACTCTTTCCCTTTTGAAACTGTATTTCAGTCACCTTGCATAGTGTGTTGCATATAGAGCAACTAGATGACACTGGCTAAAGGGCCAGGCTTGGAGTCAAGAAGACCTGAATTCAAATCCAGTCTCAACACCTACTAACTGGATGACTCTGGGCAAGTCACAACCCTATTTGCCTCAGTTCTTCATCTGCACAAGTCAGAAACAACAGGAGAAAACTGATCATAGTGGGACTCAATTTAGGAGTCCTGGACTTTCAATCTGAATAAGATAAACTGAGTCACATAAGCACTACTTCTTGACTTAATTCATCAGTTTTTCCCTGTTTGTCTGTCTTTGTGTGCATGTGTCTATCTGTGTCTCTGTCTAGCTCTCTTTTCCTCTCCCTCTCTCTGACTCTCTCTGTCTCTGTTTCTCTCTGTCTGTTTCTGTCTCTCTCTGCTTCTGTCTCTGTCTCTGTGTGTGTATCTCTCTCTCTTTCTGTCTCTGTCTCTTTCTTTGTTTGTCTATCTCTCTCTCTCCCCCCCACCTTTTTTCTCTTGCTCCCTGTCTCTGTCTTGCTTCCTTCCTTTCTCTTGCTTTTTCCCTGACACAGCTCAAGTCACTAAATATCTGGGGAAGACATGGATACTGTCCAAATAACTTTCAACTTAAACTTGAGATACTTTCTTTCTCTCGGGATGGAGAGCAAACACTGTTGTCTCTTTAAGATACAGCTCCTCTTTAGTTCCTGGCATAAATTACTTTGTGTTTCAATCCATAGACTTCTTCCTCATCAGAAGAAATCAATGTCAGGGTATCCAGAGTTGTTATTTCTTCTTGGCAGAATAATTAACAAAGTGTCAAAGAAATAAGTACTTTAAAACAAAACAAAAACAAAAACAAAATACATTGACCATAATATGCTATAATAATAAAATATATTAATGATTAACATATAACAATATTATAATACTATGCTTTATTTCATCCCTGCCAAGAGAAGGAAGGGATGTTTTGCTTTACTGTGGAGCAAGACTGATCATTATTTTAGTCAGAGTTCTGTGACATTTTTTTGTGCACTCTGTAAAAATTTTCTTGGTTCTGCTTATTTCATTCTGCATAAGTTTTAAAAATAACATTTTACATTAAAATTCCCTAATCAATTATATTATTTACATTAAATATTCCACAATTTATTCAATTATTCCCAATTTGACAGAAATCAACTTTGTTTCCAGTTTTTTACTATCACAAAAAAGGAGAGTTATAAATTTTATTTTTATAAAGGTAATGTTTCACTCAGAGTTTGATCTCCTTGGTATGGGCCAAGGGGAAATATCAGTAGAATAGAGGGCAAATATAAATTAGTGACTTTTCCTGAATAGTTTAAATTTGTTTTTCCGAATTTATTAAACTAATCCATAACTATAATAGTGAATTTAGTATGTCTCTTTTCCTATTGCCTATACAAAATTTTCCACTGCTAACTTTGTTCATTTTGCGCTTTTGATGAATTAAAAGTAAAACTCAGAAAATTTTAATTTGCCTTTCTCTTTTTAGTTCTTTGTAGCATTCTATCACACGACTGTCAATAGCTCGAACTTCTTTTGAAAATGTCATTCATATCTTTTTGCCAGTTACTTGTTAGGGAATTGCTCTTAATAATATATTTTATGTCAATTTTATCATCTTGGATATCAGACTTTTATCAGAGATATTTGATGAGAAGTTTTCTCTGCAAATAACAGCTTTTTTCTTATCCTATCTAATGTACTTTGTGCCCAAACTTTTCAGTTTAATGTAATAAAAGTGATTTACTTTATTTTTTAATAATTTCCCCCCAGCCATAGTTGTGAAAGGGATTTATTTCGATTGTATATCCATATGGTACTTACTGTAGTAGATGATATAGGACTTGGTTTCAACCTTTTTTTCTGTCAGATTGGTTTCCAGTTTGCATATTGTCTTCCCCATTAGACTGTGAGGTGTTTGAGGTCAGGAACTGCTTTTGCCCTCCCTTTTTTGTATCCTCATGCTTACAGGCTTACATATGCCTGAAATATAGTAGGCACTTAATAAATGCTTATTGATTGACTAGTTGATGGTATGGGCTGATTGTAGTTTTAATCAGAATTAATTTCTGAAACCTTAGAGAGAGCCCAAGCTAGCTAATTGTGTTATTACTATCAGCATTACTTCTCATATACCCTGAAAGTACCTACAATTGAAATTCTAGGCAGTGGAATTATTTACTGTCTCCAGGTTTAGTCCATTACTTTTAATAAACCTAAATCTCTGCAAGTGTTTCCTTCACTGCCTGAGCCAGGAGCTGATTTAAGCAGTCCTTTTGCTGCTCAGGGATTCTGTCTTTCATTTAGTGACTGGGGTAACTGTTCATAATTTCTCTTCACCTTCTCATTTAGAAATGAATCAAACCATCCTTTGGCAGTAAGTAGTTGTGGTGAATTAACTATGTTGGTCTTCATCATTGCAGGGGCTACCCCAATTGTTATATAGAGATCCTCAGCCACATCTTCTCCTATTCTCTTTACCTCAAAACTCTTTAGCATCATCCCTACTCTATTATCCCCCCCCAGTTTCTTAAAAAAGTGATGACTCTTCTCCATACTAAGACCAACATATTTACATGAGTTATGATCCTATCTCCCCTCATCTTTTCTTACGGATTGCATTCTGAGACATTCAAATCTCAAATCTTTGACCTCTTCCTATTGTCTTCAACTATTCCCAAAATTCTCCAATCTTTAAAAACTTCCACAAGAGCTTACCATCCCTTCAAGGTATCATCCTACATCTCTCCTCTCTTCCTCAACCAATTTATAGAAAAAGTTGTCTACACTTATTGCTTCCCTCTCTCTTCCTTCCTCCCTCCCTTCTTAGCCTTTTTTGGAGAGTGGGAAAGACAAGGCAATCAGAATTAAGTGACTTGTCTAGGGTTATAAAAGTAGATTAAATGTGTGAGGCTAAATTTGAACTTGGAACCCCCTGACTCCAGGAACAGTACTCTGTCACACCAGGTAGCTAACTTACTCCTTAATCTTTCTGAAATGCAGCTTCCAAGCTCAGGAAATTACTTTATTCGCAGTTATCAGTGATCTCTTAGTTGTTTCATTTGAAGATCTTTTTCTCCGGTCTCACCCTGCTTGACCTGCCTTTATTTGACACTGTTATCTACACTCTCCTCTTGGATACAATGTTCTTCCTCTTTGAGTTTCCATGATTACTCTTTCCTCAACTTTTCTTTTTATTTCTTCTTCACAGGCATCCTTGCCTCAGTTCTCTCCCAACTCCAATCCATGCTATACAATGACTCTCCTGCTCAATAAATTCTATTGGATTTCTGTTATTCCTAGGATAAAAATCTAAATTTCTTAGCTTTTAATAGCCTATACAACCTGGTCCTGAATTAGCTTTCCAGCTTCACTGGGCATGATCTCCCCTCCTATACTCTTAAATCTTGTCAAACTATCCTCTCTACTCTTCCCTAAGAGCCAGTTCCCACTTCCATAGCTTCAAACTGTCTTTTCCTCATGTCTGAAATGTCTTCCTACCCCCTTACCTCTGTGTCCCAAAGTTTATCACTTCCTCTAAAATACACTTCAAGCATTATCTAATACATGACTAAAGACTTTATTGGTTCTCTCCTTCCCAAGCTATCTTGTATTTATTTAGGATGCATATATTGTATTTACTCACTTTAGATTTGTGCTGCATTTATTTTTACATATATTTGTCACCTCTCCTGTTAAAATGTAAACTCATTGTAGATGGGTTTTTCTTCCTTGTGGTCACACCCCTAGCAGCAAAAACAGTGCCTGATATATACATTCAATTCAGTAAACATTTTTAGGTGCACACTATGTGCCAAGCACTGGGGAGACAAATAAGAAAAAGAAAGAATCCCTGTCCTCAAGGTGTTTATAGTCTAGTGGGGGAAGACAGTAGGTAAAAAGAAGCTGAAGTAGGGGATACCAGTGGGACACCTCAAAGTGATGGAAAACCACTGATGGAAAATGGAGTCTTATTTTGACCTGATCCAGATTAACCTAAGATGCTATGAGGTGAAACTAATATTTATCCATGTAATGTGTGCCGTGCATGTAATTGCACAAACGTCTAGGGGTACTCATGTTAATTATAGTATGTACTGAAATCTATTTACTTGATTACATACTAAAGTTATGCTTTATACATATACATATACAGCAAGTGCTGTAGCTAGAGTTGTCAACACATTGTATTGCTGTTTATTTATTTGCATAAATACTCATGCTTCAGCCTGTTGTTATTTATATAACAATAAATGTATGTCTGTGAACAGCTCTGGCTAATGCTGTTGTCTGCTTCTTTTTTGGGGGGGAATCTCTAGTTTCTCTCCAGATTGTTCAAGAAGGATGACAAAAGCTCCTCTGAAAGTAATCGCAAGATCTCCCCTCAGCCATCTCAGTTGCTGATGCAGCTAAAGGCAAGGAAAAGAATCAAGAATGAAAGGTAGCCAGAAGTAAGCAGTAGAAAGCAGAAGGATTTTTCTTCTTCCTGCTTCCTCCACTCCTCCTTTGTTTTTAAAAACGTTAAATAAACTTGTTAATTAGAACATCCACTAGAATTTTGTTATGCAGCTTTTACTCGGCAATATGAAAAGTAGCTCTTACTGCAGAGGACATATCTCATGGAGACCGAAGAGTGACAGTGACCTGAGTTCAAATTCCCCTTCAAATATTAGCAATGTGACTCTCATAGAATCTTGGACTCTAAGAGAGAATTCAAATCCTATCTCTTAGTAACTGTGTGGCCGTAGGCAAGTCATTTACTCTCTGACTCAATTTTCTCATCTGAAAAATGGGGATAATAATAATGCCTACTTCCTAGGGTTATGAGAATAAACTGATATGATTTTTACAAAGTGCATTGCAAACTTTATATAATTTATAAATTTTAGCTATTATTGTTATTTAATTCATGAAAACTGTCCATCCTTCTGAGGTAAATTGTCTTTTTTAAAAACACTGTACACACACATATAGCATACACTGGATATATATGTATTTATATATGTAAATACATAAACACATATATACATGTAAAATATATATATATAATTTAGGTAAAAATGTAGATGTTGTGTGTGTGTGTATGTGTGTGTGTGTTGTGTATGCTCATGTGTGTGCTCTTTCTCTTCAGTTTCATCCTGATCACTGCTTGCTGTAATTTTGTTTTCCTTTTGAAGAAATGTTTGTCTTAGCAACAGATTTCTGTCTTAGCCTATAATGTAAGATCATAGGGACTTAAAGAGAGCTCCTGAAGTCATATAGTCTGTAGTATTTGTGGTATGCTGAATGTCCTCTGGAATGAGAACATTAAAAATTTTCCTTTGGGAATTTGTTTTTGTTTTTGGCTTTTTTTTTTTATTTGCTTCAAAGACCTTGACTCAAGTCTGTTCTAGAATTAGGGTGAGAAAATTGCTTGCAGATGGTTGGATTTGGAGAATACCTCTGAAATTTGAAGCTGGGGCAGCCCCCACGTGCCTGCTTTCCAGAGGAAGGGTTTATTTCTGGGTTCAGTCCATCCTATCCTATGCAGGCAGAGAAACTTCAGAGCTGACTGAAGCTGACAGGTGCTACTGATTTTTTTTTTCTTCCTGACCTGTGATTTCATCACTGTGAGAAACTCATAACAAATGGTCACTAACTTGGGCAAGATTATATCTTGGAGCAGGGCATCTTAGCTACAATCTACAGATCCCCAAGCAGTCTCTGCATAGATTTCAGAGGACCTGAGAATTTAGATGGGGAAAAATTATAAAGTTATTTTCGCTAACATATAATTGAAATTGCCTTCGATTATGAATGTGATAACACTTCCTAGCTATGTGACCTTGGGCAAGTCACTTAACCCCAGCACTAGGAAAAAAAAAATTATGAATGTGATAAATCCCAGTAGTATTAGCACTGCCTGTGATTTCTTGTTGGTCCTTTGTTCTTGAAGAAGACCAGTGACATCAGGATGGTGAAATCTTGATTTGCAATTGGATTAACTAAGGCAGCACTGTGCAAAGTCATCAGCCTTACCTTTTCCTCCAGAATCATTGGGGTCCAGTGGCAAGCCATAGGTCAGGAGGTCTGGAGATGGTATGGCCCTGGGTATAGTGAGAGACTTTAGCTTTTTAAGCTAAGGTGTTTTCCAGGTTTCAATTTATCTGAGATAACACCCATTCGGTGATTAAGGCCAAGTAAGAATTGAGGTAAAAGATGGCCTAGTTTGCCTTCACAAAAGAACCAATCAGGGAGAGGAAAAACTTCAGTTTTTGGCTAGAACAGAAGAAATTGCTTTTTACTACTACCTGTGACAATCGCCAATAGAAGTCAGAGATATTTTAATATCACGTTATATTTGAAATTGATTCAATTAGTGCTTGACAGAGTATGCCTTTTGGCTTATATCAAAGAATACCTCACAGTTTAAGGTTATTACTAAAGCTAAGTCACTCATATCTAAACCTACATACACATGCACACATACCCCAGTGGTCTTCACATGAATAGTGTCATCTGCACCCACAGAGAAGACTGTGGGAACTGAGTGTGGATCACAACAGTATTTCACTCTTTTTATTGTTGTTTGCTTGAATTTTGTTTTCTTTCTCATTTTCCCCCTTTTTGTTATGACTTTTCTTATGTAGCATAATTGTGGAACTATGTATAGAAGAATTATATATATTTGACATATACTAGATTACTTGCTGTCTAGAGAAGGGGATGGGGGAAAAGTGATGAGGTGTGAGAATTGAAGATTAAGAGATGCTCTAACAGCAATGGGATCCCCTTGGCCAGTGACAGGCTTTGCAAAAGAATTTGCAAACTCCAATGAATACTGACAAGGTTTGTGGCAAAAATGGGTTTATTTACACTAAGAAGACAGCTTTCTAAATGAGCAAGATCCTGTTAGTAGTATTGCAAAGAGGGGTTTACATTGAGAAGAAATTATCTTCATCAGTGAGTCCTATTAGGACTTCTGCAAAGATTTACTGAGCAAGACTGTTGGGCTAAGTCCAGAAAGGCATTAGCATTCAGGATTCAGGGATTCAGAGTTGTTTTTTGAAGTTCGAGGAGGAGGAGGTTAAGGACTAATTTTTCCAATTCAATAGAGGGTGATAATTATGCCCCAAGCCGATTAAATGAGATTACTTATCTAGGAGTTTCCCTTATGGTTGGGTGGGCCTTTCTCAGAGTCTGGGGGGTTTGAGAGTTAGGAATACTCTTCCCCCAAAGATTAAAGGGGATACAATTTATATCAGGGTTTCCCCAAAGATTAAAGGGGACACAATTTACATCATTTTCCCCCTTCAAGCAGTCACCCCAAATTGATTTGGGGCAAAGGGACGAAGGTCTCATCTTCTGTAGCTGTTTCAAGCTGACAAGGGTTGTAGAGTTGTCCCTATCTTCAATGGAGGTTCAGGCCAGGAGGGGAAATGTGATCTGAAGATAGCAGCAGAGGCATCTAAGGGATGTTGTGTGTCCAAGTCAGGTGTCCCATAGAATGGGCCATAGAATGCTGGCAGGGGCCATAAAATGACATCAAGAAAAGTAGGAGAGAAAATGCTAGGAGCAAAGTTCTCATCCTTGGAGTGGGAAAGAGTTAGGAACAAGAGTGAGAGTGAGGGAAAGAAGGACCCAGACAATTTCACCTTTCTTTCTCCACAGTGCTCACAGGAGTACTCTGAAATACCTGAGAAGTAAAAGCTGGACTATTTGTTGCTCTGCGAGGAGCGAGGCAGGCTTAGGCGAGGTACGATCTCTTTTAGCAAGCTTCTTGATGCCTCCAGAGCCTTCTCAGGACTGCAGGGAAAATTCTATCTAAATAGTAAAGGTTGAACCCAATCTCCCCTGGATATGTGCACCTTCTCTGAACAGGCTTCAGGAGAGGGGGAGGTTTAAGAGCTGAAATTTGGCTTGAGTGTATTTGTTCCTGCAGGCTATAAGAAGGGTATAAGAATTGGGAGCTGGGAGAGTAAAGGTGTCATAGTCAGGGGTGAATGAGCAGCAGCTTTAGCTGCAAACCTATTCCTCTTGGCTTGAAGTGAATCTCCCTTCTGGTGTCCTTTACACAATATGACTGACACCTGTCTGGATTTATGAACAGCTTGTAGTAGCTGTAGAATTTCTCTTGCATATTTAATAGGAGAATTCTTTGCTGTCAAAAGTTCCCTTTTTTCCATATAGCCCCATGAACATGCAAAATATGAAAAGCATATTTGGAGTCCGTATAGCTGTTCACTATCATTCCCTTCCCTGGTTCCAAAGTTCTGATCAGGGCAATGAGTTCAGTTTTCTGGGCAGAAGTCCCAGAGGGCAATGGCTTAGCTTCCAGGGTGCTATTGAAGGTAAACCACTCACTAAAAAGCCACTGATGCCCTTTGGCTTCTAAAATGCTCTGGTGTCCTAAAGTAAATTTTGAGGCTGCTTCTCTAAGGCACAAGAGCCATTCTAGGGAAACTTGAGTCCAGTTCCTTTGAGAAATAGGCAATGAGTCTGGGATCTCCCAGGGGCTGGCCCTGCCTTTCAGAACTGCAGATTAAGACAAGACTGTAATTAAGTGGCTCCAAATCTCTTAACTCTTTAGTTAAAAGTTTATACTTAAGAAATTTCTCAATCCTGACAGAGGATTTTCCCCAGATTTCAGAAGGACTATGGGAAGGTTAAGAGAAGCACAAAAAGACCATCTGGAGGTCCCCAATCATCATTAAATCATACCCCAATAAGGGAGCAAGATAGTAGAGAATAATAAGGAATGAGTGTTTAAATAACAGATAAACAAACTGGCAAGGCAGAGGAAAAGTCTCCAAACAATTCTTAAGTTACCCTACAATCCCCATTTTATGGGGGGAGGGGCAAGTGAGACTAGAGTGCCAGAGCAAGAGGGAAGGAAAAGTCCCCTTAGCAAAAAGAAATTCAGTGGTCACATCCAGGGTAGCCAGGGTTCCACTATCATGGTAGAGCAAGCCCTAAACTTCTGCAGAGGGCAGGGCATTGGAGGGCAGCTTGTCCCCTGTAGGCAGTCTCTCCCCCAGTGCCCCTCCTGGTTGCACTCAGGGCCAGGACTGGCGAGTTTCTTCAGTGGACAGTTTCGAGCCTGCTGGTCTTGTCCATGACACCTAAAGCACAAACTCCTAGGTTTCCCGGAAATGTCAGCAGCCAAAATATGGGATTGTTCTCCATTTCTTGCTTTAACTCTGCAGTCTTTTTCCTCTGCTGTTGCAAAAGCTGATTCTAAGATATCCAGGGTACTAACGCGGACACAACATTTGGCATCCAACATGTGGGCCAAGCACCCTACTTTCACTGAAGAAGTCCTCCGGTGACCAAGAAATTAGGTGAGTATTTTAATAGACAAATAGGGAACTTGCTTTGTTAAGGGCTAACCTTTTCTAGCTGAAATGGGGCAGATGTTAGGAAAAGATTCTCCCCAGTTCCCAGCCCCACCCCCACCCCCACCCCAAAGAGGTGCTATAGAAAAGCATGCTTAAATAAATTGAGGGGCAAAGTTTAATTATAACCTGGGAACAGATTGGTAGACTCTTGGATACATTAGGACACATGTCCCCTTGGTTCTTAGAGGAAGAAGAAATAAGTGTAAATAATTGGAAACTTGTGGGAAAACAACTTTGCAAATACTACAACAATAGAGGTCCTCGTTCAATGTCCACAAAAGCATTTTATATATACGACATAATTCAATTGGCCTTAAACAGTCTTGCAAGTTGTAGAAAAAGGAAAAGTTTTAGTAAAGGCCAGATGAAGTGTAAGGGAAAAAAAGGAAGACAAGGAATAGTCTCAAGACCATATTGCCAGTGGGCATGGGAACTTAAATGAGTTTCAAGGGTGTGATGATTTTGGTTCTCTTGAGGAAGGTTTAAATTCGCCTAGGGAGCAGATTATTAACATGCCCTCATCAACTCCATCTTCAGGGATGTTGGAAGGAGGAGTAGTGGGAGGGGCGGTGATATCACCAGCACCTTCCCCCCAGCAATCACCCCCTCCTATGACTAGATTGCAAAAGGCAGTACTTAAAGCTACAGAAGAAGGGAAGGAAATAGGTGATCTGAGATTCCAAATATATCCCATGATTCAACAGTTTAACTCTTTAGGTCAAGAGTAGAAGATACATCCTTTTGATATAGCTGTCCTCAAAGACCTGAAAAGGGCTTGCTCTCTTTATGGGGCTACATCAGCTTATATCAAGATGTTACTACAGAATTTGGCTTATGAAGTTTTAATCCCTAGTGACTGGAAATCTATAGCAAGGGCATGCTTAGAACCTGGACAAAACTTGTGGCTTTCTGAATATAGTGATGAGCTCTGTAGGATACAAGCCCAACAAAATAGTCATAGTGGAGTTAATACTTTAATCACCTGTGACCAACTAACAGGTGTAGGTTGTTATGCAGAAATTTCAGTACAGATTAATTACTCCATAGCAGCATATGAACAAATTGCTGCTGCTGCTATCAAAGCATGGGCTTCTCTCCCCAGTAAAAATGACAAGAGCAAGACCTCCACAAAAAATTGTAAAAGAATCAAATGAACCTTTTGCTGATTTTGTGGCACGTTTGCAGACAGCTGCCATACGGACTAATGGTGAAAATACAGTAACAGACACTTTGGTAAGGCAAATTGCTAAAGAAAATGCTAATGAGGTTTGCAGAAAGATTGTACTAGGACTACATAAAGATGCTCCTTTAGAGGAGATCATAAGATGCTGTACCACAGTGGGCACAAATGCTTTTTATAGCCAGGCTATGGTGCAGACTTCCCAAGATCCCAACATAGGAAGACAGGGTCCCTTGTGGCAAGGGGTTTCCAGAGAGACTCATCAATGCTTTCAATGTGGTAAAGTAGGGCATCTGAAAGCTCAATGTTGGTATAGCAACAGAGTGAGAAAACAGGGTGGGAGAACAAGACCCAATACCCCATGTCCAAAATGCAACAGAGGTTTCCATTGGGCATCAGAGTGTAGACTGATTCAGGGAAACGGGATGAGGGGCCCAGCTCCAGGGCCCCAGGCAAAAAACACTTGGGGCATGATGGCAGCTGATACCACACCCAGAGAGTGCCTAGAAGTTCAGTACCCAGACATGACCAATCATCCAGGAAGCAACATGATGGGAGAAAGGGATTACAATTGGGGAGTTGTATGCAGCTGGGACAACTGAGATACCCCCTGGAGAGGTGAAATTTGTTCCTTTCCAGCCTATGGATCCCTTGCCTCCCAGCACAGTGGGTTTGACCATTTCACCTCCTGAGAGTACTTACAAAACAGTGTCCATCCATACACTAATGTGGGAAACTGGGGAATGTGTACCTTATATCCCAGTAACCAATACAGGTAGACAATGTACAACTTATCAACCAGGAGAAGTAGTAGCATCAGGTTTACTGATACAGACTTCTAATGGGCAATCTGGTGATAGTCGCCCAGATTCTGACTCCAAGCAACAAAAGCAGGAATATACTGGCAGCAGCTGTAACAGCTGACAGACCTATGCTCACCATCTATGTAAGTGGCATACCATTAGAAGGATTGGTGGACACAAGTGCAGATTGAACAGTCATTAGAGGTGCAAACTGGCCCAGTCACTGGCCAAAGATTGTAAGACACCTACATGTCTGGTGTAGGAGGATCAATAGCAGCTGAAGTTATTGCTACCCCTTTGAGATGGATATTTGAAGGCAAAACAGGAGTTTTTACTCCTTTTATGGTTGAAAAAATCCCCATCAATCTGTGGGGAAGAGATATTTTATAACAATTAGGCTTAAAAATTAGTACTTCAGTTTTTTAGGCAGGGCTGCTGTTGAAGGCCTGCCAACACTTTCATCTCTTCCTATCCAATGGAAAACTGATACACCAGTGTGAATAGAACAGGGGCCCTTAGGTAGCAATAAAATTCAGTCCTTATTAGATATAGTACAGGAGCAACTTGACCAAGGACACTTACAACCTGCTCTAAGTCCTTGGAATTCTCCTGTATTTGTTGTAAAAAAGAAATCTGGAAAATGGACGATGTTGACTGATTTAAGAAAGGTAAATGAACAGATGGAAACTATGGGAACTCTTCAGCCTGGACTTCCATCTCCTACTCAATTGCCTAGAGAATGGCCTCTTTGGGTTATAGACATTAAGGATTGTTTCTATTCTATCCCTGTAGATAGGAGGATATGAAAAGATTTGCCTTTTCAGTGCCCAGTGTTAACTTAGCTGAGCCTTATAAAAGATATGAATGGACAGTTTTGCCACAGGGAATGAAAAACAGCCCTACTATGTGTCAAATGTATGTTGCTGCTGCTCTTACTCCAGTAAGAAAAGCATTTCCAAAAGAAATGTTATTATATTACATGTATGATATATTGGGATGTGCACCTGAGGAACAAATGTTCGAAGCATGTCTACAAAAAACCATAGAAACACTGAGGAATTATAAATTGCACATAGTTCCAGAAAAAATTCAAAGACATGCTCCTTTTCAATATTTAGGATATGAAGTATATCCTAAGGTGCTTACAGTACAAAAACTCTCTTTAAGAACAGAGAACCTTAAATGACTTCCAGAAAATGCTAGGAGATATCCAATGGATGCATCCAGTGTTAGGCTTGACTACCTATCAATTGCAACCATTATATGACATTTTAAGGGGAGACAGTGCTTTAAATTCACCATGCCAGCTTACAAAAGAAGCTTAAGAGGCTTTAAGAGAAGTTGAACTGGCTTTATCCAATGTGGTTGAAAGAGTCATTCAAAAACCCTTGGAAATACCAGTTTTTGCTACTCAAGAGGCACCCATAGCAGTCCTTCATCAAGGAGACAGTGTGATAGAGTGGGTGAACCTCCCAGCACAACCAGAAAAAAGCCTGACTCCTTACCCAGTGCTTGTGGCTAGAATTTTATTAAAGGCTATTAAGCAAGCAGTACAATTATCTGGGATAAGACCAGAGAAGATATACACTTTTTATACTAATGCACAAGTTAATGTGTGCTGTGAAACAATCCCAGAGTGGCAAATTTTATTACCCATGGCTCCAAATTTTACACACAGGTCTCCATTAAAGATAACCAGACTGTTACATAATTGGCCATGGATTCTTGAAGAAAAGGTTTCTAAAGTTCTCTTAAAGGACTAACTATCTTTACAGATGCATTCAAACATATTTGTGCTATATACTTTCATGATTTAACTATAAAGAGAGTAGTCAGAACTCCTTTTCAGTCCACTCAGCAGAAAGAATTGTATGCAATCATTCTAGCTCTTACTTATTATCCGGGCGACATAATATAATATCTGATTCAGCCTATTCAGTAAGTGTGGTACAAAGAATTGCCACAGCTCAAATAAATTTATAGCCTCCAATATATATCATCTCTTTAAGGAATTTCAAGAGCAAGTGAGAAAGCATCCAGGTAAGATTTATATCTTGCATGTCCACTCTCATACTGGACTTCCAACTCCTATTTTTGATGGTAATTCAAAGGCAGATAGCCTTCTATCCATGTTGGCCAATACTCCTTTATTTCAAGAAGCCCAAGAATCTCATTCTAAATATCATCAGGCTGCTTGAGCTTTACGTTTACAATTTGGAATAACAAGAGAAGAAGCTAGGAGCATAATAAAAGCCTGTACAGCTTGCCTTCCTTTCCATCCTTTTACACTCCCTCCAGGGAAGAACCCTCATGGTTTGAGACCTAATGAAATTTGGCAAATGGATGCGACCCATTATAAATCTTTTGGTTGTCTGTCTTTTATCCATGTTGTGGTAGACACCTTTTCAGGATTCACTTTTGCAATGCCAGCAGCAAAAGAGACAGCCCGAGTGGTCACTGAATTCCTTATACAAGCATTTGCAATTATGGGTGTGCCATAAGCAATAAAAACAGACAATGGACCTGCATATACTTCTAAACATTTTGCACACTTTTGTGTACAGTATAAGATTTTACATACCACTGGCATACCCTTTAATCCTCAAGGACAGGCAATAGTAGAGAGGAGAAATAGACACCTCAAGATGATCCTCCAAAAAACAAAAGAAAGGGGGAGCCACAGGTAACCCTAGAGAACTTCTAAATCTAGCCCTTTATACTATTAATTTCTTAATCTTTGACAAAGATGCACTGGCTCTGGCAGATAAGTTTTATAATCCACCAGAAGGACAGTGTCCAGTGTGAGCAGCTCCACTGTCTTTAGATAATTGCCAGGTGATGTGGAGAGATCCAGAAATTGGTGAATGGAAGGGACAAGATAGGTTAACTGCTTGGGGGAGAGGATTTGCTTCTATCTCTACAGATGGAGAAGGAATCAGATGGGTGCTGACGAGCCATATTCACCTTGTCTGTTGGAGAGAGACAGATCAGACCCTTGAAATGAAGGAGAAGGCCCAAGAAACATCAGGTGGTTCTGTTGCTGACTGTGCCCACCAGAGAGCCTGGCAGTTATGGCGTTTGACTCATGGACATCAAAAATTGTTGGACTTGAAAACCCTAGGAATTATTGGATTCTCTGAGACGTGATAAGACTGTTGCAGGACCTCAAAAACTTGTGGGGATCATTGAATTTCCTGACATGTGAAGCAATGGACAATAGATTGGTTTTGGACTATCTCTTGGCTGCTGAAGAAGGTGTATGTGTGACTGATGTTTACATACCCTCCTTCTAGGACTTCTGGAAATCTTTTACAAGACCATGTTGATTTATATTGTTTGTTATATCACTACTTGCATGTACAATTCATGTTTGTTACACCACATTGAGCCTGCACTGGCTGTGGGGAGAGTCATCACTGATAGCCTGTGCGTTATTGCTATGTGCTTGTGTAATACCTCCCATGCTGATGGGTTTGTGCATACTTGTCTCTAATAAGATCCTTCAGTCCAGAAACCCGCTAACAATCCCCTTTGGTGCTTTTCCTCTCCCTCCCCGAGATGTCAGGAAGGGCATGATTATCTCCTTTTTAGTGCTTTCATCTCCCTTCCTGAGAAATCGGGGGGGGGGGGGGGGGGGGAGCATGATCATCTCCATTTTGGTGTTTTCACTTCCATTCCTGAGAAGTCAGGGAGGGTGTGATCACCTCCTTTTGGGGGTTCTCACCTCTCTGAGAAGTCAAGGATGGCGTGAGCACCTGTGTTCTAAAACAAAAGAAAACAGGAGATGTAAAGGGCTAGAACTAAGCAGATGCACTTAACCGAGGTAACCTAGCACTTAAGGCTAGTTACCAATTGGACAATTCTCTATTAACATGCTTGGAGGATGACCCTACTCAACTTTGTGCTGGCTCAATCTGTGGGTGTGGGCAAAGAAGGGGAAGAGAGACAAGGCGGAGTAGGACAAGCAGATCATTTTTTGGCAGTGGAGAGAGAGAAAGGAGATGTAGGGATTCCTATATCTAATCCCCTGACTGTGACCCAAAAGACCAAGAATAAAGACTTTTGCTTATCCTGACTCCGGCTGATTCTAAAATATCCAGGGTACTAACTCAGACAAAATAATTCACAAAACCCAGTGAATACAGACTCGAAGTTTGTGGCAAAAAATGGGTTTATTTACGCTAAGAAAACAGCTTTCTTAGCAGTTCTTCCTGATTAGGAATTAGCAGAGATGGACTGACAGGCCTTCAGTTTTATCTACTTTGTCCTGGGACTAATCTTCAACTCAGTAGAGGAGTTGACCATGCCCTAGATCGAGATTTCCAATTGAATGAGATTACTTATGGGAGACTTTCTCATATAGATGGATGGGACACCACCCAGTGCCCAGGAGGGTTTGAAAGGCAGGAGTATCCTTCCCACAAAGATTAAAGGGGACACAGTTTACATCAAAGGGAGAGGGAAATTTTGGAACACAAGGTTTTGCAAGGGTGAATGTTAAAAATCATCTATGCATATGTTTTGAAAATAAAATGCTTTAATAAAAATAGAGAATATTGTTCTGAGAAAGGATCTCTCAAACTGAATCCCTGTCATAAATAATTTCCTGGGGCAGTGAGAAGTTAGGTGACTGGTCCAAGATCACACAACCAGTATGTGACATAAATAAGCATGCCTAAGGGAAGAAGAAAAAGCCAAAGATCCTATTTGACCTAAGTACACCTAGCTCACCCTTGGAAAGGGTTTTCTTGGTAAAGATACTGTAATGGTTTTGCATTTCCTTCTCCAGGGGATCCTTTTGTCAAGCAATTAGAAGTTGTGACTTCACCACACAGGTAATAAGTGCCTGAGGTTGGAATTTAGATCTTGCAGAATTTAGATTTTTGGATAGAGCCCAGTGCTCTATCCGCTGAACTAGTAATTGCTCAGAACAATGTTTTCTAATAAATTAAGGGAATATTTCATTTCAATTAGAGGTTAGTAAAAATGAAGTTGTCGGTTTTTTCTCTATCCAAGTTCATGGACTCCTTGCAGGGCATCTGTGGAGTATAGGTTAAAGAAGTCCTGAACTGTGAATACCTAAGGTCAGGGTAGGACTTGAGCATGCCAGATCCTTCTGACTCCAAGACCAAACCTCTATCCATAGAAGAACATTGCTAACATTATGATGTCACTCAAACAGAGCACTTGGTATCAGCTGAAGTTGGAAACAAAACTTAAATCTTCCCTCAATGGGCTACTTTTTTCAATGTGGCTTCTATTCTATCAAGATCCAAAACATTATCTTGGCTGCCCCTATAATTTACATTTTGAAATATGTAGCCATCTGAACAGAAAGTCAAAATTCTATTTTTTAAAGAATGTTTTTACTTTATTTTTTCTCAAATACATGTAAAAATGTTAATTTTAACATTCATTTTTCACAATATTTAGGTTCCAAATTTGCTTCTTCCCTTTCTCTCTTCTCCCCTCTCTTTGAGAAAACAAGTAATTTGATATACACTAGTGTTATTGGCTGCACAACTGACTTGGGTAACTAATCATATTGGAATCCCAGGTGAGCCTAGCTATGTGCAGTCTGATCTTGAGCCACTGTGTGTTCATACACACACACACACACACACACACACACACACACACACACACACACACACACACACACACCAAGCTATTTACAGGAAAATTTTCCCAAAAATATACTTGAAAAAATTGACAGAAACAAAAGGATATCTGAGGAGAAATCTACACAGGTCTTGAATCTATCTTCAATGACACAAAATACAGCAGTAATCTTGTCTTTCCTTGAAAATAAAACAGAAATTTTCATATTGGATAGAATATTCTGAAACAGAAAAGTGTCATTATTATCCAAATGTGCATTTTGTCATGATGACATTTTTTAAATACTAGGTTCATAGTACCCTTTATTATCCAGCGCATCTCAGATTTCCTCTTCTGTGAAATGGGTACTAATTCCCATGAGCCATTGTAAGACTTAAATGAGATAACATGTTGCAAACTTTAAAGTTACCTAAGGGTCACTCATGTTTAGGAAATGCAAAATAGTATTTCATTGTTACTAGCTCTGTCCCTTAAGCTTTGAGATTGCAACTTGGCTAACTAGTTGCGTGGAAGGTTGTGAAGTGAAACTGCAATGGGGCACAAAAGGTAGCATTTACATTAACTAGTCAGGGTGGAAGGGAATAGAGAATTTTCTGCCAAGTATTCCACAAATGAAGAGTCCTCAGCACAGTATGATGAAATCATCAGTACTTATTGGTAGTAATTAGTGCTGATAGAAAACTTCCCACTAGAGAGAGGAAAAGTGTTTGGTAGTCAGGGGACTTGAGTTCAAATCCCAGATCTAGTCCCTTTGTAGCCCAGTTTATAAGAAGAGAAGGTTGGATTAGAAAGACTAAACTTAAATTCCTTCAAATTCTATAAATCTGTGAAATCCTCACTTAAGAACCCTATCACTATTGCTATATATTGTACACTGTGACAGCTCATCAGTTTGTAGGGAAATGGGGGACATGTTGCCACTTGTAGTTTTGTTCACTAAAGTTATTTGGTCATGGTGATGTTATTCAATTGTTTTAGGGGTGTCCAATTCTCTGTGATCCCATTTGGGATTTTTTTTTTTTTTTTTTTTTTTTTTTTTTTGGCAAAAGACTGGAGTGGTTTGCCATTTTTTTTCTCCAGCTTATTTTACAGTTGAGGAAAAAGGCAAACAGGGTTAAGTGACTTTCCCAGGGTCATAAAGCTAAGTGTCTAAGGTGAGATTTGAACTCAGGCCGTGTGCTCTATGCATTGTGCCACCTAGATGCCCTCTGCAGTTATACTTCATTTAAAATAAGAAATCATTTACTGATACTCAATATTCATTTGGCATTTTCACTTTAAACATTTTATCCATAGTTCATTCAACTTTTCAATATCCTCTGGAGACTAAGATGAAAAGTCTGGTCTTAGAGGTTCTGGGTTCAATCCTACCCACTTGCTGTTTGGCAAGTTATTCATCCTCCCAAGCCCCAATTTTCTCAGCTGTAGAATGATAGAGTTGGATTGAGTGTGCTCATAAATATTTAATAACTCTGCAGGGGGAACTTCTATCACATTCTTAAGTCTATCCAATCAACAGACAAAAAAAAAAAAAATCAAGCCTTGAATTGTAATGTTTGCTGGTTTCCAGGTGTAATGCTTACAATGAAAATTTAACAACTGGCTCTCCCAAGCCAATATGAGTTAACTCCAGCATTATGTGGACTGAAGTCAATGACCTCAAATTCTCCTTCCAGCTCTCCATCTATGAATCTATGGTGGAAAACACCATGACTGTCTTCATAGCTCAAGGAATTATAATCATAAAGCTTAGAAGCCATTTACTCCAGTGCTGTCATTTTAGAAAGGACGAATGTTATGTGGTTTGACCAAGGCTACAGAGGAAATAGGTATTAGAGAGAGGATTCCAATCTCCAGATGAATTTATGAACAGAAGGGTGGGGCCCCTCCCAGAGGCTGGGAGGGGTTTGAAATCTCTAACATGGGACCACTCTTCCCCCAAAGATCACATAGGATCTCGTATTTAAGTGTGGAAGGAACCTTTTAGAGGCCATCTAGTTCAATGCCCTTTTTTGACAGAGGAAATTGAGACCCAGAAAGTGAAAAGAACTGCCAAAGTCACTTAGCACTATAGGTAGGATTTCATCCAAATTCCTACAAACCCACCACTTTTTGAATACATTATCCCGTCTTCATCAAGATATTGACATGATAGACTAGTAACGGTAATCCTCTTCTCCCTAAATGGCTGAAAGGACACATCAGAGAGAACCAAATGGACCTAATGTAATCAAACTTCCAAACTCTTGAGTCCTTCCTTTTACAGATGCGGAAACTGAGTTTCAGAGAGGTTAAGTACAGAGGGGGTCTAGTTGACACTAGAATTCATTTTTTCATCACATCCTTTTATTTTTTTCTTATTATAGCTTTTTGTTTACAAGACATATGCATGGGTAATTTTTTAGCATTGACAGTTGCCAAATCTTTTGGTCCAACTTTTCCCCTCCCCTCCACCCCTTCCCCCAGATGGCAGGTTGACCAATACATGTTAAGTATGTTAATATATAAGTTAAATACAATATATGTATACATGTCCATACAGTTATTTTGCTGCACAGAAAGAATCAGACTTTGAAATAGTGTACAATTAACCTGTGAAGGAAAATGCAGGTGGACAAAAATAGAGGGATTGGGAATTCCATGCAGTGGTTCATAGTCAGCTCCCAGAGTTCTTTCGCTGGGCTTCACGTCCTTTTAAACTGTCACTGGGTTTCTACAGATGCTAAATCAGCCCGGACCATTTGTTGCTTGTCTCTCCCGGAGGCAGACTGGCGCCCTGGATTGCAACCCCATGATCTGCTCTAGATCGGGCGCTGTCCAGCGAACTCAAGGCAATGGAGACCAAAGGATTTTTGTGATTTGGCAAACGGGAAGATGTAGAGGAGCGATGGTCCTTAGAGTTTTATTTGACCTTGTAAAGCTCTGGGGAAGTGGCTACGGGAGAAGGACGTGGGGAAGGATAATGTTGAGCTAGTTGCAGAAGCGCATTCTCCTCCCCACAATTTTCTCCCTCCTCCCCCCACCCTCTATACTGCTCTCTTCTCCTCCTCCAGTGGCCAACTACTGGGCCTGCGGCCTGCGGAGGGTGGCCACGGGGCGGGGCGGGGTGGGCGGGGCAGGGAGAAAGTTGAGCCGGGCGGGGGTTCGGAAGGGAAGTGGAGATAAAAAGGCCGGTTGCGGCGAGGGACGGGGTGAGAGCTGGAGTCGGCAGCGCTCGCTCCCCTCCGCGGTCCCCGGTTCCCGCGGTCCCCTCCCCGGGAGGTTGGGCGTAGGACACCCTTGCGGCGCTTGTGCAGCGGGGCCGTGCGTCCGGAGCCATGGGCGCTGTGGTATCTGCCCTGCTGGTGGGAGGAGGTCTGGTCGGAGCGCTCTTCGCCTGGCTTCTGCGGGGGGATTCCGGGAACCAGGACGCGGGGACCGAGGAGGAGCGAGAGCTGTCGCCTGAACAGGCGGCCGCAGCGGCCCTGAAAAGGGACGGAGGGGGGGACGGCGGCGACCCCCTTGGCCCCAAACAGGAGCAGGTGAATGTCAGGAAAGCGGCCGGAGGTAAGTGTCCTTCTCTGGCCCGCACTCCTCATTTAGGTGTTTGACCAATCGTTAAGTGTTCTACAGAAAGCTGGGAGGGGGAGAAAGGGCTGCAAGGTGTGAACACTCTGCTAACTGTGCCTGGAGCGGCGTCACGTGGGTCCTCTCAGCACCTTTTTCCTGGCGTTCCTTGCACCTGGGGCAGCTTGGTTTGTGGATCAGCGGGCCGCCCCCTTTTCTTTCCAACCTCAACTTTCCAAACCGGGCAAAACGGTCAGAGGGGCCGAAATCAAGGTTCAGTCACTTGTTACTTACGGAACTTAGAGTAAATCAATTCGTGCCTCCGGGCCTCGATTCCTTGTTCTATTGAAGGAGATGGAATTACTGTGGGACCCCCTTCCACTTGTAGGATCTGATGCCGCCTACTTTCCTGCATTCTCTTCAGTGTCTTCCACCCCTTTCCCCGGAGCTACTTGAGGGGAGGTGGGGTAGGATGGGGGGGAAGGTCACAGTGAGATGGGGTTGGAGGAGTGTCTCTCTTCCTGTCCCTGGACCCTGAGAGGCTCAGCTCAAGCTAAGCAGGGCGCGCTTTACGCGCTCTTCTCCCGTCTCCGCCTCCCCCCCCCCCCCAGAACCGCACCCTTCCCTTTTCCCCAAACAGGACAAAGTGCCCAGAAATTCCCTTGCGGCTGGAAATAGTAGGATATTCAGCTTGAGGCAGATATTGAATCCAGTTGCATTCTATTAAGCCAGACTTTTGCAAGACCATGTAAAACAATGCTATTTTTTCCTCACCAGAATTTTAGGAAAATTTTTTTTTCAAAAATATGCTATTTATGTTAACACAAGATGCCATTTCATGTTACAAGATGCTATTTATGTAATATTGTTATTTTTTTTTAAATTTTAAACATTTCCAAATACTGTAAAACATTAATTACTAGCTATAATCCACATAAATGAAAGATTTGAGGGTGCTTAATTTTAGGAATATAAAGGGATCCTTGACAATTTTTTAAAGCTATAAGGGGATTTTGAGACCAAAAAATTTGTGAACCACTATTCTAAACAGTCCAGGTGGTTTGGGTTGAGAAGGTTGGGAATGGAGATTGGTGTTAGGATACTTAGCTTTGAACCCCAGCTTTATCACCTACAAACTTTGTGTCCAAGGGGTCCATCACATCCCTTTTCTAGAGGGCACTATCTTGATCTGAGGTAGTCAAACCTCTAAGGCCCAGTCTTCTGCAAATCTTGTGACATTATCCCTTTTAGTGGATGAACTACTCTTGAGTTCCATTTTTATGGTCAAATACACCTTTGTATTCCAAAAATAGGGTGCCTCTGCCAGGGTCTTCTACACTATTACTTTAAATTTTGTTGTTCCTATGTTGGTGTTTTTTTTTTTTAACTGAGCCTCTGATTTCATTGGTATAGACAAACTCCTGCTCAATACCCTGGCAACTGCTCTGCAATTTATAGTCTTGGAAAGTTGCCTAGAGCATGGAGAGGTTAGACATGACCTCAGTCCCATACGCAGTATGTGCCAGAGATAGAGCTTGAAAGCCAACTCTATCTATTACCTTGGCCTTTAGTCTCAAAAAAAAAAAGAGTAGGGTAGCTTCCCATAAACATGCTCAGCTCTATCCTATCCCAGGCCATCTAAATAGGACTCTGGCTTCCTAGCCTTTTACTTCCAAACCCTTCAAAAGAATTACCTACATTTTTCATTCCTATTTCCTTACCACCAACTCCCTTGTCTAATTTCTTTTCTTTCTTTCTTTCTTTTTTTTTTTTTTTTTTACAAGCTTGCTTTCTTTTTTCTTTAATTTCCTTTGCCATTTCATTCTCCTGGATACTTCTGTAGTAGTTCTCCCATCTGTCTGCTTCTCTCTCTGTCTTGTTCACTCTATTTCCATCTCCTGATCTCTTATGTTGATTATTGTTCAGAGCTCTGCCCCTGGACCCTTTTCTCTTCTCTCTATATAAGCACTCAGAAATTTCAATTCACTCATTCTCTAGGTTCAAGTATTTTTATGCAGATGTAGGAGCAGCTAGGTGATACAATGGATAGAACACTGAGCCTGGAATCAGGAAGACCTAGCCTCAGACACTTAGTACCTGTGTGACTCTGGGCAAATCACTTAAATCCTCATCTGTGAAATGAGCTGGAGAAAAAATGGAAATCCGTTCTTGCATCTAGTCTGGGAAACCCCAAATGGGATCACAGGGTCAGACATGACTAAAAAGTAATAGAAAAAAAAACAAACAAATCTCAAATATGTCCTTCCATCCCTAATCTTTCTTGAGCTCCAATCATACATAGTCAACTTAGCTATATTAATATTAATAACATTATTATTGGCCTTTAGTCTTGTGATGATTTCATTTGCTGTTTTCTACGATATGACTAGTAAGCTCAAAACATCTGTCAATAGAGCAATACAAGGGTGTAAGGTAAATGTTTAACAACTGGGCTGGGTGTTGGTGGGGAAGAAGGAGGGAAACAGTACATACACACTTTGAGGGATTTGCATTATTAGTTCCATCCCTTAACAACTTTCATCTGGACTATTCCAACAGACTCCTAATGGGCCAGCCTACTCTAGCCTTTGTGTTCCAGTCCATACTCTACTTAACTGTCAAAAATAATGATTCTAATCACATTCTGAGAGTGCACTCAAAACTCCCCAATACTTACAACATAAAATCTATGTTTCTTAGCTTGGCTTAAGTGGACAACTCATTCCACACCCTGTTTCCACCTCCATTTCTAAATTTCTTTTTTATACAAACTCTGTATAATTCCATCCAATTATCTGAACTCCATATTCCATCACCTTCCTCTTTCATTTACACAAATTGCCTTCCTACATACTTAGAATGTTCCCCCTCCTCATCTCTGCCTCAGAACCCTTTCCTTCCTTCAACATGGAGTTGAACATCTCCAGTTCTTCTGATCTATACTTGGCTACTGGAATCAGATGGCTCTGGAAGAGAAAATGAGACTGGTGACCTTGCATAGTCCTTCCTTCCTTAAATCTAATTCACTTGCATGTCATGGCATCACCTCCCTGATGTCTTGGTCATCTTCCAGAAGGAAGGACAAACAACAGATGTTCTCTCTGAGATCTTCGTTGATTCATTGACCTGGTAGAAGTTCTTTCCTCTTCAATTTTCCTTATCTTATTCTATATATTTAGTACATATATACTATATATAGGCATAGTATAAACTCTTCCTTCCTGCTCCCCTCCCCCATGCAAGCTCCTTGAGAACTGGGATTATTTTTATTTCTGTATCTCCTGTACCAAGCACTTAGATGCTTCATAAAAGCTGATCTAATTGAATTAGAACATCCACCTAAATCATTACTTGTCTTCCGCAGTGAGTGGAGGAGAGAGTGATTTTTTAAAAGGGTTTTTTAGATTTTTTTATATTCGATTTTGGAAAATTTTAAAATATTTTATATTTAAGCCAGAATCTTCAGGTTTTTTCCTTTTCTTCCCCCTCCACAGAGGTAGAAAGTTTGGACCTATCCAGTCAAATATATATTCCCCTTTCCATTTTAACTCCCTAAGAAAAGCAAAAACAAACACAAAACATAAACCTGATGTGTGATTTTTTTTTTTTTAGAATCTTAGAAAAAGGTGGGGAGGAGGGCATTTAGAGTTATGAAAATGATAGTAGAGAAGGAAACTCCCTTTACTAAGTTTTAAGAGATATGCTTCCCCCCTAGCTATCAAAATGCTTTTATTTTTGAAAATATGGCTGAAAAGGTTCATTTTGAAACTTCATTTTGAAGTCCTTACCCAATAATTTTGAAAGCAGGCAATTGGGACCTCTCCAGCCTTGAACTCTAACTGTTATTCTGATTGCCTGTGACTCAACAAAATATGGCTTGGAATTATTCTTTATTTGGGGCCATGCATCTTCTTGCCTCTGGTTAGCAGGAATGAGCATTGTTTGCAAACCCTGTCCTTGTTTGCTGTTCTTTGCCCCATAAACTGGGCAACATTAGATCCTGTTTGATTGTTGGGGCTGCTAGGTACTCTGTCCTGAAATCAGTGACCTCTGTCCTCCTTGCTTCCTACCCCACTGAAGCTTCCTTTGTTACATATTGACAATGGCTCATTTCTTGCTTTGACTGTAGAGTTATAGCCTTGTTCTCAGTCAGAATTAGCATTTATTGAGCTAGTGTACTAGCATTCTATGCCAAGTACTGTGCCAAATACTAGGGATACAAAGAAAGAAAAAAACCCAGATCAAGAAGTATGGATTTGTGCCTTGAGAGCACAATACTACAAATCAACTAAATCATAAATCTTCCCCCCCCCCCCCAGACTGGAGTTAAGTGACTTGCCCAGGGTCACACAGCTAGGAAGTGTTAAGTGTCTGAGACCAAATTTGAACTCGGGTCCTCCTGAATTCAAGGCTGGTGCTCTATCCACTGCGCCACCTAGCTGCCCCAATCATAAATCTAACATCGACAAAGATCTACGATGTCTAGGAATATCAGAAGCCACCTAATCCAGCCTCCACATTTTTGGTGGTGTTCAGACTAACAGATTGCTGGAACAAACTCATTCAAACACAGGTCTAATTTACCTTTTTTCTACTGAATCAAATTAAGTGATTAAGCTGAAATTTGGCTCATATAGGAACAGAGGCAGTATGTAGAGCCAGTTCTCGATTCTGAAGTCTTCCACTATATCATGCTGCCCTATTATTTGATTTTTTTGTGGGATTCCTAATTTTGAAGAAAAAAAAGGCTAAACTAAATGTTTACTAATCAAGGTAGCTTTTGTCCATCTGGGGTTTATTGACATCTGAGCAGTTTATCTGATCAGACAATTACTGGGCATTTGTTTTCTCTTTTCCCAAATGAATCCTCTAATACTTGCAATATTTTTTGTCTCTTAGAGCATCATCATGAAAGTAACGGATGTTTGGTGTCTGAGTCCAAGAGCAGTGACTTTGAGGGTCCAACATGGAAAACGCAGAATAGTTCTACTCAAGACTTTGACTGTCTGAGATCAGGAGAGCAGCCCTTTTCCACACCGCTGCTAGGGACAGAATCTCTGACTCTCTCAGGACTTACTAACTCTGTGGAAGTCTTAAGTAGGGAAAGTCCAGAATCTTCTCAACCAGCAGATCCTCTCAAAGGACAGGAAACTTCCTCCCAGTCAGCTGTGTGCTCTACAGGGAAGCTCCCTGCTGACAAACATGAAGAACAGTTGAAAACTCTACAGATGGAAGGTCCAGAGATGGTTGATTATGAGGACTGGGAAGTAATTACTGCTAGTAAGAGCAAAAGCTCTGAGCCTTCTCATGCTGGTGTATCTGTGCTTGAATTCCAGCCATTGAGCCCAAATCAGGGACTGGACTATGGAAGAGACTCCCTCAAGGATGCCCAAGGTCAAGAAGCTCATTTGAAAACAAAGAGAGTGGCAGCTGTGTCCCCCTTGTCTCAGCAAGTCAGTGTCCAGTTCCAGGTTCATTATGTCACCACATCTGCTGAGGCGGTGGTGGCAGTCACTGGAGACCATGAGAGCTTTGGCAGCTGGCTCAATTATGTCCCACTCCAGTGTGGAAAGGATTGGTTCTGGTCCAGATCTGTCCCTTTGCCAATGGATACGGCACTGAAGTGGAAATTTGTGGTAGTGGAGAATGGGAGCATTGTCCGTTGGGAAGAATGTAGTAATCGATACTTAGAGACTGGGAATGAAGATATGGTCGTTCATAAATGGTGGGGCTGTCACTGACTGGTTTGGGGAGCATCAGAATAACTTAGGACTATTGTGCTTTTTTAATTATTATTACTATAGAATTATTCCACAGGAACAAGAACTCCAGGGTTATCTTCGGTAGCTTTTTTAGCCTATGGAGTTCATCCTGAGTTATTGACTGCCTGAGTTATTGACTGCATTTCTGAGAAATTGCTGCTGCTGCCTCCTTTCTCTGCCCCAGCACCATGGAGCTTTGTAGCATCCCATCCATTGACTCCCTTGTTCTGGTCCGTTTCCACTTCATTGCTCAGTTACTTGGGGGCAAGGTGCTGAGTGGGTTCTGTTAAATGGTCTAGTGGGAAGCAAGGTTCAGACCTGTGGGGGACCAGCAACTCCTTCAAAGGTTACCTGACTCCTAGCTAGTTCAGTGATAGGATATGTTTGGATTGTTTCAGAGTAGAGGAATAATGTTGTACCTCAAGTGCCTGTTTGATTTAATGTAATGAAAGGGTCTTGCCTTGTAGATGTCATTAGCTAAGACATGAATTAATATTTTAGGATAGCTTCCATAGGCCTAGGCCAACATTTTAAGCATTGTTTTTGTTTATTGGTGTGTCCTTGGAGGGAGAAGAATGTATTTTTAGCTTAGTTCTCTCAGTGACTGACAAGGTCATGGTAACTCCCCCAATTGTGCTTCTTCTGGGAATGGGGATGAAGGTGGGAAATAGGTTCCTAGAGATTCAGGAATTGCTATGATACCACATAGATTCAACCCTAAAGCATACACTGGAAATTTCCAGCCTGGAACATTCAATGTCTATTTCCATCTTTCCCCACAGGCCTGGTTCAGCATATATGTAACATGTATGTTTATGCTCACAGTTCTGGCTAACAGTTTTGGGGTCTGTAATCATGGTATGATAGTTGTAGCATCAACAACTTGGAACAATACTGCTATCCTGGAAATTATGGGGGGAAATGAACTAAGTAAATAATAAAGCTTGCTATTTTCATATCTTTTACCATTGTTTATATATTTGTGTCTCAGATTTTGGAAAGAAAAGAAAATATCAATAGTCTGACCAATTATAAAACTAGAGATGTTTGGAGGCAAAAAGCAAAGGCAGAATTAAGATCATAGGGCCAGAGGGTGGGGGAAAGGCCCAGGGAGAGAGGGCTGGAATTTTAGAATTTTCTTATCCTTCTGCTAGAAGGGAAACTTCAATCTATATTTGCTTTGGTAGCTAAAAACAAAAGCAAATAGGTTCTTTAAAAAAATACTTTCAAATATCTCTTTCTTTAAATAGAAATAAATATAATTTTAGAGGGAAAAAGCTGGCTCACTTCCAAAATAACCTAAAACCCAGCTGAAAACAAATTTTAGAAAGTTGGACTCATGGAAAGTATTTATCTTTTTACAAATAGATTACCAGTGTCCATGGGAATATTAATTTGATAGCGTGTAGTTAATTTGCAAAGTTAATTTGTAAGTTAATTTGTAAAATCCCATTGGATCCCCACATGAACCTTAGTGGTCATCTTTATGGAATAGATGAGAAAGATGAAAAGTAAAATGATTTACACAAACTAATTAATTTATAAATTAATTAATGATTTACACAAATTAATTAATTTACAAAATCACACAGCTCTATTAATTAATAGAGAAGTGGGGCCAAGGCTTGGGTCGGGGTTTTCTACATATAATTTTGATTTTGGAGTCAAGAGTGTTCTGGAATCTTCTGCTGTTTCAATTATTGCTTCTAACAATACACTGGGGGAAGAAGAGATTTTTAGGGAGACATAACTTTTAAAAAAATATTCCAGCAGCCTTTAAGGACCCAATTCAACAAACATTTAAAAACCTTACTAGGTGCAAGAATTAACTTGACATTGAGTCTATTCTCAAGGAGAGAGACAAGAAAACTCAGTAAATAAGTACAAAGGAGGTAAAAGTGCCAGGAGATACTGGAAAACGTGGTTTTTTCTTGGAGGGTTAAGGAAAGGATCAGGAGGAAGTGGAGCCTGAGAAGGGCCTTAAAAGGAAGAGACTTCAAGATACATGAAAGCAGGGGGGAGATGCCCACACACCAGTCTCCTTTTCTTTCCTTCCATTGAGGACTGATTAGCCTTACATTTTATGGGGAAATTGAGGCTTTTCTTTATATTTCAAAATTTCTTGATATTATTCCTTCAGTCCAGACATGCCTCCAGATCTTCTCCATTTTCTCCAGTGACCCCATAATCATTCTCACTGTCTCCAGTGTTCAGTTTCAGGAGCCCAGAAAAAAACTTCATTATTAAGAGGAACTTCCTTCCCAAAATAGGGAGGTACATCTAGCTACAACTCAAAATCTGAGTTACCTTTATTGTCACATTCTCTCAAATTCAACTCACTTTCTCCTTGAATCTGTGTATCCTTATAGGAAAGCAGGTTAGATTTTTTTTTGAGGGGGGGGGGATTGTTTTATCAATTACTTTTACTTATATCATCTTAAATGCTGATCTTTAGAAAGCTGATGAAGTCTGACTGGCTAATGGAAATCAATCATTTATCTTAGAAAAATCTTTCTCAATACCTCAAAGTTGAGGGGAGATAGGAGCAAGTTCCGGAGGCCAGATCTACCAGTGCTAATGGGGCTTAGAAGAAGGATCCCTCCACTCATTGATCCTAGCGATAAATTAATGTAATGTTAACAGTAAAACTTAAAATCTCATTCATCCCAAAGACCTTTATTATTCATTTTGAATAATCAATGAAAGAGTAACTCTTTATACAAGATTTCACCAATTTTAAATCTCAAACTTCCTGGTACCCCCTGCCTCTAGCACCCCTCCCTTTCTCTAATTGAAAAGAGTGCATCCTTCCTTAAGGAGGAGGCCCAGGGCAGTCAGTCCATCATTTCCCATCTGGATGCATAACTTCCTCAGGTTGGGTACCTTTTTCCTTTTGCCTCTCCCTCCCTCCTTCTTTCTGTCTCTGTCTCTCTCTCTTTCTGAATCTCTCTGTCTCTGTCTTTGTTTCTCTCTCCCTCTCCTCTTCTTATCCTCCCTCCCTTTCCTTCTCTTCCTCCTCTCTCTACCTTTTCCTCTGTCTCCCTTCCCCCCTCCCCTTCCCAGCTCTTTTGTATTGTCATCTTCTCATTAAACTACAAACTCTTTGAGGGCAGAATTTTCTTTTGTATTTCTTTAGTTCTGCAAAGTTTTATGCCATGTAGATACTAAATAGATGCTTATTGACTGATTAACTAATATCAGATGAAAAAAACATCATTCATGCCTGGACTACCATTTTTTTTCTTGTATGTTTTTTGTATGTTACTTTTTATTTTATAGTTGTTTTTGGTCCTTGTAAACCTTGTCCATGTTGGGAAAATCTGGATCTCCAAGATCTATTCTAACACAAAAATTCTATGATTCTTCTAGGTTTTCTAGATATTATATTGATTGTTCCATAACTTAATTTAATGTTTGGCAATGTTTTTATTTGGGAAATCATAGCCTGATTCTTTTTTGTAATCTTTCAGGTTTTTGAAATAGAAGGAAATGACAATGACAATGAGTTCCAAGATGTGATTGACTAAGCTAAGCCTTTGTCATCTCCAGCCATGAATTCAACTACTTCCCTAAGGTTTTCCTTGCTAGGAAGTCATTGAAGAGACTAGGACTCTGGGGGGGATCTTGCTTCTAGAACCAGAGTTCCCATTCAGCCCTTTATCAAGGACTTATGAGTTGGAACAAAGCTCCAACAACAGTTCTTTTTTACTGAAGCCAGACTAAGTCAAATTATCCTGCCTCGTTCTATCAGCTCAGATTAAATACTTCTCAGAAATTCTTTGGATTAATTGGGGGAGATTCTGGGCTGATTCTTAAGATTCTTAAGAACCTTAATGTGGTGTTCCATAGATACCAAAAAAGTACCTCAATATTTTTGCTTAGGTATAAAATTTTAGTTTTTAATGGGGAAACTATCAAAAGGAGATTTAGAGCTATTTTTGTCTCCACTTGTCAGTCAGGTAGTCAATAAGCATTTATTCCTTTGTGCTAATTCTGGGGATACAAAGAAAGGAAAAGACAAAGTCTCAGCCCATAAGGGGAATGCAAAATGCAGGTAATTCTGTATGAGAAAGAGACACAGAGAGAGAGACAGAGATAATGACAGAGAGATGAGAGAGACAGAAACAGAGCTAAGAGACGGAGACAGAAAGAGAAAGAGACAGACAGAGACAGAGAGAGAGAGAGAAAGAGATCACATGAAAATTAAAATCAGATGGAAGGTTTGGGGAGGTAGAGGCAGAGAATCTAAAAAAGTCTTGCTGAATATTTGAGTCAAGGTGAATCTTAAAGCATTTGGGGAGTGTCAAGAGGGAGTGCATTCCAGGCATGAGGGACAACATGTAAAAATGCATGGAGTGGAGCAGGTAGGTGGCACAGTGGATAGAGCACCAACCCTAAAATCAGGAGGACCAGAGTTCAAATCTGGTCTCAGACATTTAACACTTCCTGGCTGTATGACCTTGGACAAGTCACTTAATCCCAATTGCCTCCAAGAAAAGTGACTGGAGATGGGAGTATCACATTTGAGGAAGAGAAAGGAGGCCAGTGTGACTGGATCTCAGGGTAGATGGAGGGAAATAAGTATAAGAAGGCTAAAGAGATAGGAAGGCAGCAGGTTGTGAAGCATTTTGAATGTCAGAGTATTTTATTTTTAATACTTATGGTACTAGGGAGCCACTGTAGTTCATGGAGTCAGACAGTGACATGTTTTGTTTTTTTTTGTTGTTTGTTTGTTTTTCCTGAGGTTGGGGTTAAGTGACTTGCCCAGGGTCACACAGCTAGGAAGTGTTCAGTGTCTGAGATCAGATTCAAACTCCGGTCCTCCTGAATTCAGGGCTGGTGCTCTATCCACTGCACCACCTAGCTTTCCCCAGTGACATGATTTGTGCATTAGGAAAATCACTGAGTGGAGGATGGATTGTGGATTAGAAGAAGGAAGAGAGAGCTTGAGATAAGGAAATCAGCAGTTGAAAAAATCCACATGAGAAGTAATGAGGATCTGCATCAGAACAGCATCTATCTGAGTGGAGAGGGGATAATGAATATGAACTATTCATATGGGCGTGTGAGAATGCAAGGACTTGTGGGAAAATTACTTTTACCAATGAACTTGCTCCTTTTAAACATGTAAGCTCCTCCCCAGAAGTTCAAAGGGGTAAAACTCCCCTTAAAAGCCGGAACCAAAAGGTGTAGACTAGAGAATTGTTACGTACCAACTTAGCACTTAGTAAGAACCTAACATCTCCCCCTTTCTTTTGATTTAGAACATAGAGTGGTCATGACCTTGAAACATAAATCCATCAATAGGGGAGGTATTACATATAATTACATAGATTACATAAACACATAGTAACAGTAACATAATACATGCTAGAAGTATGTAACAAATAACATGATCAAATAATCATAAGTTGAGAATTTATAAATGTCCATAAGTCCATTGTCCATTAGTCTCATCTTGTGTTAGGACAGAAAGAGAGAGAATATGAAAAGTAACTGTGATTAAAAGAATAAGTTTAGCTCTAGCAAGTGAATGTAAGTGAGAATACACTGAAGCTAGAGCTGGGCAATGGAAGGCTGATGACTTCTCTGACAGCAATAGCAAAGTTGCTTTATAGAGTCTAAACAACATATATTTCTGAATGGAAAATTATCTCTGGATTTGGGCAATCTTGGCTTGGTATGCCATAATTAAAATAATGCATTTTTGACAAATTCATTTGACAATTTTCAAGCTAACATATTGCTGAGAGGCCATCTTTATATCATAGTGTTGTGTAGCCAGTCTATGTCATGGAGAGCAGTTTGGCTGAGGAAGCACTTTCTTCATCTCCAGAAAGGAATAGGGAGAAAATTTCTTAAATAGTCCTTCCCCCTCTCTGCCCACAGAGGTTGGCTTTAGGAGGCTGCCTTCCCTCTACCTCTCTCTCACTTCTTTTCTCTCTTTTGTCCTCTTTGAAGACTAAAGGAATGGAAATTACCCAAGCCATTTTGTTCAAAGCTTCTGGGGATATCATATAAACTCCTAGGTTTTTTTTAGCCCAGGTCAATGGCTTGTAGTTTCATATGTCCTTTCCCAATGCTATTTTCAGGAGCATGTTAATTCAGATTAATATTATTAGCTCAACCCTAAGTAGTTAAAATATTCAGTGACAATTTTTGCCACAGATGGGGATCCCCAACTCATAGAAATATTGTTTGTATTTAAACACCCAAAGACTTTCTCGGTTTTCACTCTCTATATATAATTTAAAATAGTGATTCAGATCAATTTTTTATCTAGAGAAATTCAGATATAAATGAAACAATAGGAAGAGTTTAGCAAAGAGGGAAGAGGAACTGAGGCTTTAAATTTTTGTCCCTGCAGATAGAAAAAGGAGAAAAGAGATGGTGTGGATTTCCTTGGAAAAGACCAAATTTATCTTCCCAAGTTGAATATTCAATAAAATAGCTGATCTACCAGCAAAACTTCTAACAGCTTGCCATTCAAAATTAGTCTTCTTGCAAAAATGTTTGTGGTTGCTGCTAGTGGCTCACTCCAGCATGGAGAGATTTGTTCAAAATTTGCCAGGCTCTTGGAATGGCCTCCCCCATCCTAGATCTTATGATGGTTCAGCCTCTTTCCAGACTGAGAAACCATAACTGCCAGAAAGCCAGGCGGCTATTGGCCTAATATAGGGTTACAGCTGTCGCCAAAACACCTGCAACTGCCATTTGGTCTGGGTGATGTGAGAATGCCAGACCAAGGGAAGCATTAGGTAACAAGAGGGAGCACTTGTTCAGCAGTTTAGGCCTGAGATAATATTTAATACAAACTCAGCAGCAAACATTTAAGAATTGATTATGTGCAAAGTACTATCTAGAATGCAGGATGTAAGTCAAACAGGAAAGAATTCTAAAGGATTCATTCCCACCTCCTCCTTATCCAAGGAACATTGTGATGGGTCGGCCTACCTTGGAAAACCCAAATTGCAGCTAAACAGATCAGGAAAAAAAATGACATTGTAGAATATGTAGCATCCCACACTGTGTACCCTTGACCAATGCAAAGGAGGGGAGGTATTTTCTTCTATCTTCTTTCTCCATGATTTTGCAACCTTCATTTTCATTTATTTTCTTGGGATTGTTCTTTCCATGGGCATTATTGTAGAGTTTGTCTAGATTGTTTTTCTGACTCTGTTCATATCCTAGTTCATGAAAATGAGTCTCTATATCATATTTGTCATTTCTTATAGCACAGTAATATCCCATTCCATGGGATAGAGGGAGAATAGAAGGAAGGAGGGAGGAAGGAGAGGAGTGAATAAAGGAAAATGGAAGGAAAGGTGGAAGAGAGGGAGAAATTAAACGAGGAAGAAAAGAGGAGGAGGGAGAAAGGGAGGAAAAAAACATCAAGAGACTACTATATGCAGGATCTAAGCACCTTGCAAATATTATTTTATTTGATTCTCACAAAAAACATAATCCCCATTTTATAATGGAGAAAACAATGACAAATAGAGGTAAAGGGGCTTGGCCAGGGCACACACTAAGGAAGTGTGCCAAGGAATCCAAAGCCCCGTCCAGCTCATTGCCTGCAGTTTTGTGCTAGGACTTTGAAGAAGCTGGAGTTGGACTCAAACAATATTGACATTCAAATGTTTGCTGGCTTTGGCACCCTAAAATGATGTTCACCTTCTCCCTGATACCCATAACTTTCCTGAAGAACTCCAAATTCACTTTAATATGGGTAATTGATTATGTGACATTCTAATTGTCCATGGTGGTCCAGCTCTTGCACAAGCTGTTGAGATACATGTTAGAAATCTCTTCCGTAAAATGCCTGGAGTATACTTATCTTTTGGGATCTGCTGTTGTCCAGCACAGCCAGACACACTCCACCTTCATTCTTTCCTGTTGCTGCAGAGTGGTGTCCAATGTCCTAGGTGGAAAGAAACTAGAAATGGTGATAGAGCAGAGACACAGAAGAGTTCTTTGGAGCCCAAGGATGGCCCCTGTCCTCAGTGCCATTGTAATTTTCTGATGCTGGTACAGTAGAACCCGGCTTCTAAGAAACCCCTGTCCAAGTTATTTCTCAGGTACATTCAAATTGAATGGTTGATATCCACATTTGTAATAGAATATGGTTCGATTTACTATGGTTTTATTCTTGCACTGGGTGTTTTGATTCTTGATTGCAAGTCCCATGTCCTCAAGGAGGGATGGCCCTGCCCACTGGATCATCTTCAAGAAGACCAGAACTTCTGAGGTGGAATCTGGCTCATGCAGGGATGGTTTCTTGTTTTGTCTCACTGGTCCATGTATCCTTAAGAAGATGCCTTGAGCCAAGCAAGGATTATAATTGGTTTCAGACCCTATCCCACATCTCTGCTTTCTTAATGCGTTGTAGCAATTCTAAACAACCAAGAACAATGATATTAGTGTCAAAAAACGAATCTGTTTCAGTATTCTGGAACTGGTCCTTCTGCGGTTAGATCACATCTTTTTCTAATAGCTGGAAAGTGTTTAAAATTTTCCATCTGAAACCAGATTTTCCCAAAATAACACTTATTTAAAGTTCAGTAAATTGAATGGCCATGTTCTATATTCTCAAGAACAACTGGTACATATTACAAGTAGCTCATTGCCTTAATACAAAATAATACCTAATACAAATGCATTTCAAACCCAGCACAATTCAGGATTTGCTAAATCACTATTGTTTTATGTTTTTATTATATTACATATAATTGTTACATATGATATATATATATTATAATGTTTTTATTCTTATTCTATTTTATCTGTTTTCAGTTCCAAATTCTCTCCCTTTCCCAGCCCTCTTCAGGCAAAAGAAAAAAATCCCACTATTAGAAATATGGTCATGCAAAACAAATATCTGCCTTAGCCAGGTAGAAAAGCACAGTTCAAGAATTTGGGGGTATAGGCTAAACTTGCTTTTTCAGAATGATTAAGACTAATTCATAGCTCTACCAACAGTGTATTAGTGTGCCTATTTCCCCACATTCTCTCCAACATTTATCATTTCTCTTTTTTGTCATCTCAGTCAATTTGATGGGTATAAAATGATAGCTCAGCATGGTTTTAATTTGCATTGCTCTAATTATTCATTTCAAACTTTTTTTCATAATTATAGACAGTTTCAATTTTTTCCTCTGAAATTTGCCTATTAATATCCTTTGACCATTTGTCAATTGGGGAATGGCTTTTATTTTTACAAATTGATTTAGTTCCCCATATATTTTAGAAATAGAATCTTTATTGGAGAAACTTGCTTAAAAGATTTTTTTCAAGTTTTCTGCTTTTCTTCTTGGTTTAGCTACACTGGATTTTGTCCAAAATCTTTATGAAGTCAAAATTATTCATTTGACCTCCTGTGAAATTTTCTATCATGAAATCTTCTCTATTCATAGATCTGATAAGTAATTTTTTCCACTTGTTTATATCAACTTTTATGTCTAATGTACCCATTTTGAACTTATGTTGATCTTGGCAGGTAGACAACTCAAAATATTTTGTCTACAGTTATTTTAAATGGAATTTATCTTATTTCTTGCTGCTGGGCTTTGTCAGTAATATAGAGAATTACTGATAATTTGTGTGGGTTTATTTTATATCTAGCAATTTTGCAAAGGCTGTTGCTTTTAAGTAGGTTTTTTTTGATCATTTTCTGTTGATCTAGTGGAATGAGATGTTAAGCTATACTAGTTAATCAGACTACTTTCCAGTTTTCCCAACAGTTTTTATCCAACTTTTTGTCCCCAAAGCTAGGAATTTTAGGTACATCAAATAGATTGTTGTGCTTGTTTCAGTTTACTGTACCTAAACTAATGAACATCCTTGCTTCATTCAGTCTTAGTGGAAGGTTTTTTAAGTTAACACCATTGCAAATAATGCTTGCTCTTGGGTTTAGGTACTTATTTTAAAGAAAAAAATGTATTTTTGTGCTCCTTTATTTATAATCTGCATTTGCAATAAAAGTCATGTGATAAAAGAGCTTTTTGAAGGGAGATGGGGATGGGGAGCCAGAACCAGAATAATTTACAAGCTAATGCTACCATTTAAAATGGTTTCTAGCATTTTGTCAAAAGTTTTTTCTGTATCTATTGAGGAACTAGATGGTAGATAGAGTGCCTGAGATCTGGTATCCGGAAGACTCAAGTTCAAAACTGTCCTCAGATTCGTGCTAGCTATGTAATCATAGGCAAGACACTTAACCCTGTTTGCCTTAGTTTCCTCAATTGTAAAATGAACTAGAAAAGGAAATGGCAAACTTATCTTTGCCAAAGAAACCCCAAATAGAATCATATATAATTGTCACTGAAATGACTGAGCAACAACAAAATTAAAATTACATGATTTTTGTTATTTTCATTATTGATATGGCTAATTATACTTATAATATTGAATCAACCCTGTATTCCTGGTATAAATCCAACCTGGTCATATAGTCTAAACTTGCTTTTCAGAATGGTTAAGACTAATTCATAGCTCTACTGTAAACAGTGTATTAGTGCAATAGTGCCTATTTTCCCACATTTCCTCCAACATTTATCATTTCCCTTTTTTGTTCTCAGTGAATTTGATGGGTATGAAATGATAGCTCAGCATTGTTTTAATTTGCATTGCTCTAATTATTTTCTTTGTGATATATTGCTGTTACTTCCTTACTAGCATTTACATTTTTTGCATCAATATCAGGCAAGTTGGTCTATAGTTTTGTTTGACTATCCCTAATTTGGGCATTAGTATGTGTCACAGAGGGACAGCTAGGTGGCGCAGTGGATAGAGCACCAGCTCTGAATTCAGGAGGACCCGAGTTCAAATCTGGTCTCAGACACTTAATACTTCCTAGCTGTGTGACCCTGGGCAAGTCACTTAACCCCAGTCTCAGAAAAAGTATGTGTCACAGAGGGAATTTGGTAAGATTTTTTTTTTTTTTTATACATACAATTTTTGTGGCACTGGAATTGGCATTTGTAAATCCATCTGGTCTTGGGTTTTGGGTTTGGTTTTTTCCCACCTTAGGGAATTCATGACTGTTTCATTTCAAACAAAGATAAAAGGTACATATCTGAGAGTTCCTCCCTGAACTTCCTTCATTTAAAGATGGCATCCACAGAATTCCCATCATTCCCCACCCAGTTTCTTTACTGGACTTCATGATCTCCTAAAACTCTTAAAAATGCAATCCATTCAGAAACACCTTCTCAGGAAACCCTACTTCTGGGACCCCTCCCTCCAACTGATTGGAAAGGGTGGAGGATGGACATTGGACAGCTTCTTCCTGGTTCTTTTCCATTTAAGGGTGGGAGCCAGAGAATTCTTACCATTTCTCAGAGATGCATTTCTGGATTTCACCTGGGAATGTCCAGAAACTCTTCATTCTGTAAGATGGAACAGAAACTCCCACCTCCTCAGATAATGTTCCACAGGCTTTGGGACTTCATCATGCCCCCTCCCCAACTTTTCAACTTCTATTTGCTCACCCCATCACTTCCCCCCTTATTATAAGACTATGATGGGAGGGACTCTATGCACAGAGCTTAGTGCAGTGCCTGGCACAGAGGGAGCGCTTAATAAATGTTTATTAACTCTGACTCTGACTCTTTTATTAAACTTTCACAGAAAAAAACCTTCCACAGAATAATAAGTATGTTTAACATGACAGCTAATCAGGCATAGTCCATATGTAATAATGAAGCAAGGGATGGTTCATTTCAATAGCATCTTCTCTTGATCTTTTACTTTTTGTATCCTTTTTTCTTGATTCCTGATCATTGAAGACATTGCTGAAAAAGGTAATAAAATACAAGTGAGTCTTCTGGCTGAGCAGAGAAGCATATGAAGTTTCAAGCTTCTTAAAAGCAGAGCTATAACTAGCAATTTTGGGACACAGAACAAACTTCATGAACCATGCCCTCAAATGATCTTTTTAAGGCAAATTCATTGAGGAAGAAGCGAAGAGATACCTGAAGCTTTCATTGCTGGCAAGACTACCTCCAAGTAAGACACAGGGATTCAAGGTGAGGACAGATCATGCAGTTCATGAGGAGGGAAGCTATCATAGGCATACTAAATATTCTTGCTAACTAGATGCAAAGTTCGCTTGCCATTGTAGGAATCCAAATTCTGAGAAGAACCTCTAAATTTCAGTGCCCTGGGGCAAAATACCATTAACTCTGTTCTTGTTACAGCTTTATTTAAAAAGTCAACTTACTTAAAGCCTAAGGTAACTGTCTTCTGAGCTTGATCAATTCTATCTGGCTTCCAACTTCCCCACCCTACTACCATTGCTTCCTCCAGGTCACCAAAGTTACCTATCCCTCCCCTGATCTTTGCCATCCTGCTCTTTCTGGGTCTCCTGTGTGCTGAACTAGAAGCCTGTAGGTTATCATCATATTATGGCATCTCTGGCACTTACTACCCATGAGATCTCCTGTAAGTCAACCTCCCTTGGTCTCAATTTCCTCCTTTGTAAAAGGAGTTTGAGCCAGATAGGTTCCGAGATCTAGTTCAGTTCTGCATCTATGATTTGTGACATGATCATAATTTCTACATCAGAGACCACAGGAGCTAGCATGAGAAACAACAGTAATACATTTGTAAAGGCCTTTCAATCCTACCTCAAGTCTCCTTACCAGCTCCTGAGTTTTACCTTGGACATTTTTTGCCATATTACTCAGTAAGATGCCAGCCCTCTTGGACAAGGACTGCCTCCATTGTATCTTTGGAAGCCCAGTTGTTGGTGTAGTTATCTGGCACCAATATTTACCTTGTGTCATTAAGGAAGGTTGAATTGAACTGAATTGGCCAAATTGTGTATTGCAACTGCACAAATCAATCACCAAACCTCTCCTGTGTTAGGTGATAAGATTATAAAGACCAAGAATGAAACATCAGAGAAGAGAACACTGTGAAAAGAACCTATTTGGTTTTGAAAGACTTTTAAAGATTTCTCTAATAATTTTATTTTCTTTCAGCAAGAATTTCTTACTGTGTCAGCACTATTGGCTCTCCTCTGTTGTGATTAGGGAAGCAAGTTCTCACATCCTTCCCATACATAAGGCACATGCTTATGAAGGTCACTTGTGACACCCTTAGAAGGCTTTTTGGAGAAGAACAAGCCAATTTTCTTAAAAGCCAGGAAAGGCTCCCCAGTAGCATTCAGTACCTTGGTTTTTCATTTGTAAATCTTCTACCAGATTTTGTAAACTTTCCAGTCTGTTCTGTAGCTTCCTACAGGTTTTTCCAGTTGTTTCTACTGGTTGATTCTGAGAAACTAACAACAAAATTTAAGCATAAAATCAGAAGTTATTACCAAAAAATCCATTCATAGCCAACGGTTTTCCCTGTAAAGTCCTGACTAAAGGGCCACACATCTCCTTTAAAGTACGTGACCCTGGTGGGCATGGTGGTGCCCGGGTCCTGAGAAGGCCAAAAGCTCTAAGCTGTAGTAGGCTAATGCTTTGGGGGTCTGCACTAAGTCTGGCATTAGTATGAGCCAATGGGAGGGAGGGGACCACCAGGCTGCCTAGGGAGCAACAAATCCAACCAGATTGGAAAAAGGCAGGATAAAGAGATCATGCTTCTTTTGCAAGGGATTAGACCTGTGAGTAGCCACTGACCTTCCCGTCTGGGTGAGAACGGGAGCCCCAGTCTTAAAAGCAAAGCAAAGCAAAACAAAACAAAACAAAACAAAGGAATCTTTCAAATACAAAGGAATACAAATAAAACCAAAGAAATGTGTGTTTTTTTTTTTTTTAAAGTCCAATTTACTCCCAGTTAGGCCTGGGTGAAGGGAGTACTCAAAATTTAATATGAGAACCTTCACTGCAACAAAAAGTTTTTATTAGCAAGCCTGAGTGAACTGGACACTTCCTTGATGGGGTTTGGCCTAGCATAATTTAATGCAGGTATTTTATCCCCCCCCCCCCCCAAGCAACTGGGGTTAAGTGACTTGCTCAGGGTCACACAGCTAAGAAGTGTTAAGTGTCTGAGACCAGATTTGAACTCAGGTCCTCCTGACTTCAGGACTGGTGCTCTGTCCACTGCACCACCTGCTGCCCCTGAACGCACTTTTGTGTTACATGTCAGGCTTAGGGTCAGGAAGTGAGGAGTGCATGATAGTGGGATGGTTGGAGGCCTGGCTTTCAGCCTCTGAACTGCAGAGATGCCAGCCGAATGATGGATGCAGGAAGAGTAAATACAACTGACCTGATAACAGTTGTGGCAAAAGCCATAGAGGGTCAGAAACCAGTGTAGATCTCTTTGGCATTGATCCTAGACTTTATTAAACCCTAACAAATATTTGATCATGAAAGTGATCATTCAGGAAGTAGAAAGGAGGCAATCTCGAAGAGCTGACTGCGATTCCTAAAGGATGATTTTCACTCCACATGATCCTCAATGTCTTTTTTTTTTTTTTTTTTTTTTTTTTACAGGTGAATGAAAGACAGGAAGAATAGAGGGATGCTGGGATTGTACTTTAGAGTTTAGAGATATTAGAAAATAATTTGATTGGAAGAAAAGGCTTGACAATTGTCAGTGCTGTAAAATTACCCATGCATATATCTTATAAATAAAAAGCTATAATAATAATAAAAAAATAAATATAAAAAACAGAAAAGAATTTGAGGAGGATTCTGCTGCTTTTTTAGACAAAGAGGAAATAGTTATAGATACATTTGGTACTCATTAAAGTCAACTAGGGAAGCATTTTATAATCTGTACTTGATAAATATATTTATAAAGGTCTTTTAGTAAAGACACAGAGCCAATTTATCAAATATGTAAAAGCGATAAAGGCAGAGGCAATAGCTAACACATCTGGATGATCCTGGTGGCTGTTTTCTACAGGTCCTCAAGACATTCTCCTTTTTTTCTTTTTTTTATTTCTCTTCCTTTCTCAAAAAAGGTTTCTGTTCACAAGTGAGACAACTTTAACATATATTTGATGTTCCCTCAAATATTCTAGCTTCCAGGTTCCTCAGTTTACTGAAGTCCAAAGATATACTGCTCCATACTACTCAAAGCCACACACAATGATGGACCCATGTTCAATCCAGCCATCACTGCAAATAGTCATTTTCCATGTTATCTCTCTATCAGATCATCATCTCCTATTATTCCATATCTCCCTATGCCATATTCTTCCTAATCCTATTTTTTATCTTTACTATGATCTCTAGAAATCTGTTTGTTCCCTAGTTCTTTACTACACAAAATTCCACATCCAGTATCTCTCCTGACCTCCAGCCCCCAACCACCACCCGCCTATTGGACATTTCTAACTGGAGGCATCTCAAATTCAAGATATCAAAAATAGAACTCATTATTTCCCACTGGAATGTACTCCTCTTCCAAACTTTTCTAAAGCTATTGAAGATATCACCATCCTTCTGGTCTTTCAGGTTTGTAATCTTGGTGTCATCCTTAATCCCTGACTCTCATTCATTACATATCTAATAGATTGCTCAATCTTGTTTCTATCTCCATAGCATCTCTCACATATTCCCCCTTCTCTTGCCTCACATAGTTATAACTCTAAATCAGGTCCTCCTCAAAGCTCACCTGGATGCTTGCAATGGCTTCCATGTTCATCTACCTCTTTCAGGTCTTTACCACTCTTTATCAGTATCAGGATCCATACTCCACACTGCTACTAGACACCAAACTAGATTGTTTTTCTTTTATATATATAGTTTTCTTTTCTTTCTGTTTATACAAGTACATTCATTTTTAAAAACACATTTCCTTATGAATCATGTTGGGAGGGAAAAATCAGAACAAAGGGGAAAACCACAAGAGAAAAAAAAAAGAAAAAATAGTGAACATAGCATGCATTGCTTTACATTCAATATCCATAGTTCTTTCTTTGGATGTAAATTATATATTTCATCCAAAGTTTATTGGAATTGCCTTGGATCACTGAACTGCTGAGAAGAACCAGGTCTGTCATAGTTGATCATCATACAATCTTGCTGTTACAGTGAACAATCTATTCCTGGTTCTGCTTGTTTCACTCAGCATCTGTTCATGTAAACTTTTCCAGACCTTTCTAAAATCAGCTTCTTCATCATTTTTACAGAACAATAATATTCCATTACTTTCATACACCACAATTTATTCAGCCATTTCCCAAATGATGGGCAACTAGTCATTCTTCAAATCTTTGCCACCACAAAAAGAGATGCTAAAAATATTTTTACACATGGTCCTTTTCCCTCCTTTATGATCTCTTTGGTTTACAGACCCAGTAATGACACTGCTGGATCAAATGGTATGCACAGCTTTATAGCCCCTTGGGTAAAGTTTCAAATTGCTCTCCAAAATGATTGGATCACTTCACAATTCCATCAACAATGCATTAGTGTCCCAGTTCTCCCACATTCCCTCCAACATTTATCATTCTCTCTCCATTCTGGAGGTGTGAGGTGCTACCTCAGAGTTGTTTTAATTTACATTTCTCTAATCAATAGTGAACTCAATTGATTTTATTTTCTTCCCTCCCTCCTTCCTTCCTTTCTCTTTTTTTCCCTCTTTTTTTTCTTTGTACATGGTTCCTACATAGAGACATAAAGGAAATGTTATAGATGTTGTTTCCCTGATTTTCTTTTGTTTTTCTTTTGCTCTTTTTTTCTTCCTTCCTTTCCTTTCCTTTTTCTACATGTGTAGATAAGGGAAATGCTATAAATGTTTAGTTTTTGGCAAAGCATAAAGTCTCTCATGACAAAGATGGAGGGAAATGCCCTAGAGAGTAGGAGAGTTTGACAGATTCAGGAGTGGCTGAATGGCTAAGTCCAAAGAGTAGTCATAACTAGCTTAAGATCAGCATAGCAGGAGGTCCCCAGTGGAAGACTCCAGGGAGCTGGTCCTGTGTTGTTTAACTTCATTAACAGTGAACTGGATAAAGAAATGTTCACATTTACAGATAAAAGAAAGCTGAGGAGAGCTAAACAGTGATGACAGAGACAAAATTCAAAAAGATAAACACATCAAAACACTGAGCTAAACTAAATAAAATGAAATTTAAATGAAATCTTATTTTGGGATTCAAAGAACCAACTTCACAAGCACAACAAGAGAAAAGCATGAAAAGATTTTCCTGAAAAAATCTGGATAACTCAGGAATCAACAACATATAATATTGAGTCAAGAGATGTAATGTGATCTGTTTTAATAAGTGAAATTTATCCTTTAGCAACCTGAAAGTAAAAGTTCAGCCTTGTTTGGAATATTAGGTTCAGCTGTGATGACACGTTTGAGAAGGACAGCAATAACCAAGAGACCATCCAGAGGGGCACTGCTAGGATACTGGCGGGACTCTCCTGCCGAGAGAGTGGCCAAGGGGTGTGGATGCCCAGCTCCCACATACCTGCTCCAGAAACCCCCTGAAGTTCACAACAGACTTGATAATGAGGAGGAACTCCTGTAGGTAAATGCTTCTGCTGTGGAGCTGTACAAAAACTCAGCCCACAGGCAATGAGAAAAGAAGCTATCAGGTAAAGGGAGTACCAGAGTGGCCAGAGACAAGGCATGTGTAGCCTGGGAGACAAGGTGGCTAGCCAGCGATCAAAGCAAGAAGCCATGGAGCCCAGGGCAAAACCAAACAAGACACATCAGGACAAATTAGAAGTAATCCCAGAGGGAAGGCCCCAGTATTGAGAGATCATGAAAGGCTTCTTGTAGCTAAGACTTGAAGCCAGAAAAGCATGAGGTAGAGATGAGGAGGGATTTCGGGCATGGAGACATCCAGAAGAAAATGCCCAGAGTCCGGAGACGACATTTCTTGTTTGAGGAATAGCTTGGACGCTAATGTTACTGCATCTTAGAGTATGTATAAGGCAGTAAGGTATAAAAAGACTGGAAAGGTAGAAAGAGAGCAGGTTATGAATGTCTTTAAAAGCCAAAGAGAGGATTTTATATTTGATTCTGGTGCTAGGAGGGAATCATGGGAGTTTACTGAATGGGATGGGGGTGACATGATCAGAGTTGTGCTTTAAGAAGATCAATTTGACAGCTGAAACAGGGATGGAGTGCCTGGGGGAGAGGCCTGTGTATGGCAGGGAGACAAGAGCAGCTATTGCAGCACTTCAGGTGGGAGGTGATGAAGGCCAGGGTGGGGGCAGTAAGAGAGCAATTTGGCAGCCCCAGGCACACCCCATTTTATTGTGTTTCACAGATATCGAGCTATATGTGGCAAGCTTACATGTTCCACATCTATGATGTCACTGTTTTTGCTGAGGCAATCAGGTTAAGTGACTTGCCCAGGGTCACACAGCTAGGAAGTGTTAAGTATCTGAGACCAGATTTGAACTCAGGTCCTCCTGATTTCATGGCTGGTGCTCTACCAGGGCATCTTGATGACCCTAAGTGCCACTTTCCCACAGCACATGTTCATGTTATGTCCGTGTCACATTTTGATAATTCTCACAATATTTCACTCTTTTACATAGTTATTATATATATATATATATATATATATATATATATATATATATATATATATATATATATATATGTGATCAGTGATCTTTGATGTCTATGGTAAATGCTGTAATGTTCTGAATGCCCACTGTGCAGCTATTCCTGGCTCAGTGTCTCCATCTTTCTCTCTTCTCAAGCCTCCCTATTCTCTGGAGATACACCAATATTGAAATTAGACCAATTAATAACATTACAAAGGCCTCTTTAGAGTTTGAATAAAGGAAGAGTCAAAGTAACATAGCAAACTTCAATTAAGAAATTGCCATGCAACCTCAGCTTCAGCAAACACTATCCTAATCAGCCAGCAGCCACCAATATTATGGCAAAACACTTCATTAGCAAAAAGATAGCAATATGCTGAAGTTCAGGTGATGGTAAACTTTTTTTTAGCAAATAATTTTTTTTATAATTAAGATATATACTTATAAAAGATACAATACTATAGTACACTTAACAGACTATAGTACAAGTATAAATATCACTTTCATAAGCACTGGGAAACAAAAAAATTTATTTGTCTCACTTTACTGAAATATTTGCTTAATTGTGGTGGTTGGAACCAAATCCACAATATCTCTAAGGTATTCCTACAATTTTATAGGAAGTGGGAGAATGGGGAATTGAGGATGATACCTAAGTATCACTTGGGTGACTCAAAATAGTGGTGATACTCTCAATAGTAATAGGAAAGTTAGGAAGAGGGATGGGTTGGGAGGTAGGTAGATGGTGAATTCAGTTTTACATATGTTGAACTAAAGATGTCTATAGAACATTCAATTCACGATGTCTCAAAGGCAACTGAAGATGAGAGATTTGGAGGTCAAGAGAGAGGTTAAATTTGGATAAATAAATCTGAGAATCACCTTCATAATGATAAAAATGAGGAAAGGTAAAGAAGGAAGAAACAGGAAAACATGATGAATGGTGAGGGAGCATGTGGCTAGATTTTGATTTTGGCATTCTTTTGCATTTAGATTTAACAAAAGAATTGCTAATTAAAGAATGAAAACTTTTGATAAAGTTGTTTAATAATTGACATTGACACAAAGTGCCAAGAATAGTAACTTGCACTTGCAAGAACTGGGACTGAAGAATGCTGAATTTAAAAGGATTGCAAAAATAAACATAAAAGAAAAAGTATGAACTACTGACTTACAGGGAAAATACCAAATCAATTGATTAATATATGTAAGTTTTAGGCTACCTGCTTAAAAAAAAGAAAAAGAAAGAGAAAGGTTCTCATCAAGTTAAAGTATCAATGGGTTATTTTGTTTAATAAGACTAAGACCATATGAAATCTCTATGTAAAAATATTAAGACATTTATAGTAACAGAAAAAAAAAAACAACAATAAGGTCTTTCCATATCATTGGGGCACCCATACCTTTAATGTCAGACGTATGGGTTAGTTTAGCAGCTCTGTAGTCTGATTTGGAGGATAAAGAATCTTCAGCTGAACTGGTCAAGTGGGGGTGCGTTGTAGTCCTCTCTGTGCTCTTTGGCTCCTGGGAGAATTTTTTAGGGGAAGTGACATAGCGGCTCCCGCCAGCTACAATTGAAGGACTTACTACAAGACAAGCAAAATAGGAACCCACAAACTTGATGAAACATCTTATTGACTTCAAAAATAAGTCTTTATCATTTTCTAGATAGCCTTTCCCTTTCTCTGCATAGTCTTTTTCCCCCCACATTCCATTTCTCAGACTCATTAACAGCAATAATGACCACCAAAAAAAAAAAAAAAAGAGGTACCCATAGCACCTTTGAGCTATGATAGGCTGGTGTTTCTGCTCTTTTTTTGGTTTGTTTTCAATGGACTGGGAAAAGACCAGATTACCTCATTGGAAATGAGGTATAGTGTTTTTGGTTATAGTTGTTCTTGAGTTGTTTCAGTCATGTCCAACTCTTAGGACCTCTTGGCAAAGAAGGTGTGCTTTACCATTTCCTTCTCCAGTTCATTTTACAGATGAAGAATTGAAGCAAACAGTGTTAACTGCCCAGGGTCATACAATTAGGTAGATTCTGAGGTCAGATTTGAACTCATGATTCCATGAACTTTCTGATTCTGATTCTAACCTCAGCATTCTATCCACTGTGCCACTTAACTGACCCTGCTGGAAATGACGCTCAGAATCTTTGTTGCTGAGGACTCTGTGCAGACAATATAACGTATAGCTCTATTACTCATTGATATGGAATTTATTAGCTTATAGGATAGTTTCCTCACAACAAACTTTGGAGCTCAGAGTACAAAAATGACAATATCATTTCTGATTCAAAAAACACAATCAAAAGAAAGGCAACTGGGCAGCACTGTGGATAGGGTGCTGGGTCTGGAGTCAGGAAGATTCGTCTTTTTGAGTTAAATCTGCCCTCAGACACTGTGTGACAAGTCATTTAACTCTGCCTCATTTCTCTTATCTATAAAGGAAAAGGAGAAATGACTAACTACCCCAATACTTTTGCTAAGAGAATTCCAAGTTGAATCACAAAGAGTCAAACATGATACAACTTAAGAACAGCAACAAAATGAAAGGAACTGTACTTAATGCTTTGATGATACCGTGAAAGTTTGCTGGAATGACAGCACTTGCTTATTATAACCATTGTATATGCTTAATATCCATTGTGATACTAACTATGAAGTATCTAGCACAAAGTTTCCAAACATTTTTTGAATGTTGGCAGTATGTATTTTAATTTTATTTTTTATTTTTATTGTGAAGCTGGTACACACATCACCTAACATGAATATTTCAGTATAGGAAGAACAGAAACAAGATGATTGTATATGAAACTGTGAAGTTATATTAAGTGCACTTTAAAAATGCATGTTAAATTTACTTTCCAAACTTTAACTTTTTGTTAGTTTATTATGAACAAATATGAGCATTCCCTGAATCCTCTGAACTGAACTGAAAAAGATATGACCATTCCTCTGTTATTATCCAGTTCATCTGGTTAAGGCTCCAGTTTCACTTAATAGGATCCTGCTCCACTTGGCCGTGTCTTCTTTGAACTTCCTGCATTGTCTTAGTAGCCCCACCCCTTCTTTTTCCTTGAATTAATAATATTAGCAAAACCCAATTCCCCAAAGAAGCAAATGAACATAATTACATGAAACAAATGCACAAATTGGCAGTATATGAAAAAGCATGTTTCATTTTCTACCTCTAATGGAACAATTAATTCTATAGTAAGAAATGGGAAGATTCAACAGTTGTCTGAAGCCATGACTGAACATTGTTGCACTGTTTACAATTCCTAAATCTTTCAAAGTAGTTTTCCTTTGCAATATTGTTATTGTATACATTGTTCTTCTGATTCTGCTCATTTCTTTTTGTATTAATTCACTTGCAAGTCTTTCCAAATTTCTCAGATTCTATCTTTTTAACAATTTCTTTGGCATAATAATATTCCACATAGTATTCATATATTTGTTCAGCCATTCCCCTAAGTGTTAACATATTCTCTTTCTACTTTGCTACAACAACAGTTCTGCTATAAATATCTTTTTAAAATATGATCAAAATTTTGATTGCTTTGGGATATATGTCATGTAGTAGTAGCAGTAGGTTAAAAGAGTTGGCATTTAGTTGTGTTTTTATTATAAATTCTATAATTAGGTAAATGGACACCTAAATATTTTGTACATTTTTTTGTTATTGTGAATGTTTTTCTTTTCTATTTCTTCTTTTTGGACTTTGTTGGTAGTTTATAAAAAGGCTGATGATTTTTGTTAGTTGATTTTATGTTTAGCTTCTTTGATGAAGTTATTTTAAATTAATTTTAGTTGGATATTTAAGGTTCTTTTAGTAAGCCATTTTATCAGCTGATTCGTTTCTTTTTTGCCTAGGATATAATTTCAGATGTTGATCTTGTCATAACATAATTGCTAGCATTCTTAGAACTACATAAAATAATGATGCTAACAAAATGTCCTTCCTTCACTCCAGTATTCCTAGAAAGGTCTTTAGCATTTCTCCATCACAAATAATGCTAGCTTTATATTTTAGATAAAGTTCAGCTTATTCAGGAAAGGATCCACATATTTTATCAAAGATTTTTTCTGTATCAATTATATGATTTTTTAAAATGTTTTATTAATATGCTCTGATACTTATTTTCCCAATATTGACTCAACCCTATATTCCTGTCACAAATTCAACTTGATCATGTCATCTTTCAAATATGTTAATGTAGCCTCTTTGCTAATATTTGATTTTATATTTTTCCATTTGTAGCCTTTCTCTACTTTGTCTCCCCTGTCTTGGATAGCAGGACATTAACTTGATAGAATCTCTTCTATCTCTAATTTTTCCCCCAAATAAATTGGAGTTAATATTCTTTGAAAATTTTGTAGAATTCACTTGTTATTTTCCCCCTGATACTGAGCTATGTGAATTTTCTATTTTTTGTTCTATTGATCTTGATATTTTATTTTTTATAAATAATAAATCCCTTTCATTTACATAACCAAGTTTTTGGCATATAGTTGCACAAAATCATAATAATTTCTTTCATTTTCTCTTTATATGTTGTAAATTTTCCTTTTTTAAATTTAAGTAATTTGATTTTTTCTTTTTATGAATCATGTTAGTCAATATGTCTGTTTTTTGAGTTTGTTTTAAAAAGGTTATCAATTTTTTGCTTCCAATGTTATTTGTTTTAATTTTCAGAATTATTTTTGTATTCAAATAGGTCATTTGTTGCTTTCCTAGTTTCTTATTTTTAGTTGCATGCTTATATTAGTCTGATTTTTTCCCTTTTGTTGATAAAAACATTTATATACAGAAAATTTCTTCTCCTAATGGCTTTGACTGTAATTCCCATATTTTTGGTATTTTGTCTGTCATTTTCCTTAGCAAAAGTATCTTATTTTCAGGATTTATTCTTTGGTACACATATTCCTTAGGATTATGTTATTTTTTTTTCTCCATTTAATTTTAATTCTTTTTAAGATGTCTTTTATTATAATTTGTGAATTGTGATCAGCAAATAATGAATTCAATATTATTGCCTTTCAAAATTTGCTTATTCCCTATTACATGGTCATTGTTTTTAAAGATGCTAAGCACAGATGAAAAATATGTATACCCTTTTCCAGCTCTATTTCATTAAACTTGAGTACAATTCTATTCAGTTTCTTATTTCCTAGGTAATCAGATGATTGTTTCCTCCAAAAGACTTATTTTGTTTTAATAAGGTATATCTTTTATGTATTTTTCAATCATTTAATTTTGTTCTGAAATTTGTTGTCTCAAGGAGCTATGAATTCTGTCTGGTTCATTCTAACTTTTTAGGGAACCTTTACATATTTATTGTTTTGTACCAGTTGTACTAATCTTAATTCTCCCTTCCTCTTTAATCTCCTTTTCCCCCTTTTCTTTCCTGTAACACTCATTTAACTGATTTTTAAAAATTCTAGCTTTATTCCAGGAATTGCCAACATTATGGCTGTGTGTTTGTTTGAAGTATTGATTGTCCATAGAGTTATTTTCCTCTTATGGGTTAGTGTCTTGGGAATTCCTGGATTCTATTTTTTTATTATCTTCTTTTGTTTCTTCTTTTTTCCCACCTAAACTGGGACTTTATGCCAGGTCCACATTTTTTGCATTTCTGGAGGGAGGGCGAGGCCTCATAGCTCTGTTTATTCAATTGCTGCTTATTAAAGGTACTGAAAATTGTATTTTTCAAGTCACTATAGGAATGGCATAGGCTTGGGTGATACGGTTGCCACGTGAATTCTGGTTGGAGCTGCTGGCCCCAAACATGCTGACATAGAAGTGTCAGTTGGTTTAAAATGATAGAATTGTAAGCTTGACTTGGCCAGTGCTCTCCACTTCTGCTATGCAGAAGCATTAACTCTAGTTTGTGGCTTTCAATTCTATTTTTCAAAGAGTCATGTTTTTCACCTTCTATTCTAAACTGGGTATTCTCCTTTCAATTTTTCCCAGGAGATCTTAATTTCATTTTTATCTTTAGCTTTATTTCTTCTAGACACTTGAGTTCTTGGGGCCATACCTTTTTTTTTTTTTCCTGAGGAACTAATATTTATTGCAGAGCTTGTCTTATTCTGAGTTTATTTATTGGATTTATTTTATTTACAATAGCTCATTCTATTTGGAGTTTTCTTCTGTTTACTCATATCTCTAGTATCAATTCCTGGTTTTGGATTTGGTGCAATTTTCAGGAGTGCTTCTGTCACAGTCTCAGGGAATCCCAGGCTTTCTTGCCTCTGTCTCTCCCCACCTCTTGGATCCATTAATGGCTTGTCCTAGTTTTGGGCCTCTGGGAAGTCCCTCTCCCTTGCAAGTGGGGCCTGCTGAGCTTCTTCCTCGGGTCTGCCTGCTGAGTGCCCTCCTGGAAGGCCTGGGAAAGGTTGTTGCCCCCTGAGGCCATGCTGACAGCACAGCCAGCTACTGGCTGCCAATTCTAGCTAACTAGAGTTTGTGCTTTGTGCAAGCCTGGCCAGCATAGATGAGTTTCCCAGTATCTTCTTTGGTATTTACTAATCGTTGCTTCTTTCCTTGCAGATTTCCTTGGGAGTGTAAGAAATAGGACATAAGCTTTCCTGTCACCATATTCACACAAAAAAAATCTTGTCTAAAATATACAAACAATCTGTTGCCAGGAAGCTTAACTTTGTTTCTGAGGCAATGCCGCTGCTTGAGAGAAATGTTCTTTTGCACAACTTTTAATAAGCAGCATTCATCATTGCTTTTCTGTTCAAGGCACAGATCTGGGGGGTGGGGGGGAATTCATGGTCTGCCAGCTGACTTCTTAAATGCATATATGTGTATGTATCTATATGCATATACATACACACATACATATAATTTCATATATATGCACACATATTGTGTATACCTATGCATACATATGTAGATATTGATGCAGAAACAGGTACAGATAATCCTTCTGATCTGATTCTTTCTCTGCACCACATAGCTTCTTCCCCAAGCTGAGATGGGCACTCCAGACTGTAGGGAGGCAGCAACATCCCTAGGGGTTCTTCCCTTGGGTCCTTCTTCTACCCAAACAATCCTCAGTGGCCTTGGATCCAGGCTCCAAAGGTGGAGCTGGTCACGGGGTCTGTTGTTCTCTTTTGAAGGTAGCACAGAAGGTGTGAAGCATATTGGGCTGGAATACAACTACAGGGATTCTAATCCAAGGCCTGTCACTGACCCCATCTGGGTGACCCAGAACAAGTTACTTGCTCTCTGGGCCTTGATTCTCTCATTCAGACAATGAGTGTATTGGACAAGATGACCTTTCAGATCTTCCCATTCTATAACTGTGGTCCTAGAGACCTGTATTCTTTTTTTAGTTAGATTAGTTCCCAACATTTTCATCTATCTGATAGGATTGGCAGCTAATCACCTTTAAAGAGCATCTTGCCCAAAACTGAGTGTCTTAGAAAACATTCACCAGTATGTTCTGGGTAGAGATATAGAACCCCTGCAACAGTTGTACTGTCTACATATTTTGGAAGCAAATTTGTTACTATTTTGCAGTTAAATATTCCACTTCACTTTTGTAAGTTTTTAGATTTTGAAAGGCTGCCTGGACTCAGGATTGGATAAAAATCTCCTTGCTTTTTAAAAACAGGTTTTTATATCATTTAGATTTCTGCTATATCCTTACCTCCCAGAGGGACACCTTGTAACAAAGAAAGGAAGGAAATCAATAAAACCAATCAGCACATTAAAGCAATATTCCCCATCAAAGGATTCCCTCCTCCTCAGCCAAGGCCAGTAATGCCAGCTAATTTCTCTCATTTGGAACTCAGCTTGTACTTTATTGTTTAAGAGCATTTGTTGTCCATTGCTGTTGGTTTTTTCCATTTGTCATTGTAGACATTATCCATTGTCTTCTTCGATCTGCTGGTTTCATTTTGCCACAGTTTATATTAATCTTTCAGTTTTCTTTCACTGGCTTCCTTGACATGTATATCAAAGCATGTGGGTATTTTAACTACTTTATTTTCATAATTCCAGGCTGCTTTCCAAAATGGTTTTACCAATTCAATGGTTTCACCAGCAATGTATTAGTGTTTCATGTCCTTCCCCTTTTTGCCCCAATAATTAACTAATGTTGCCTTTTTGTTATACTTTTGTTATACTTTGTTTACTTTCATTGTTATAGGCAACTCTCTAAGACTTGCATTGGGGGAGAGATTGTTTGCACTAGTAATTCCCTATCCCAATGAAATCACTGGTCCAATCTCGAGTCATAAAAATGAAGAAAACACATTTTTTTCCCTGACTATAAGTCAAACTATTGCTATACATTGTTTATTTCCAAACATCTTTTACTTGTCATTGCTTCACGAGTCTGGAGTTAGGCCTTAATTAACTAACTGTCTGCCAGCACTTATCACAGCACTCCCAATAATTAAATGTCTGTTGAATTTATTGAATTGAATTACAGACTCTCAATTTGGCCTGCACCCAGCAAATGATTTTCAGTTTTGTTAAAAGATGTAAAGTCTTCAGGATAACTTATAGAAGTTATACAACTGAGCAACTTACAAAAAATACTTCAAAATGTTGATCCCCATCTCAAATTTAAAATTTAAATCATTCTAAGTAACATTTATTGTGAACTGTATTAAATTGGTATCTATACAAGAAATGATAAATAGGAGAAAATATTTCACCATTAATTTTTTAGTGGTTATCTAGAAATTAACTGGAACAAAATAAGTATCTTGAATGAAAACAGATTTTAATAAGTTCTGCCTGAATTTGACTTCAGATAGTCTTATGAAGGAATTTTATACTAAAGGACCTTTAAATATTAATTAAATAAAAATGTACAAGAAAGAGAACAAAATCTCTTCTTCTTTCTGGCAAAGTCCCAGGATGACCAAGATGTCAACCTGCACCTGACTGGTTAATGCTAGTTTTAACTGATTAGCTCAACCAACTAGGACCATGTGATGGAGGTGAAGGAGCTGAATGGGCTCTTGTCTCCTTTCCACTCGACAAGACAAGAAGGAACTAGACTGTAGTCTGAAGCAGTAACATGTATGTCCCTGCTCTGAACAATCCCTGGGTCACAGTGCATGAAGCAGATTACTTGGACTGTGACTTGGTATCTATCTTACCATGTCGTAAGTAACTAGAGAAAGGGATAAGTGTAGACTTCTGAGATCTACATATCCCCCAAATGGCTCTAACCTAACTGAATGCTTTTTGTTTCTTTGTTTTTCAAACATTTTCCTATTGTTTTCAGTAAAACTAACATGAAACAAAATGCAAGTCTCAACTGAATATATCCAGTGAGAAACAAAGTAATTGGTCAAATGGCCTGTTCATGCAGAATATCTGGATAAATTGTATTTGGAAAATACTCTCATAAGCAAATAACAAACCAAGGTCATATAATCCATGAAATTGTGTTAAGGCAATAAAATGGATTTTTTGATTAGTAGAATAATTTTAAAATAAAAAGTACATTTCCTCAGACCCTTTGCATGTTCTATAAATACCCACTGAGAACTCACCACTGGATGGAAAAGTGAAGGTATTAGATGTATCCTCCAAGTCTCCAGCATGTAAAGTTGCAGGATCTCTGGAAGCAAAATAATGATAATAATAATAATAATAACTGAAATTTATCATGCAAGCATAACATGAAGATTAATAGGAGCAAATCCAAAGGCACTAAAGCGGTCAGTGACAGTGGAACTAAGAAAAGATAGATATCACCAAAGCAAAAAGCAACCATGTTCTAGCAGATGCTGCCTAGGCGATTCTTCTCTAGTACTCAGTCTCCGTATCACTTTTATGAAATGTAAAAAGTAAAACTATGAAACCTAGACAACATATATTCTTGGGGGAGGAAGAGTTGTTTCAATACAGTTATCTCTGTACGTTTCAATGACATAAAAGTTTAATGATTTAGGTTAGGAGACACAATATAAAGAAATAATTTTAAAAAGACAAAAAAGGTTTTTAAAAATAAAATAAGTAAATGGAACCTCAAAGATCTATGACCATTAATTAATGAAGAAACTTAGATAATACAAACAGATAAATCATAAAAATCCTTTAAATCCACTCAGCTTTTATTTTTAAGACTTCAAACATGTTATAGATTAACTGATACAGATTTTAAAAGCTAAATTCACCACTATAAGCACATATTGTATATTCATTGCAAAATAATAAATTTATTGGATAATTCCTGATAGTATTAATCTAATTCAATGCTGAATTATCTTTAAGGCCTGAAAATTAATAGTAATTTCTTTCAATGATTCCTAAGCATATAATTTTTAAATTACTATTATGAAAACTAAACAACTTAACAACCACCAAAAGAATCTCCTGAACAGTCAAATCTATTTATTTTATTTCAAATTATCTTCCAATCTTTGCCAATGTGCAAGTGGAATGTGCACTGGGTTTAAGCTAGATGATCAGGCTTCTAATCCTTTTTCTTATTCATGTCACCAGGATAAGTCAGTGTCTCTCAGCTACAAATGGAGATAATATTTGCATAGGCTTGTTGTAAAGAAAGCATCTAACAGATTTGCAATTCATCCATTCATATATGTAGATATTATAAAGTATGTCCAATCCAGTCTATGACTGAATTTTTCACATTGGATGTGTTTGTGAATAAATGCCAATTATCAATGGACCAGCCTCATTAACTTTAGAAAGAGTCATCACCTGGTTGGATGCAGTGGAATGAATTTTTTGGATATAGCAACTCCCAAAATTCTTCTACTAAGGCACTGGGATCTGTCTGGATGGAAGAATACATATAAACACCAACCAAATCAAATATGTAATCTGAAGTATGTGATATACATATATGGCTACAGTTGTATGTATTCCTTTATGTTTAATTATTTGACTCATCTGAAATTCTTTACAATATATGATACAATGAAGTATAAATTCAAGTTAATTCTCCCACATACTTAGTTTCCCTATAGCATTTTGAAAATAGTGATATTCAAGTACATTGTTGTGTTAATTTTGGTAAGTTATGTGTTCATTTCTGATATTAGTCTAAACATATTTCTAGGAATTTGCTATTAGAGTCTATTGATTTTTTTTTTTTAGTGGGAAAAGGCGTGTAAGATTCTAGGATAGAATAGATTCTCTTCAGAGGCTTTGAGAGAAGACACAAATGGAAATTTCATAGGAGGATGGGCCAAACTAAAGTTACAATCTGAAGTGATAACCAGAACAAAGGGACAACTTCCCTCATGCTTTAGTGTGCACACCATATTGGAAAAGAGAGATTTGTGAAAGATCTTCCTTCCTCCTTCCTACCCCCTCCCTTCCCTTTCACAAAGATGTATTGAGAGCCTGCTAATTGAAGGGACCTGAGCTATGTGCTGGGTGCACAAAATGTGGCTCATTGTATCATAGAACCATGTTAATACAATACCTCACATCTCACAGAACCTTAGAACATTATTAAAAGGGACTACTATTTTACTTCTACTCCATCCTCCTCATCTCCTCTCATTCATCTTTACAATACTCTTACGAGATGAGAAAAAAAAAATCAGCCAATCCACATACACAGATTTTTCAAATGTGTAAAACAAAACTGTCTATATCCAGTGATCCTTTAGCAAATGTGAACTCTTCTCTTGTTGGGTCATGAAAGGAACAGCTGACTAAAGATCCAAACAAGCAATCTATTTCCCTCCCCCACCTCACTCTGGCTTTAATGAGGACAAATATCAGTGATGAACAGAACTATCCAGTGATAGAGACTTACAGTTCAGAAGATCCTGGCTAGGCTATTGATGTAACCAGTGGTGAGGGGAAGAGGAGGAAAGGGAAACAAGAAAAGGGCTTCTTCTTTCTCCTCAATTTTCTTATTTGAAAGACTGGACCAGTGGCAGGGAGCATTCATTCCAAGGACTTAACAAGGATCAGCAAGACCAACCCAGACACAGAAGCCACTCTAAGGAATATCACTTGTTGCAACAGATTTAAAAAGGCCTGCAATGGACTTGAGGACTTCCAAACAACCAGAAGTTGTAAATTAATCTTGTGATCATATTAAGTTCTTTACTACCATTGTATCTTAAGTTTAAGCCCATTCTTTTCTCTGGGTGCCGAATACGTTTGTCGGAGAATGTAACCAGGCCTTTGGGAGACTGTTTTGTTTGTGGTTGTTCAGGTGTCTGATTCTTCATGATCCCATTTGTGGTTTTCTTGGCAGAGATACTGGAGTGATTTGTCATTTCCTTCTGTGGTTCATTTTCTAGCTAAGGAAACTGAGGCAAACAGGATAAAAGTGACTTGGCTAGAGTCACCCAGCTAATAAGTGTCTGAAGCCAGATTTGAACTCAGGAAAATGAGCCTTCCTGACTTCAGACCCAACACGCTTGTTTACTGTGTCACCTAGCCAACAGTGATATTTTAAACTAACTGTTAAAGTACACCTTGTCAATAAATACAACTTTCTAAAAGCTAATGGAAAGCTGGCTGATTAGTATTAATGTAGTACACCAGTGGGGGCCTAACTTGAACCCAGTGTGACAGGCCTGAGGATACTGGCAGTCATCCTCTTGAAGAATCAGCCTATACAGCAATGAAGGATATTTTAACAAAAAAAAAATTGAAATTCAAGGAAATGTTGAGTATAAGCACTTCTTACCTGCTATAAGTTTCACTTGACCTAGTGCTTTCAGGGGTTTCTCTAACTGAACTGCTTCTGTCAATAAAGGGGGCAGGAAGGGATGAAAGAAGATAATGAATGAAACAGCATTTCCACCAAGCTTTGTGAGACAATTCATTTAAATAAGATTGAGTGGAGAACAATGAAAGAATACCATTGGGTGTATGGGGAGGGCAGGAGACCCATTCAGTCTATATTTAATCTTTGCTCTTTTCATTTGCCATAAATTTGTAGAATACTGCATAGATTTCTCCTTTTTTGGTGACATTTCTAGATTACCGACCTCATTATTTCCTTTGGTTACTAATGAAACATGAAGGTGATTTGAGATTCACGTAAGCAAAAACTGATGCGGGCGTAGCTCCCTTTAAGATTCCTTTTCTGATCTCCAACCCCCTTTGGGACTGATCTTTGATTTACAAGATCTGGTCAAAACCATCCTTTTATATCTCAAAGGGAGAGATCAATATCTGAGCTAATTTGGGCTGTACCCAGCCCCTGTTCTAATAATCTGCTCAGGTTTCCCAACCCCTACCTGGTGGGTTCTGGACCTCGAGGAATCAACCTGGGACTCTACCCATAGGCCCCTTCAAGCAAATAAAAGAGCCAAGCTGGAATCATTTCTTGGCAGGGGGTCGAAACATGCAAGCACCATGCTTTGCATCACAGACTCTCTGTCTTCCTCTATCTAATACCTTTTAATAACCAGACTTTAATCTTTCTTCCAAACCCCACAATAAACCTCTTTTTATCAATCTTAGGTTTTCGGGCCTGTAAATTCCTTTACAGGGGACTCTGCGCCACCACTAGAACTCATTTAACTGTATCCTTGCACGGAATCCAAAGGGGTTGCAGGGGAGCTCCATTTGACTCCCTGTACCCCAAACCTGCCACTAGACCTCAATTAATCCTAATTTTATTTAGGTATACCTTATCTAAACCTCATAATTTGGTTATACCTCATCAAAAACTTTTTAATAATAAGAAAAACTAAGTTCTAATTAATGGGAATAGTAAATCCCATAAAATGGTTTTATTTAAACTCACTATTTATAGTTATAATTATTTAAAATATGGTCATTGGTTCCAGTCCAAATCAAATATGCAGTGTGAATTTAAATAATTCTATCACTTCATGGGATTCATTATTTACAGTGATTAAGACCTAGCTCTATTCAAAAGTGGAGTAGATTCAATTATTTTAGGAGGTAGTTCATAGGTTGTTCCTCAATGGTTTTCAAATAGAGGTTGGATGACCACAAATTTGAATATAATAAAGAAGATTCCTAGCCATCTATGAACTAAATGAAATCCTTTTCAATTAAGAGATTCTGATTTGAAGTGGTTTTTTTTTTTTAAGACTTATTACCTCAGCCTTGTTTTGGGGATGCTCAGGCTTAGTTTACCTTGTAAGCACAAATAAATATGTAGAAAGATCCTCCTCTACTCCAGGGCTTCTTAAATTTTTTTCACTTGCAACCCCTTTTCACCCAAGAAAATTTTATGCAGCAACATTTTGAATCTGAGCTGGGGTGTTTCTGGCAGCATTCATGCATGCACAATGCAAAGTGCACATATTGTATGTTCAGAACCAGTGCTGCCGTGATGTTATGGGCAAACCTGCCAGAAACACCTTGGTTCATTATGTGTTTGATTTTGGATTAATTTTTGGTTGTTGTGTTCAGAAACTTTTTACTGTTGCCAAATTTTTCATGACCTTCATGTTCATGGTTACATGACATCAAATAGGTTTGTGACCAACAGTTTAAGAAGCTTTGTTCTACACTGAATCTGATCTCTCCAATATCAATAGTGATAATCATCACCAAGATCAATGACCGTTGTTCACTCTTCATCCTCCTAAACTTTGCTCTGCAGGAAATCTTTCCCAATTCTCCTTAATTCTAATGTCTTGTCACTGATTATTTCTTGAATCCTGTATATATCTTGTCGGTACCTAACTTTTTGATATTGTCTCCCCCATTAGATTGTGAGCTGCTTCAGGACATGGGCTGTCTTTTCTCTCTCTTCATATCTCCAGCACTTCTCATAGTACCTACCACACAGTAGGCACTTCACAAATGTTTTCTGACTGACTTGGGAACTTATGTGACCAATGACAACCCATTCATGCCTTCTTGAGGAAAATCTTTCTGTCGTTTCTATGATACTGAACTATGTATGTATGTATGTACGAATTATATACTATCTCTCTATTTATTACTTCTTTTGTCTCATTTTCCTATTCCCATTCCCATGAATGTAGGTAATTCTAAAGTTCTCTCCTCTTTCCTTTTCTCTCCATATACTCTTCTTGGAGGATCTCTAGATTTTCTAGAGTTTCCCATCAATACTACTATATGAATACCTCTTCCCTAACTAACTATACCTTCCCCATCTTGAACTTGTGAAGTTTGGTTTAGGAGTGAACTATGACATTTTTATCTGGAGCTGAATTACATCTTCAACTCACCCCAACACTAGCCTTATTTTATTTATTTATTTTTTTTTTTGCTGGAGCAACTGGGGTTAAATGACTTGCCCAGAGTCACACAGCTAGGAAGTGTTAAGTGTCTGACTCCAAATTTGAACTCAGGTCCTCCTGACTTCAGGGTTGGTGCTCTATCCACTGCACCACCTAGTTGCCCCACACCTCAGCCTTTTAAATAGCTTAACTTCCTTGGACTTGTCAAAGGAAGACCATTCTTTCTCCAGACTGTTTTCCATCTATCAATTCTTCATTTTTCATCCCTACTGCTATAATTTTAATTCAAGCTCTTGTTACCTTTTGCTTGGACAACTGTAATGACCTCCTTACTCCTAATTCTCTAACTGCAGTTTCTTCTTGCTCCCAAATCAGACCGAAATATTTAGAATTAAAAAGAACCTTAGAGATAATTGATTCTGATCCTTTTATTTTACAAGTGAAGAAACTGAGGAAGCCATCGACTAAGGCAAAGTGAAGAGGTAAAATTATTTGATCAAAGTTTACAGTGCTTTTAACATAACCTTGTTAATACAGAATATGTCTTACATAATTTCCCCTACACCACAATTTTCAATAGTTTCCTCTTCTACTGAATTCAGCTCATCTACAAAGTGACTAGCATTGTACTTCTCTGGGTGAGATATGAAGGTAATATAAGGTGCCATCTCTGCCATCTCAAGGCCACTCCTCAGTCTGACATTTAAAGGCCCTCACAATGTAGATCCAACCTGCTTCATGAATCTTTTCTCTAACTCCATAATCTCTGTGCACCCCTAGCCAAATTACATCATTCACCATTGCCTGATCTTTTCCTGTCTTTTTCTCTCTTTACTTTGCTCATGTCTAGAATGGACACTTTTCACAGCTATCCCTGTAGAAACACTACTTGTCACCAAGGTCAGCTCTGTGTCAATTCCTCCACACAGTCTTCCTCCTCCTTCTGATGCTCTTCCCACTACTTGAATATTTTGAATATTCCACTACTTAGAATTATCATTTTCTAATGTATATTCTAGTTCTCAATATACCTTGCCTTATCTCCCTCACCAGGTGGTATGATGATAATTTACATGTAGGTAGCACTTTATGATTTATAAGTTTTTTTCCCCCTTCGACAGCTCAAAAGTTCCTATTAGGTCCATAAAGCATGTGAAAACACTGAAGTCCAAAGACTTGGCCACAGTCACAGAGATGGGATATAGACCCTGATTTTCTGACATAAAATCTGCTCCTTATTTAGGTTTTTATCCCAATGCCTAAATCAGTTATTTGCTTAAAATAAGGCAATCATGAAAACTTAAAATCAGATGATAACTTTCTAGCAAGATGATTCCTATTTAGATGAGAAAACATATAGTAATTTTTATAGATTTCAGTGAAAAAAAATACCTCCTTTTCATTTTATCAACAACTTTTTTTTTCAATTAACTAAATTTCGAAGATAAATGCCTTACAAATTAATCATTCAAAAACACTGACCCCCAAACATGGTAAGGACTACATGAAGTGATGCAAAGTGAAGTGAGAAAACCCAACAAAATAAAGTTAGAAGAACCAAATCATCATGCACAGTAACAACAATGATGAAATGATGATCAGTTGTGAAAAGACTTGACTACCCTGATCAATACAGTGATCCAGGACAATGCCAAAGGACTCATGATGAAAAGAGAGAGAACTTAGGAACTCTTGAATGCAAAATGAAGTATAATTTTCTCACTTATTTCCTCAGTTTTTTTTAAAATATGGCTTTTTTTTGGTGTAATTTCATATGTATTGACATCCTATTGCTTGACTTCTCAATAAGTAAGGTAATACAAGAATATAGACCTCAAAATTTAAAAAGAAAAGAATGTTTTAAAAAATAAATCAAAATGCTAAAAGCAAAAACAAAATACGTGATAAGGAGGAGCAAGAGAGGGGGAAAGGGAAGGAATATAAGCTTAACTGCTAGACTGATATTTTCCAAATTCTGGCCCAATAAACTACATTCAGAAACTCCAGCCTTTCTTACCTGTTGAACATCTCTGTTCTCAGTTTAGAATCAGTAAGTGAATCTCTGACTGCATCATCTCTGTATGGACAAATATACCCCAAAGTTATTGGTATGAAGAAGATCAGATGTATTCCTTATAGTTTCTAGATCCCCAAATTTCTCCTATGAATATAACCTTCCTACAAAGCATTAAATAAGTTTCCAAAGTAAAGTTTGAAAAGAGAGCCTCTCATCCCCAAAAGTTTTCAGGGATTCATAATAAAAACCTTCAGAGCAGCAGCTAAATATTTTCTGAGTTCTCCAAGTTACCTATTTTGTTCAGGCTTACTACATTACTTTACTTTAAGGCCTGCAGAGTTCAATTTTGCCATAAATAGATTAAAAGCTAGAGTGGCATAAACCCGAGGAAAGTAGTTATTAGTGAATGGAACCAGGGCTAAGAGCCATGACACTAACTTAACTGACTGAGAGAGTTGAGTCTAGGGTAGGCTGAGGTCTGTTCTTCCTAAAGATGCAGCTTCAATATTTACACCTCAGGAATCTGCAACACTTACAAATCAAGGATCGACTGATTTGCTAGTTGTCTAGATTTTTTAAAGTAATTGAGAAAATAACAATCTTGTAGATTAAATTTAAAAGCGAGTTGTATATGTGTGTAGATTTGGAGAACTGGTTCTTAAATATTGACTAGCATCTATCAAAAGGAGATAAACATTGCCTTATTCATTAATCAAGCAACTATTAGGTTCCTGCTGTGTGCAATGTACTAGGCTTATACTGGAAAAGATATCAAAATAAATAAGATAAAGCAGGACTACAAAACATATGGATACTTATAACACAAATTAAGACTAGAATAAGTACACAAGATGCTTATAAAATTCTCTGAGAACAGAGGAATGAGCAAAGTTCTAGCTTTGGCATTCATTAAATGTATGATAGGGCAAGTTATCTGAAATCATTAAGCCTCAATTTCCATCAATTTCTGTCAAACAGTTATTACTTGCACTACCTAACTCATAGGGTTGATATTTTTTAAAAACAGCTTTGTAAAGTGCTCTCTTGAAATGAATTATCTAAGGCTACAATCTTTTTTGACCATCATGATCTTTTTTCCTAAAAGTGAGGTTTCTTATATTTGTGCTCTCCTTTCTCATCTCCTCCTTTCCCTGTTATTCCCAGACATCATTACCAGCCAAAACTCTTCACAGAGCAGCCCACAGGCAACCTGAGCAGCAAACCACTCAAGCAGAGTCTGATTTTTGGAAGGGTGAAAAGCACATGCATCTTACGCTCCCATGTGAATGGCTCCTCCAGTGGAGGGTCTTCCAATGTCTCCATCATTCTTAGGTAGAGACACAGAGGGCTCCTCATTGATGACACTTCTCAGCTCATGAAGAAGTTGTTTTAAGTCCCTTGTAGGGTCTTCTTTCAGGATAGCAACTTTGGCTGGTATCTGAATTATAACAATTATTTACATAACAATTATGAGTTAACTATACCTTCCAGATAAGTATATCCCCACCAATAAAGATGTTGCTAATTATATTGATCTTAATATATATATGGGTGTGTGTATATATTCTAAAGAATTAAAGCATTTAAAATAGAGAGTAATAATTGCTTTTATCAGAAATATAGAATTTGGCACAAGTCATTCTCCAATTGATAAATGGTCAAAGAATATGAACAATTTTCAGATGAAAAAGTTAAAGCTATCTATAGTCATATAAAAATATTCTAAATCATTACTGATTAGAAAACTACAAACTAAAGCAGCTAGGTGGCGCAGTGAATAGAGCACCAACCCTGAAACCAGGAAGACCTGAGTTCAAATCTTACCTCAGACATTTAATACTTCCTAACTGTAGGACTTAAGTCACTTAACCCCAATTGCCTCAGGAAAAAAAAAAAATACAAATTAAAACAACTTGGAGGAACCACTTCACCTCTCAGATTGGCTAAGATGATAGGAAAGTTATCATAATGATAAATGTTGGAGAGCATATGGGAAAACTGGGAAACTAAGGCATTGTTGGTGGAGTTATGAAATGATTTTGGAGAGCAATTTGAAACTATTCCCAAAGAGCTATAAAATTGGGCAAACCATTTCATCCAGCAGTGCCCTACTAGGTTTGTATACCCTCCAAAAATCATAAAAGAGGGAAAATGAACCACATGGGCAAAAATGTTTGTAGTCACTCTCTTTATAGTGGCAAAGATCTGGAAATTGAGTGGATGCCCATCAATTAGGAAATGGCTGAATAAGTTACAGCATATGAAAGTAATGAAATATTATTGTTCCAATAAAAATGATGAACAAGCTGACTTTAGAAAGATCTGGAAAGATTTACATGAACTGATGCTGAGTAAAATAAGCAGAACCAGGAATAGATTGTATATAGTAACAGTAATGGTCAGCTATGACAGACTTGGTTCTTCTCACCAGTTCAGTAATCCAAGGCAATCCTAATAAACTTTGGATGGAAAGCACTATCCACATCTAAAGAGAGAACTATGGAGACTGAATGTAAAGCAACACATGCTATGTTCACTTTTTTTCCCTTTTCTTTTTTTTTTCTCTTGTGTTTTTTTCATTTTGATCTGATTCTTCTATCCCAACATGATTCAAAAGAAATATATTTAAAATAATGTACATGTATAACCAAAAAAAGTTATTTTTCTACATATAACCGGGGAAAATAAACTTTAAACAGAGTAAATTTTTTAAAAACCACCAAAATTAGAAATATTCTTCAAGAATTTATAAAATTTTACTGATTGTAGTCCATTTTTTACATGATAAACTTTTTGCATTCTTCTTTTTTCCAGCAGTGATATAATTTTGTAAAATTGTTTGGCATTTACCTGCTGTTCAAATATTTCAAACCTAAATGATTTATCTAAAGTTTCTTTAAAAAAAAACACTCATTCATTTGAAATTGACTCATTTAGAATTTATAGTTTGAAGTTTAGTCTTTAAAAAATGTTATCTTCTTTCATTTTTCCATTACCTACATGTCCCAATATAGATTTCCTCTCCTCAGTAAACTATACCTTTCTTTTTATTTTAAAAAGAAAAAAAAAATAGGTCAAGAAAACCAACACTGCCAGAAAATATGTAAAAGAGTTCTTATCCTTAGTTCTCTACCTCTGCATTTTCTTACTCATAAATATGGAGAATTCAGGGTGGTGGGTTTTTTTAGAAGGTGAAGTAGTCATAGTATAGTCAGACTAAATACTATAGTCTGCATATTGCTATTCAGCCTTTGCTTATGGAGTTTACTTTTGTGTTAGCAAGGCAAAAAGGGCTCAGCAAAAGTGTAATGTGAACAATATTATAAGAGGAATATTTTAATCTATTTAGGAAAGCATGTTGCTTTCAAACACAAATTCAAAGCTGCTGGAAATCTCAGATCCTCAATTTCCTTTATGTTTATGACCTGTTCCTTTATTCTACCTTGGAACTCACCACTGTGCATTCAAAAACTGAAGACTTTTCTCTATTTGACCACAATCTCTACTTAGCTTATTCCTTTTCCCCATACTCTATTCTTTTCACCTTTCAGACTTTTCTGACTTTTATTTCCTTTCTATCCTTGAACCCTCCCTGAAATAACTTCCCATCTTTGTTACAACATAATTCTCCTGGTGATGCTGAATGACTTCAAGCTACAGAACCCCAAGGCCTCTGAAGATGACACTGTGCTACTGGAAGAAAGGGGATAAATGATGACATCAGAGAGATGGATAACCGGAAGAGAAAAGTGGAAAAACTGCTTTTTAACTGACACAAATGAAAGCACTATCAAGACACTATGTACTACACAATATCTTCACAATTTATTTTGGAAAAATATCTAGCTCTACATCCTAGCAATTAAAATGAACAATTCCTATGTACATGCATACGTAATTTTTTTAATGGAAAATGTCTCCAGCTAAACTTACATATGTACATTCTCTCTTTTGCCACAGGGATTAGAAAAGGTACTTACGTGAGATACATAGCTGATGGCAGACTGGGAAGTTGGCAAATTAGCAGAGTGGGGTCGGGAAGTAGGCAATGATGGTATAAGGCGCTGTTTCACTGAAGAACTTGGATTATAGCCTGGACCCTGAAGTTCCTATATAGTAATATAGATATAGATAGGCAAAATATTCTGAATAATTTCTGGCCTTTTGGATACAAAAAAAATTGAAACCCAAGTATAACTTTATGCTATAAAGTATGAAGCATTATTTGAATATGAATATAATTCTTTTTAATATCACAAAAACTTAACCCCTAAAATTGATATATTAAGCCCATTAATGATTGATTTTTAAGTTATTCTAAGTAAGTCAGACTCTTGTTAGCATAATCAAATTAATCAAATTAATGCTCTAGAGGCATTAATATGGGTCTTGGCTGTCTGTGAATTACCTTCATGATAAAGGTCTAGGAGAAGTGATATAGACCCAACCTCCATTTTGCAAAGGGTATCCTACTGTTGAGTAAATGGAAGAGAGAGTACTATCTGAGACCCAAACTGATTCAATATAACATACAAAATAAACAACTTTTCTTATGGTCATGAAAACAATATATGTCAATTTTAGATATTTGGATCATGAGAAAACTCTAGAGTTGATATGAAATAAATTCTACTGACCTAAGAGAGCAGCAAATATAATAGGAATTGTGAGATCTGAGTTCAATATGGCCAAAGGAAAGTGTTACTGTCTTGTCCTTTTACCTTTGGATCTTTATACCATTTTGCAGAGAGCTAACATTATAAAGCAATATCCTAAGGACTACATCATCTCACCTAGGGTGCTAAGGCATACCTAGCCAAGAGCCAGAAAGTTTCTACAGAGCACAGAACTAGGAACAAGAGTGTGGAATTTGTTGATTTGAATGGATTTGAGGGATACATTTTCTAACAATTAAAGCAAAATTAAAAGTCCAAAAGTGAAATAGGCTACTTGTGTAGGTAATGAATTTCCCCTTCCTGGAGGAGAGATGATCATCTGTCAGGAATACTGCAGATAATCAAGGAGCTCCCATCCAACTCCAAGAGTCTACCACTTAAATATTGTATGAATCAAAGGAAAAAATTCTGTTTTTTCTTCCAAAGATCCATATGTGTGAAGCTAAGGGGTCAAGATTAGGTAGTATATATGAGAGAGGAAGAATGTCTCCTTCTTTTTAGTGGTCTTGGTTAGATGTGAAAATGTTTCATTATTTACAAAATGCAACCTTTTATCATAATGTAATCTGGAATAACTTAAGGCAGCAATAGAAATATTCAAAATTATTTCCAGGTTATCAGCATATGGAAAAGTGGTGGTATCCCCTTTTTCCCTTCATCCTCCCTGATGGAACATTCCTTCACAATGGCCAGACATCTTGTTCCTGATTGTTGGCACCATGAGGACTTCTGGTGTCAGAATCCATTTTCAACTACTCTTAGGAAACAGTTATCATAACCACTAAGAAGAAATCTCCAAATCCTATGAATTCAAATGTAGTTGGAGTTGATGTGTTAGACAAACATACAAGAGTCCACTGGAAAAATTATACAGTCAAAGACTTCTTAACACAAAGTAGGGAATGTCTTTTATTGTAAAATCTCTTATTGGGACATCAAGAACCAAAGAATACAGTAGGAACATTTTATAGCTGATCCCATTGAAAATTATTTGACTATTGACTATTATTTCATTTACAAAAACTGTTTTAGGGGACAAGAGGCTTATTTTGGCTCAAAAAGCCAAGAACTGTGAAAGGAGTAAGCCTTAGCAGTTATCTCAAAGTATTGATAGAAAAATGTGATATTATCTAATATTAATTAATAAAGGTCATGAAGCTAGGAAGTAGGGTAATTTTTTAAAAATTCTTTTAATGTTTTCTTTTTTCCCCAATTACTTGTAAAAACAATTTTGAATACTCATTTTTAAAATTTTGAGGTCCAAATTATAGTCACACAAAACATATTTCCATATTAGCCATGTTGCAAAAGAAAACAGGTAAAAACAAATCCAAGAAAAATCAAATAAAAACAGTATGCTTCAATCTATATTCAGGCTCCATCACTTCTTTCTCTGGAGCTGGATAGCATTTTTCATCATATGTTCTTTGGAATTGTCTTGGATTGTTCATTAAATTAGCTGAGAATAGCTATACAATATTGCTATTAATATATACAATATTCTCTTAATTCTGCTCATTTCACTTTGCATCAATTCATGTATTCATTTCAAGTTTTTCTAAAGGCACTCATCATTTCTCATATGCCACCCCACTTATATATTACAAGTTGTTTGGCCATTCCTCAGTTAATAGATTCTTTGCCATCATAAATTTCTAATTTTTAAATTTCTAATTCTTTATCATCACAATAGAACTATTTAATAAATATTTTTGTGCATATAGATCTTTTTCCTTTTTATTTCATCTCTTTGGGATACAGATCAAGTGGTGGTATTGTTGGGTCAAAGACTAGGCAACTTTATAACCTTTTAAACATAGTTCCAAATTCTTCTCCAGAATATCTGAATCAAATCATTCTTCCACAGTGGATTAATATCTCAATTTTCCCACCCTCCAATATTTGTCATTTTCCTTTTCTGTCATAATACTCAAAATAAGTATGAAGTGATACCTCAGACTTATTTTAATTTCCTTTTCTCTTAATCAATAGTAATTTAAGGCATTTTTAATATGACTATAAAGTTTTCATTACTTAGTGTGAAAACTGCTTGTTTTTATTCTTCAACTATCAATTTGGAAATGACATTCTTTTTCTATTTAAAAATTATTTGTTTAAAATTTAAATACAAAATATTAAAGGGAAAAAAAAACAATGCCCGAAAGCCTATATAATAAATATGACACATTGTGTTCAGAGCTGTCCATCTTTGTTTCCTTGTAGATATTTTTTTTGTTCTCTGCTTTGTCCTTTTTACTGTATTTTTTCCCCTTTCCTCTCCCCACATCCTATAATTAAGCATGGACACACACATACACATATATACACATATACATCATATTCTATTTAAGGCTGTCCTAAATTTCTTTGAACTTTGCTTCTCTGGTAGACAGGTGGATAGGAAGGTGGATAACATCATCCTTCATAAGTATATCTTTCCATATTTTCATAATCCACTGATTCATTATTTCCTACACCACAGCAATATTCCAACCTTATACTGTCTAGTTACTTGAAATTGTCTAAAAATATATAGATTAACATGGCTGATATAGTTTAATCTTTTGATTAAATTTATTTTAGCTTCAACTTTGTTATTATTACTAACCCTGATTTTTTTCCCTAAGAAATTCTAGTCCTGATCATTATTATCAATTTGTATCTCTTATTTCCTATCCCTGCTGAGACCTCTCTTAATTCTCTGTGCTGCCTTGCCTTGATATTACTAAAACCAAACCTTCTCCAAGGATCTCTCCCTTACCTTCTTCCCCAAGCCTTTCTTTCTCTCTTTATGCCATTCCTGCCAATCTACACACCTTTCTATACCTCACCTTATGCTATCCTTTCCCTAATTTTAAAAATAAATTTAGAAGACTTTTATTTTATACCCTTCTAAATATACATGTGTATTATTCCATCTTTAATCCATTCTTGATAAGAGTAGAACTATCAACTCTCCTCTCCTATTTCATCTATGTCAGTTCTTCTTCTTGCATCTCATTCATATAACAAACTCTTTTTATCTTTTCCTACATGATTTTGCTTTTTAGAATTACATCATACTCAGCTCTATCCTAACCTTTCTTTTGAATTACCCAACTACTAATGACAATCTTAGATATATGCTTTACATTTCCACCCATAAAACTTAAAACAGTTTGTCCTTAAGTCCCTTGTAATTAGTTTTTGATGTTAACTTTTAATTTCTCTTGGATTCTATATATCCTATTTTCTGTTAAGTTCAGGATTTTTGCAACAAAATCCTAAAAATCTGGCAATTCATTGAATGTCCACTTTTTTTTTCCATTCAAGATTATGCTTATCTTTGATGAGTATAATACTATTGGCCACAACTCCAGTTCTTTTTTTTTTCTTTGATATTACTATTCCAAGCCCTGCAATTTTTTGTTTGTTTTTTTTAAGTAGCTATTGCTACGTTTTATGTGATTACAATTGTGGCTCCATCATCTTTAAATAACTTTTTTTTCTTTTTGCTTATAATATTTGTTCCTGGAGGTTTCAGAATTTGGCTATACTGTTCATGTAGGGTTTTCTTTCAGATGGAAGGATGTAGGATCTCTTACAGATGGTGATCGGTGGATTTTTTTTTTCTATTTCTACTTTCCCCTTTCCCCCACCCCTAACACTTAAGTACAATTTTCCTTAATTATTTCTTGTATTACTCTTTCAAAATTTTTTTGATTGTAGCTTTCAGGTGGTCTTAACTATTCTTATGTTTTCTCTTTGTGATCTGTTCTTCAAGTAAATTGATTTTCTTATGAGATGTCTCATTCTCCTCTATTTTTTAATTCTTTATATTTTATTTTATTATTTCTTTGTCTCTTAGAATTTCATTGGCTTCCCTTTGCCCAATTCTAGTTTTCAAGAAGTTATTTTTTTTCTTTAAGATTCTGGACCTCTTTTTTCCAGTTAATTGACTTTCTTTTTACAATATTGTTTTTCTGGGATTGTTGCTGTTGTTGTTAGCTTTTCCTCAATCTCTCTCGTTTGATGTTTAACGTCTTTTTTGACTTCTTTTAGGAATTTTTTTTAGGCAGAAGCCCACTTAATGTTACTTTTTGGGGTAGAACTGACTTTTTTTTTTTTTTTTTTTTTTTTTTTTGCTTCAGGATCCTCCTCTGAAGATTAACCCTGGTCTTCTCTATTCTGATAATAACTTTCTATGATTGGGTGGTTCTTTGCCTGCTCATTTTTTTTTAAACAGGTGGTTAGTATAATCAACTCTAGTCCTGGGATATGGGGGATGGTGTCTCTGTGTGTCTCTGTCCTCAAGTTCTCCTTCAGTTCTCCCCTCTGGCCTGGAATCTGAAACCAAAATCTTTTTTCTTCCTGTAAGAGCTCAGTCAGCACCATTCCTGCCTCATTGCTTTTGCACTCACCTGGTTCCTTTTCATCCAGGACCACATCTAGGCCGCTCAGCTGTATCTCTTATCAGTAGAAGTTCCCCCACTCAAGCCCAACTCCTCACATTGTCTTGGGAGATGAAAATTCCTGTGGCGTGGGTTAAGGCTATCTCCTAAGCCAGCTAAAATCAAGGCTCGCCATTTTCTTTTTCAGCAAAACTAGCTTTTTTCACAAGGGCCAAACTTCTGTCCTGTATCTTTTTTCATATCTTCTCTGATTGTCCCAGGAAGAACATAGTTCTATCCCAACTCTTGTTTTTTTACGTTCACCCTCAGGTGCTACTTTATCTTGTGGGGGAGATCTGGAGAACTTGGGATTTTCATATATATGCCACCATTTTCCCAGAATCTTCAACTTAATTCTTATAAATTCAGTTTTCTATTTATTTAAGCAATGAAGCCTTTGTAAGAGAAACTTGCTATAAATTTTTTCAGTTATGATTACTGTATATTTCCTCCATTCTACTTTTCCATTTATTCTTCTCTTTCTTTCCTTTTCATCCTGTCCATCTTCAAAAGTGTTATGCCTCTTCACAATCTGCCTTTCCTTCCATCAGCCCTCTCCACATTCTCTTATCATTTTCTCTCCCTATTTCCTCATAGTGTAAGATAGATTTCTATACTCATCTGAGTATAGTATGTTTTCCATTCTGATAAGAGTAAGGTTCCAGCATTCCCCTCAATCTCTCCCATCTTTCTCTCCATCATAAAAGCTTTTTCATTCCTCTTTTATGTGTAATAATTTATTCTATTTCCCCCTTCCTCATTTTTTCAATGCATTTCTCTTTCTTATTCCCTAATTTTAGATAAGAATCCCCATCATATTCAATTCATACCTTTATTCTTCTAACTGACCTAGTAGTGAGAAAATTGTTAGGAGTTACAAATACTGTCTTCCCATATAGGAATGTAAACAGTTTAACTTTTTTGAATTCTTTATATATTCTTTTTCCTGCTTATCTTTTTATGCTTTTCTTGAATCTTTATATTTGAAAAGCAAATTTTCTACTTAGCTCTGGTCTTTTCATCAGGAATGCTTGAAAGTACTCTTTTTCATTAAAGAGCCATTTTCCCCCAGAAGGAGTATATTCAGTTTTGCTGGGTGGGTGATTCGTGGTTATCTCTTTTGCCCTCCAGAATATCACATTCTAAACCCTCTGATATTTTAATGCAGAAATTACCAAATATTGTATTTTCCTGATTCTGGCTCCATGATATTTGAATTGTTTCCTTCTATCTGCCTGCAGTATTTTCTCCTTCATGTGGGAGCTCTGGAATTTGTCAATACTATTTCTGGATGTTTTCATTTTGGAATCTCTTTCAGGAGATGATTGTTGGATTCTTTTAATTTCATTTTACCTTCTGGTTCTAGAATATCAGAGCAAATTTCCTTGATAATATCTTCAAATATGATGTCCAGATTTTTTTTAAATCATGGGCTTCAGATAGTCTGATAATTTTTAAATTATCTCTTCTCAATCTATTCTTTAGGGTCAGTTTTTTTCCAATGAGATAATTCACATTTTCTTTTGCTTTTGCTTTCTGTAAAATTCTTTTGTTTTTGTTTCATTGTTTCTTGATGACTTCTGAAGTCATTAGCTTTCAGTTGCCCAATTCTAATTTTCAAGGATCTGCTACAGTGTGCTTTTGTGCATCCTTTTTCCAATGGACTATTTCTGCTTTTTAAGGAGTTGTCTTCAGTGTATTTTTGTGCGTCTTTTAACTATTTGGTCTATTTTGTGTTAAAGTGATATTTTTCTCCTTTATTGAGCTATTCATTTTTTTCATAATTTTCTTGCATCATTCTCATTTCTTTCCCCAGTTTTCCTCTCTCTTTCTTAACTGAGTTTTAAAATCTTTTTTGAGCTTTTTTTAGAATTTGTTTTAGTCCTGAAACCAATTTACATTTTTCTTTGAGTCTTTGGATGTAGCAGTTTTGACATTTTATCTTCTTCTGAGTTTATGTTTTAATATTCCCTGTCACCATAGTAACTTTCTATGTTTTTTTTGGGGGGGGAGGTTGCTCATTTCCCAGCCTATTTGTCTGTATGTTAAAGATAGGCGCTGATTCTGTGGCATTATTCCAAATTTCATGGGTTTTATACAGCTATTTTCAGAGCTGATTCTGGGGTCTGCAAGTTTTTAGTTCTTCCAAGATGATATGATCTAAGGAGAGGTGTGTTTACTATTTTCCTGGCCTGTCCTATGGTCTTTGAAGGATCACAAGCATTGTTTTCCACCATGGAACTGTCATCAGGACCCCTGCTTCTTTGTGATTATAAACTCTAGTGAATTAGTGTTTCTCCTCCTCCTGGGATTATAAACAGGACTGCAATCCAGATCTGTGTATCTAGTAACAGCAAAGGAACCCTTGCAATTGCCTTCTGACCAGTGTTCAACCCCTTTACCATCTGAAGGTTGAGAGCTATGGAAGTCACTTTTGCCAATTTGCTCCCAAAGCTCACTGCTATCTTGTCCAGGTGTTGCCTGCATTTGGACTGTGCTTTATTACACTTAGTACAACAGACCTTTCCTGCCAATCTTCTAGATTATCTTGGGCTGGAAAATTGTTTCACTTCACTTTGCTGCTCCAGAATCTGTTTTGAGACATTATTTTTAGGTTGTTTAGAGGAGAATTTAGTTATGGTCAATGAGTCTCTACCTTTTCTCTACCACCTTTGTTCTGCCCCCAGGAGTGGGGTAATTAACTAATTAAATGTTAAAAAATAAGAGTTAACAGCTTCAATGAAAGGAAGTAACTGTAAAGAAATCATGGTGGCTATGATATAAAACATGGAGGGGTCTACCAGGTTCTCTCCAAACAGATAACACATTTGTTCATATTTGTTATTTAAGAGGTATATTTGTATATTAGACAGATATCCAATTAGCTTGGGGAGAGGCTGAAATTTTTAATTAAAAAAAAAAAAAAGATGGAAGGTGCATACCTTCCTAACACCTGGGTCAAATGGAATTAACATTACATGAAAATGTAATCCAAAATCAAATTTGCAATATTTGAAGATTTAATGATATTTCAAATTTGCTGAATCTTCCTAAGGTTGAATTTTCATAACATTTAATTTAATATAGTCTCCCTAGCTTTTTACTAACTCCAAAACTGAGCAGAGTTATCTTTTCTAAGATGACTGCCCTGTTATATTTAATTTGATAAGTTTCATATTGTAATAATTTTTTCTTGAAAGAAATGAATTACTTAAAATGCAAAAACACATCTTTTATTTGTTAAAAGTAACTGGCTTTGAAAAATCTAGATTCACATGGAACCAAGAGGGAAGATTAGAGGCAGCAACCTAGTTGAATTATCTCCATGTTCCCCTTCAAACAACTTTTAACTAATACATCAAGTTGAATTTTGAAGCAGCAGAGCCAATAAAGGTTTCGGGTGAGATAGTTTTTTTAACGTAAGACAAATTAGGAAATTGGCAGGAGAGATCTGTGACACTTTGGTGGACACTAACCCTGAGTACAGCAGGAGCCTCAGTGGAGGGCCCTGGGAGACAGCTGTGGTATCAGCAACAGCATCATCTTCAAGAGCTCTCAGCCCAGAAATGGTAAAGGGATTGGACAATTGGTCAGAAAGAGATCACAGTTGACCTTTTGCTGGCACAAGATACAGCTGATGCTGATTGGCAATTCTACATACAGTTTGGGGTCATAGTTTGGAGTAGGGTCCAGGTGGCCATTCCAAGGCAGAGAACAGCATTGGTAAGGTGCTTATAGAAAAAGCATTGGTAAGGTGGTTATAGAACAAGGGACCTAATCAAAGTTCCAGAGTTAAGAGTAGCATTTGTTACCCTGGCAGGGTAGCAAGAATCCTTCCTCAATAAAAACTAGAGTGCATACCAAGAGAGCAATGACCATAGCACTTACTGGATCATATCATGTTGGAAGCAACAAAAACATGCAGAGCCCCAGAAGTAGCATGAAAACAGCAGGACAACAAAGCCTGAAGCATGGTACAGAAGCTTCTCACTCCCACGTGAGCAGGGCACAGATTTAACATAAAGTTCAAAGTCAAGAAATAGGTTGGAAAAATGATCAAATAAACAACAACAACAACAAAAGAACATGACTATAAAAAAGCTACTGTGGCAGAAAAGACTAAGACACAAACTAAGAAGATAACAATGTAAAAATACCCACAACCAAAGCCACAAAGAAAGATGCTAATTGGACCCAATCCCAACAAGAATTTTTGAAAGCATTAAAGGGATAATAGTGGTAGAAGAAAAATAGGGGTGGGGACGAATGAGAGTGGTACCAGAAAATTATGAAAAGAGAATTAATAGTTTGGTGAAAATGAAAGCAAAAAAATACTGAAGGAAAATAGTATAATCTAAGAATTTTTGGACTAATTGAATGCCATAATAAATTTTAAAAGCCTATACATCCCCAAAGACCCAAGCTTTTGGGATAAGAACTCAATGTTTGACAAAAATTGCTGGGAAAATTGGAAATTAATATGGCAGAAACTAGGCATTGACCCACACTTAACACCGTACATGAAGATAAGGTCAAAATGGGTTCATGACCTAGGCATAAAGAATGAGATTATAAATAAATTAGAGGAACATAGGATAGTTTACCTCTCAGACCTGGGGAAGAGGAAGGAATTTATGTCCAAAGAAGAACTAGAAATCATTATTGATCACAAAGTAGAAAACTTTGATTATATAAAATTGAAAAATTTTTGTACAAATAAAACTAATGCAGATAAGATTACAAGGGAAACAATAAACTGGGAAAACATTTTTACAGTCAAAGGTTCCGATAAAAGCCTCATTTCCAAAACATATAGAGAATTCACTCTTAATTTATAAGAAATCAAGCCATTTTCCAAATGATAAATGATTAAAGGATAGAAACAGATAATAAATTCTCAGATGAAGAAATTGAAACTATATCTAGCCATATGAAAAGATGCTCCAAGACATTATTAATCAAAGAAATGAAAATTAAAACAACTCTGAGATACCACTACACACCTGTCAGACTGGCTAGAATGACAGGGAAAGATAATGCAGAATGTTGGAGGGGAAAACATTGTTGGTGGAATTGTGAATACCTCCAGCCATTCTGGAGAGCAATTTGGAACGATGTTCAAAAAGTTATCAAACTGTGCATACCCTTTGACCCAGCAGTTTACTACTGGGCTTATATCCCAAAGAGAGCTTAAAGCAGCGAAAGGGACCTGTATGTGCAAGAATGTTTGTGGCAGCCCTCTTTGTAGTGGCCAGAAACTGGAAACTACGTGGATGCCCATCAACTGAGAATGGCTGAATAAATTGTGGTATACGAATATTATGGAATATTATTGTTCTGTAAGAAATGACCAACAGGATTATTTCAGAAAGGCCTGGAGAGACTTATATGAACTGATGGTGAGTGAAATGAGCAGGACCAGGAGATCATTATACACTTCAACAACAATACTATATGATGATCAATTCTGATGGATGTGGCCATCTTCAACAATGAGATGAACCAAATCAGTTCCAATAGAGCAGTAATGAACTGAACCAGCTGCACCCAGCAAAAGAACTCTGGGAGATGACTATGAACCACTACACACAATTCCCAATCCCTTTATTTTTGTCTGCCTGAATTTTGATTTCCTTCACAGGCTAATTGTACACTGTTTCAAAGTCCGATTCTTTTTGTACAGCAAAACAACTGTTTGGACATGTATACATATATTGTATTTAATTTATACTCTAACATATTTAACATGTATCGGTCAAACTGCCATCTGGGGGGGAGGGGAAAAATTAGAACAAGAGGCTTGGCAATTGTCAATGCTGTAAAATTACCCTTTCATATATCTGGTAAAGAAAAACTATTAAAAAAAATTTTTTTAAAGCCTATACATCATATTTGAAGAAATTATCAAAGATAACTATCCTGATGTCTTAGAACCAGGTGGTAAATTAGAAATTAAAAGAATCAATTGATCACCTTCTAAAAGAGATTTCAAAATAAAAATAAAAATATCATAGCCAAATTAAAGAGCTCTCAGGTCAAAGAGAAAATACTATAGGAAAACATAAAACATTCAAATATCATGAAGCTACAGTCAGGATCACACAAGATTTAGCAGTTTCCACATTAAAGGATTTTAGGCCTTAGAATATTATATTTTGAAAGGCAAAGGATCTAGGATTACAACCAAAAATCATCTACCCAGCCAAAGTGCTTGATGAAATGATCAAAGCTGAATAAAAAAGTGTAACATTGAAACATAAGACTCAAGAAAAACATAAAAGGGTAAACATGAAAGAAAACCTAAGAGATTCAATAATATTAAACTGTTTATATTCCTATATGGGAAAATATATGTAATTCCTAAGAACTTCACTACTATTAGGAAAGTTAGTCTATATAGAGGGCACAGTTATGAGTTAAGTGTGTTGGAATGAGCTAAAAAAAATTAAGGGGTAAAGGAGGGATGTGCTGGGAGAAGGGGAAAGGGAAAAATAGAATAGGGGAAGTATCTTACATACTTTTACAGAGGAGGAAAAAATGGGTGGGGTTGTGGGCACAGATTGTGTGTGCATGTATGTGTGTGTTATATGTATGTATGTATGTATGTTTATGCATATGTCCAAGCATATAAACACACAGAAACATACATATACTTAGTTGAGTATAGAAATCTACCTTATGGGAGACAGAGGAGAAGAGGATAAAAGAAAGTAGGGGAATAATCAAAGAGAGGGTAAATTAAGGAAATTAGTGGGCAGAAACAAAACAGATTTTTGAAGAGGGGCAGAATAAAAAAAGAAGTATAAATAAAACAAAAAACAGGAGAAAAGAGAACACATAGTAATCATAAGTATAAATGGGAATGGGATGTGCTCACATATAAAATAGTAGCAGAATAAGTTACAAATCAGAATCCAACAACACATTATTTACAAGAGACACATCTTAAATAGAAAGACTCACATAGAGTTAAAATAAGAGGCTAAAGCAGAATCTATTATGCTATAGCTAAAGTTTAAAAAACAGGGTAGCATTCATGTTCTTAGATAAAGCAAAAGCAGAAATAGCCCTAATTAAAAGAGATAATCAGGGAAATGATATTTTGCTAAAAGTTACCATAGACAATGTAGTAATATTTTAAAATTTTGTAGTAAATTTCTTTGATAAAGACCTCTTTTCTCAAATTTCTTAGAGAACTAAGTTAAATTCACAAAAATAAGAACCACCCCCCAACTGATAAACTGTCAAAGAGATAGAAAGAGGCAGTTTTCAGAAAAAAGAAATCAGCTATCTATACTCAGACGAAAAAACACTCTAAAATCACTATCAATCAGAGAAAGGCAAATTTAAACAAGTCTTAGGTATCACTTCTTACCTATAAAAAATGGCAAGTGCTGGAAGGGATGAAAGAAAATGGGTACATTAAAATTGTGAAATGGAAAATGGAACTATGCCCAAGGGGATATAAAATTGCATACCTTATGACCTAGCAATACTACTGCTTTATCCCAAAAAATATCAAAGGAAAAGGAAAAGAACCTATAGTACAAAATATATACAAAAATATTTCCAAAAGCTCTTCTTTTGGTGACAAAGAATTGGAAATTAAGGGGATGCCCATCACTTGGGAAATGGCTGAACAATTTATGGCACGTGATTATGGTATACAGTAGTATGCAATAATGCTATAAAAATGACAAGCAGAATAGTTTCAGAAAAACATAGGAAGACATGTGTGAAGTGAGACAAAGCAAAATGAGCAAAACCAGATAAGTGGATACAGTAATAGCAATATTGTAATAATGATCAGCTGTAAAAGACTTGGATATTCTGATCAATATAGTGATCTAAAATAATTCCAAAGAATTCATCATAAAATAAAAAATAAAAAAAGCAATCCAGTTACAGAGAAAGAACTCTAAATGCAAAATGAAATATAGTTTTTTCATATTGTTTATTTTTCTTCCCTTTTTTTGATTTGGCTAATATGGTAATACATTTTACATGATTTCATGTGTGTAATTAATACTATATTGCTTGCCATTTCAGTGGGTGGAGAAAAAAGTGATAGAAAGGGAAAAAATTTGGGACTCATTTTTTTAAATGTTAAAAAAATAAATAGTACATTTTAAAAATTTTATTTTAAACAAATTTATGCATTCTAAATTGGTACTTAGGTGTTATTTTTGTAACCAATACTATCATTAATAATTACTATCAATGAAAATAGAATGACATCTTGCAGAGCACTATCTGCATTTCCTCAAATTTTGTGATTTAATATAGTCTTGTTCTAGCTTGATTTTGCACTTGCAGAAGTGCCTATGACAAAGTATTTTTAAAATTTTAAATTTGGAAAGAAACAAAAAAAATCATTACATGAATTTAAAAGCATTATAAAATTTTAACTAACATCTATTTGCATCTTTTACATATTTCATATAATGCTTAATTAACTTATACAAAAAGTGGCATGCTTCACTCATTGCTATGGCATGAATACATCAAATTATTTAACTTTTTTTTAATTATTTAATTGTAAAATAGGTAATCATTTTTTATTATACAAATTGATCACAAACAAGGCTTTTCCATACAAATATATAGATCATTTGATTAATTCCAGACTGCTTTGAAGTATAAATCCTTGCTATTTCGCTCTCTTTATAATCCTACAACATCATTGGCCAAAAAAGGGAAACCACAACTAACCACTAAGAGAAGTTGCCCTAAAGTTCTTATTTGTATGGAATAATTATTTTTGGTGCTTAGAGGTCAACTGGAATATCAAAAAGCTATCGCAGAAAACTTTGTATTTTATTGAATATTTTTCAAAGCAGGTAATTGCAAATCGCCAATCAGCACTTTTTTATTCCAGTCATTTTTCCTTTAATACTGAGATTGCATTCTAAAAAGCAGGAAGTTCTTGCTTTTTGTAAAAGCAATTCATATTTATTAAGCTTTGTGATTTTTTTTGTAATAATAAGAGATTATTTTTACAACTTAAGAAACATTTTAGCTAAACAAAATATAGTAGATTTTAATACTTGTTATGTTAGATATGTATAATTTCTGTAAGTTTTACTTGTTTTGAAAGAGGTATAATGTTCTAGCGATAAAAAATTCTTAAATGAAAAAAATTATCGCCAAAATATGAAGATATAAAAATTGATGGGAAAATGTGTATATTATTAAGTTGTGAATTAAAATAAAGATGTTACCTTTACATCTATTGTGTGCTGCAGTTTCAATCTTACTGATTCTTGCTCCTGACGCTGGATTATGTCTTGACATTCTGCAAACTGCAAAGATGCCTATAATCAAATAAGCACACGGATATTAGACTTAATCTTGACAGTAAGCCAATTAATTTTTCAAAGTCTATCATCTGAACAAATGCTAAGAGGTCTTGCTTAAAACATGGGAGATAGAATTAGAGTAAAAGCTACACAAGCAGCTTGGTGGCTCAGTGAATAATAGGGTGCTGGGCTTGGAGTCAAGAAGACTTGAATTAAAATGTGAAATTAGATTACTAGCTTTGTGACTCTGAGAAATTCACTTAACCCTGTTTGCCTCAGTTTCCTCATCTGTAAAATGAATTGGGAAAGGAAATGGCAAGCTACTCCAATATCTTTGCCAAGAAAACCCCAAATGGGGACAAAGAAACAACAGAAATACACAAGGTGAAGGATGAATTATGACTAGGGAAAACTTATTAAGGAAGTCACTATTTTTAGAGAGAATAATGCATAGTTAGAACTACTCAGATTTGGATTATACAGAATGAGGCACATCGAGATATCCTATGTACTTGTAGACACAAGGAACCTAAAATGCCCTAATAATAAATAATATTGGTTTAAAAAAAAAAAACTGTCTCTTTAGCCATAAACTTCTGGATTGCTTCATTTATTACACTAGTCTTACTTAATGGAATCTCTTATCAAGTGCTAAGTATTCTCTGATAACAGACATTTATACAAATTAACTAGGCAAATTAGTTCAGCTCACTAAGGTTCCACTTAGGCATATTCCTATTCTAGTATGTCCTTATTATTAACATAATGAATAGTATATGACCTTATTACTTTGACTAATTTTAGAAAAGCTGATACTTTTGTTACTTTATAGATTTTTTTAAGTTATTAGATCTAAAAAGGCAATGCTTTTTTTTTCCTTTGAAAAAATGTAACAGCAAGAAAAAAATATATATGCATATATGGTTAGGAACCTGCCTATTTAGACATCCTTGGCATTATTATAATTACCAACTGATATCTTGCTACCTTCTAGTTTTTGGATTGGGAGACAGAAAATTTTATCCTTTCTTGACTTCATTCCAGTTAGAATAGGAGGTGTTGGACATAGCTGGCAGTAAGAGTGATTTGCTAGACTAAAGGGGGAAATTACCTGTTTTAAAACTAATAGTAATAAGCTGCCTTGGACTATAACTGAGGCACAGTGATAGCAGAGGGGAACCCTTCCTGACCCTCAGATCTGGCTGGCATCAAGCTTGGAATGCAGAAGGTATAGTCTCTGGAAGCAGCCTCTGGTAAACAAAGATAATGACCTACTAGACTGAAGACCAGCATCTAAAATGCAGAGTTTTTGGACATTTCCTTTGGGCTCTCCTAAAGTATAGAGCAGCAGCTGACTTGCATGCCTTTGTACCAGGTGAGCCCAACTGGCCATCTGAGGGTATATAGAATTCTACTGTATTTAGGGAATGCTGGCACACTTGACCGTATGGTATGATGGAAGAGGCACTTGGACTACTTTCTAAAACTTGGACACAGGAAGGAACTGGGTTCAAATCCCAACTTGGAAGTTATGGGAAAATGGACAAGTCCCTGAGTTTCTCTGACATTCAATTTGTGATCTGTAAAATGAAGATAGTACCTGCCTTATATAGCTGTTACAAAGAGCAAATGTGATAGTAAATTGTCCTGCAAACATTAACAAACTATGCGAATATGACCTATAGTTATTTAGGGCTATTGTTAAGAATAAAATTCTTTCTTTGTTAATTAAATGTCTGTTAAAACTCTTGAGTTCATTTTACTATTGTCCATTTCCTAGGAGAACCCATCTTGCTAAATAAGAAAATGAAAGTCATCTTCATCCTTAAAAACTCTTCCTAGGACACTAGAAGTAATCTGGCAAATAATGTGGTTATGGAAGATTGGGTTTGTGATTTTTAAAAAATGATTTGTTTTTAAATTGTCCAAATGGATGAATTCAAATGAAAGAGGCTTAAAGTTTGTCTGAAAAAGTTTTGGGGGTTTTCGTGGGAGGCAAGTTCAACATGAACCAGCAGTATATGGTAGATTTCCCCAAACCCAAGGGGACATTGGACTGAACTGAGATGGATGCAGAGCTTCCAGTATGAGGATTCTTGTAGTCCTGTGTAAACTGAACTGAGGCAGATGATTGTGATCAGTTATGAGCATGCCATTTTAGGAAAGACATTAATAAACTAGATAATGTCAAGAGGAGGGCAAGCAGCACCGTGCAGGAAGATCTGGAGAAGGGTCTAGGAAAGTTTAGGAGGCTGCCTTCAAACTTCTGGTGGGAAAGGGACTATTGTGTGCTGATTAATCCCAAAGAACAGATCTGGACTAGGAGATGCAAAGACATAAAATGAGGTTTCCAGGCAAGAAAAACTTTCTAAAAATGAACTTCCAAAAGGTAGGAGCTGCCTTGGGCAAGACTATGATATCCTTCTCAGAATGAAAAGACTTCCAGCAGAGGTTTGATGACAATTTGTCAGCTCTGTCATATAAAGGGGCCTTTTGTTTAGGGATAGGATGGCTTAGATGGTCATCAAGATCCCTCCAACTCTGAAATTCTATGCTTCTGTAAATTATGCAGAGAAATATTTTGAACAGAAAATTAAATAATGAGTACTTTTAGTCAGGTTGGGCTTCCTGAAAGGTGACAGACTTCCCTGTTTCTCCACATCTACTCTAGCAAAAACTGAACAAATATACCAAAAAAAAAAAAAAAAAAAAAAAAAAAAGTGATTGAGAAATTCAATGAGAAAGCAGAATAAAAGCCAGAGTGAGCACGCAATCAGGGGGCTCTCAGAATAATCCGAGAAGAGACAGTGGATAGTTTGGAAAAGTCTGTATCCAGAAGCAATAAGAGCAGGGGCCCTCCTCCTTCCCACAAAGAAAACCTCAAAAGTATCAGAATCACACCGTGAAGACTCTGGGACCCACTGAAGCCAATAGTAGCCATTGCAGGCAGAACAGCACTAATACTAGGACAGATCATGGACCTAAGGTCGCCCACGCTGTGTCCTGAGACATTAGACACAGTCTTGAAATATTTAGTGCACTGAAACTCAAAGAAGTAGGTGCCCTATTGGAAATGAAGGTCAGCACAGAAATCTAAGAGACCCAGGACATGACTAGAAAGGGCTAGCTACTCCTTCCATAAATGGGGAAGAGGGCAAAGCCTAGTCTTGGTGCAATACTCTGAAGAAATATGAGAATAAACTGAAAGGTGAAAAAGTACAAGAAAATATAAAATAGAAGTTATTTAAAACAAACTGGCCTGCAAAACAGGTTAAGGAGGGATAATTTAAGAATCATTGAAAACTGTAAAAACCATAATTTTTTTAAAAAGCCTCCACATTATGTTTTTTAAAATTTTTAAATGAAAACCACCCAGATTAATTAGAACCAAAGGGCACAGTATTTTTTTAATCCACCTACCATTTTCTGAAATAAACCCAAACTCTGAAAAGAAAAGCCTCAAATACAAAAAGTGCAAGCAACCAGAAATAATCAGTTCAAGTACCTAGGAGCTAGTCTGTGTCAAACAACACCTAGAAGCTTCTACTACAAATGAAAGAAGAGCTTGGAGTATATATTCTAAAAGACAAAAATATGAGCTAAAATTAAAAATAACTTGCCCTGCAAAAACTTAGCCTTTATTCTATAATGGTGAGGGTGGGGTGGGGGGTGGAAGGTGGAGGGGAGGGGGGACATTGGAATAGAAAAAGTACTTCTGATGAAAAATTCAGTTCTGGCTAACTAGAAATTTTGACATGTAAATGTCCAAAGATACTAAAAAGACAAAAATGTATGAACTGGAAAGGACTTTATGATGATGAAAGGTTACCATTCTAATGGGATGAAGAACTTTAATGTTTTTATAGATTAGTGAAGGAATTAAATAATGGGGGGGGGAACCCGAGAATAGACTGTTTTAATTCTAAATTTAATTTAAATAAAAGGATAAAAACAAGTGAAAGTAAAAGGAATATATTACTATATAAAGGAGGAAGAAAAAGGCAGATCTTGAGATTCTACAAAATTAAGGTAAATAAGACGACTTTACAAACATGGAGGAAGAGATGGGGGAAACAGGCATCATATGAATCTGAGAGGGACAAAGGAGGATTGAGCATACACACATGCACATACACATTCTCAAAGTCTAGTATACAAATATATTAAACTCTACAAGCAAACTGAGGAAGACAGAGAATGGAGTTGAGAGAGAAAACCATAACAGGAAGAGAATATTAAACAAACAAAATAAATTTACTGATCACAAAGGGGAAATAAAAAGAAACTTTGTGGGTATTCAACATTTGGATAATAGCTGAAAAAAACTGTGGTATGTAAATGTAATGGAATATTTTTTGAGCAGGAGAAATGATAAAAGGGATAATTTTAGAAAATCCTGGGTGCAAAATGAAGTAAAAGAACCAGGAGAATAATTTACACAATAATAACAAGAAAGACTTAACTTTGATCAATGCAATGAAGAGCCATGTCTCCAAAAGACTTTTGATGAAACATGTTTTAGACATGGTCATAATATGAATTCATTTTGCTTAATTAATTATGCTTATTTATTTTAAGAGGGTTTTTTTTATTTTAATTTTTTAAGTGGAGTAGGGTTTTAAGACAAAGAAGGGGTTAGCAAAAAGGAAACCATTGAAATATTTTTCAAAATCCAAAAAAGATAAAAGAAGGAAGTTTGGAAGGAACTACAAACAAATGAGTTTTGAAAAGGACATGTTAAACTTAGTAAATTAAAAAAAAAACAACATTATGATATAGAGAATCATGATTTCATTGACAATCCTCTTTTTATGCCCTCTATGCATATGGAAATATTCACTCTGGAGATGTAAGTATTCAGAATAAAAATCTTTTTTTTTTTTTTTTTTTTTTAAGTTAAATGATTAGTTCAAATAACAATTACCTTATCAAGAGCAATTTCCATGTTAGCAACTTTTTCTTTCAAACGCCGCTCTTGGGATCTCAGGATATCCAGCTCCCCTGCCATTTTGTTTTTTTCTGTTGCAACAATGTTCAATTCTTGACTTAGTTTATTTTTCTCTTCTTTTAAGAAACGCTTCTCCTATGATTATAGAGAAGAAAGCATCTCTGGGATAATCTGACTGCTATTACTAAGTGATAGAAATGTAAGCTATTGATTCAGTGAAACCTAACTTTAATGTTAAATTATTTTATACTATTCAATTATTTATCTATTAGCAAGACTGAAAGGAAGTAACTCATGTTTATATAGATAATACATTCTTATTTTCCTCACTGCTAGATAGCCCTATGATTATTTATCTTAGGTTTAATAAATATAATATTTGATTGAATACCACTAAAGAGGTATTAACTATGTATTTACTTGTTAGAAGAACTAATGCTTCTCAAAACTGCAGATATCCACCATATCAAATTGTATTAAAATCCAATTATTACTACAGACCATATGTCCATTTGATATTTTTTGCCAATTTCCAATTTTTTGAGACTGTTTAAAACTCAACAGAAGGTATATCATTACCTAACTTGCATTAATATTATTCAACCCCAAAATTTATTATGAAATATGGAGATATGCTCACAAAATGCTGAGCACATTAGAGTTGAAAGTTGAAAGAGACCCTAATTAGAAAGTCCAAGGACATGAATTAATTTAACTCTCTCTGTTATTTTGATCAATTTATAGTCTCCCTTCCCCTAAAAACTTTAGTGCTCTCATCTATAAAATGAAGAGGTTGGATTAGATGATCTCTAAGGTGCTTCCTTAACAACCCAAAATAGTATGCAAAAACTGAGCCTGAAGCAGTGAAATGATTTGCCCAAAGAATGAAGATGTTGTGGTTGAGTTTAATATTTGTGCCTGGATCTTCCGACTTTAATTTAGTTTTCTTTTCTCCAAGTCATTCAAATGTTCAAACTTCAATATCAGTCAACAAAGCAATCAATACAATGTGCCTCAAGTATCAGTGGACAGATGAGGGGGAGAGAAATATGAAAAATATAGGAATAAAAATACTCTTCCTATTGATATCACTTTAAATTATTTTTCCTTTTCTGATTAGGTAGGGCAAACTGGCCGTACATGGGACTAAAAATCAACATATAGCCTTTTGCCTCTTTTTTGATAGGATTGCCTTCTCACCAAATATTTACCAAATATGACTGAGAAGACGTTTCCTGGAAATTAAAGCTGCCCTACTTGCTAGTTCCTGGGATGGTGGTGGGTTCCCCTTACTGGAGAGGGGTTCTTTAGTTACCCCAACATACAGAACTGGTAACACTGCTCCCATGTGGCACATTTTCAGATTCTTTGACCTGTCTATTTTACTTTTCAGTTCATCTTCCTCTCTTATCCTGAGCTTTTTCTTTTTTCCATGTCTATGCTTTAGTCTTGGCAGTGGAACCCACTTGGAGAGTATTTCCCAGGGGCTTTCACAAGATGACTGACATTGACTGTCCCAGACAAGGGAGAAGAGCCACAAGAGACCTTAGGTTAGCTCTGCTCAGAGGAAAGATGCGACTAGCCTAAGGTCAACTCAGAAACTCAGACTGGGAAAGATGACCTCAGTTCCTCTTGCCTGCCCTAAAGAATCTCCTGTCAACATTCCTGACAGCCTTGATTCAATATTCCTGACCCCTGACTTCCAATAAAAGGAAATCTACCACCATCCTAGGTTCTAGCACCTAGGGCAGTTTTAATTTCCAGGAAACCTCTTCCCAATCAACTATTAGTAAATATTTTCTGAATTAAGTTCCATGTAATTAAGTCGCATTTATTACTTTATAAAACTTACTTTTATATATCATATTTTATAAATATTTAAAGTTTAAGTTTAAGCTAATATAAGAAAATGTTAACATTTTATAAAGCAAATACACTTCAATGTGATTTCTAATATAATTTTAATATCTTCTTTTTATTATTTCTCCTCTTCTTGTTCCCTTTGTATCTTACACTTCCATACACTATTTGCTCAGTGCTAACAATAGTCTCAACTTCTCATCCTCCCTTATTGCATGTCAAAATGATACAAATCTAAAAAACATACAGATAACAGATATTTTTTAGGTTTTTGTCACAGCAAAAAGTTATTTGATATCACCAGGGGTTTTTGTGTGTTTATTCCTAAATCTAATATCTTTTGCATCTATCCCATTCTCTGCCCTCATGGACCTTCACCTAGGTCAGGAACAATTACAAAAGCATCCCATCTAGTCTCCCCACCTTCAGCCTTCCCCCACTCCACTTCATCCTCTCTACAGCTGCCACAGGACAATCCTCATCTACTACTCTGAATACATCCCTTGAGGCTTAAGAAACTTCAGTATCTTCTCTTAGTCTTCTAGAATAAAACTCATACTCCTCTGTTTCTCATGTAAAGCCCTTCATTATCTGGTCTTGCTAATCTCAGAACTATCCATCATGACCTTGGGCAAGTCACTTAATATCTGTTTGCCTCAGTTTCTTCAACTGTAAAATGGGGATAATAATGGCTTCTGTCTTCCAGGGTTGTTGTAAGGATTAAATGAGGGATGTGCCTGGCACACAGTAAGCTCTCTATAATCTTTATTGCCTTCTGCTTATTGGTTGGTTGGGCCTTTGCTGATCTCCCTAGATTTTATTGCTTTACCCAATCCTCAAATTATCTTGTAGTCAGAAACCATCAGTCATATGATACATACTTTTTATTTCTTCATTGATGTCCATGAAGGGATCTTAAGTAAAATGTCCATTCTGCGAGGGAAGGGACTGTTTTATTTTTGTCTTCCAATTCTTACACATAGAGGATGTTTAATAAATATTGCTGAATTGAGTTGAATTGAATTATGTTAGATTCAGTTCCTAAAAACACTAACTATAACATGTCGACATTTTCTAATTCTCTGATGAAATAAGATAGCAGTATGCTTCTTCTTCTTAGGTACAAAAGCTCATAGAATCAAATAATTCCTTAAAAATTTGTATTGGTTAAATGAAAGCTTAATGACTTCAGAATATATCAAGAATCAATCAAACAAAGTTAAAAGAATGGGAAAATGGAAGAAAATGTGAAATATCTCATCAGAAAAAACAACTAATCTGAAAAAGAGGTCAAGAAGAAATAATTTAAGAATTACTGGACTACCTGAAAACCATAACCAAAAAAAAAAAAAAAAAAGCCAGACATCTTTCAAGAAATTATCAAGAAAAATGCCCTGATATCTTAGGACTGAAGGGTAAAAAGAAACTGAAATAAACTACTGATCACCTCCTGAAAGATATTCCAAAATGAAAATTATAGCCAAGTTCCAGAGCTTGGCTATAAGTCACGGAAAGCTTCTTCAAGTAGCCAGAAAGAAACCATTCAAATGTTATGAAGCCAGTCAGGATCACACAAGATTTAGCAGTTTTCACATTAAAGGAATGAAGGTTTTGGAATATGGTATCTTGGAAGGCAGAGGAGCTAGGATTACAACCAAGAATAATCTACCAAGCAAAATTGAGTATGATCCTTTATGGAAAGAAATGGATATTTAATGAAATAAAGAACTTTTAAGCATTGCTGTTGAAAACACCAGAGCTGAATAGAAAACATGACATTTAAACACAAGACTCAGGAGAAGTGAGAAATTATGGAAACTTAGTAAGATTAAGTTGTTTACATTTGCAAAAGGGAAAGTATAGGAGGCAATAGTCCGAAGCAAAATAGACTTCAATGTTAAACAAATTACAGGAGAAAATAGTAAAACTATATTGGTGGGGAACTTTAATTTGTCCCTCTCAGATAAATCAAACTATAAAATAAGTAAAAACTTAAGAAGAATAGATCGTTAGAAAAGTCAGAAAAGAAAGATTTCTGGAGAAAAATAAATGAGACTAGAAAGGAATATACTTTTTTTCTTAGCTTCACAAAAATATGTCTGTGTGTTAGGGCATAAAAACCTCACAAATAAAATGCAGGAAAGCAAAAATATTAAATATATCTTTTTCAGATTATAACATAATAAAAATTGCATTCATTGAAGGACTTTGGAAACATAAATTAAAAATTGTAAACTAAATAATCTAATCAAAAAGAATGAATTGTCCAAAGAATAAATTATAGAAACTATCAATAATTTCATTAAAGACAATAATAACAACATACCAAAATTTGTGAGATACAACTAAAGCAGTATTTAAGAGAACATTCAAATTTCTAAAAGCAGGACGGTTGTTCCTGGCTTTGTACCTAATAAAATGGATCCCCAGTCACTACAAATTGTGCTTTTCTGAACTGAGATGAGGAAATATTTATAATAACAAAGTTCCAAAATACAAGTTTTCATTTTTTAGAATATAAAAATGTATTTTTTCCCCCAGTGTAAAGCAATTCTTAGGGCGAATTTGACCATTTCTACTTTGAGGTCTTACTTCACCTTAGATGCATTTGTCATTGCTTCCTCCAAGAACTGAATCTTGCTCTGCAGGGCATCTATTTGTCCTCTTTTGGCAGTGATTTGCTTCTGCATGCCCATTGCAACTTTCATGGCTGTAAAAAGGAAATGCTAATTGCTTACTTATTTATGAACATTCCATAAGCTATAAACTATCTGTTTATCTGTTTTAAACTATGTGTTCCATAAACTATATGCTTTTTTCAAAGTCATTCTAAGTTGCAAACTAACAAACTTACAAAGTAAGGAGACAATGTGAAGTCCATAATAGTATGGATTCTACTGTGCCTTGAGATTATCAATCAATGGGATCCCCAAGGTGGGAAGGGAGTGTGTGGCATGGAAGGAAGAAAAAAAGGAAGGAAACAAGCACTTATTAAGCACCTACTGTGTGCCAAGTACTATGATAAATGCTTTACAAATATTATCTCCTTTGATTCTCACAACCACCCTGGGAATTAAGTGCTACTATCATTCCCTTTTTACAGAAGAGGAAATGGAAGCAAGCTAAGGTTAAATGATTTGTAAGTTAAATGATTAGTAAGTGTCTGAGGCTGGATTTGAACTCACGTCTTCCTGACTCCAGGTCCAGCAGATAGGTGCCTCCAGAAGGGATTGTTTCCCAAAGGTTATGGATAGGGGAAATCCAATAACCATTCCTTGTGGCTTTGTTTTTGCCAAAAGAATTAGCTTCTTTGGTCCAATGGAACATAGTTATCTTGTAAATTATACAATGGTTTAAACTTTTTTTTTTTTTTTTTTGGTGTCAGTTTTCTTTATATAATTGAGTTAAGAACAATGATCAGACTCATAGTTACGGACATACATACATATATATAGAGAGAAACTTAGATAAAAGGGATAACTTATAATTGTTCATCAAAATGATTTTCCTTGATCACAGTGATACTACTACATAAGAAATCAATGTTCTGTATATGCCTTAAGGTTCCAGTGACATCATAAAACATTCAATTTTCATTCTCCTGGTTACTGTTACATGATTGGAACTCCCTGTAGTGATGAGAGTACAATGAAGATCAGTCACCAGTATGAGCCTGGATGTAGCTATGATAGTGAAAAATGTAAGGGTAGAATCGAAGAAGGGAATGGCCGTTTATCAGAATGAAGCTGAACGTCTCATACCCTACAGCCTTGAAGATGTAGAAAGGGCAGGATTTTTATAATAACCTAATTGAAAAGATCACTTAGATAACTTAGTTCTAGAAGCCTCATTATGCACAGGAAATAACCTGAACCTTCATGTTAACCAAAGAAATAGCCTTTAAAATAGTTGTTTGCTTAGAAGAAAATAGGTATAATCCAAATGAGACCTAAGGGGGGGGAGGGGAAACAAAGAAAATGTATGATCCTTTAAAAACAAAAGGCCCTGGCTTGTGGTGCTTTAAATACCCTTTGCTTGATTTTTTTAAAAGGCATTCAATAAATGTAGGATACAATTAGTTGGTCAAAGCCTTCAAGATGATAATTATGATCTATTTGGCTCTGTTGCGTTCAACAAACAGTATGAGGATGGTGTGTGGCTTTCCAGAAATTTGTGAGAAATAGAAAACTTACACTTGTAGCCAGGTATAATTTGGCCTTCATGTGGACTTTTTAAACTTATAGGTCATACTGTGGTTATTATATAGACCAAAAGAGAATTCTCCAGGTCAATCCATTAACTTGAATAAATCTGGCTGACCTGGGGTGAGAAATAGGTATATCTGGGAAGAGATGGCTTAATGCATTTACCATTATTTTTACTGTATTTACCATCAAAATGCTTATTTATTTGGGAACTTAAGTACTTATGGGTTAGGTCTGCAACTCTACTTCTCGAACTTGGGTTTTAACACTTATGGCCCCAGATTTTCAAGTTAAATGGAGCTCACAGAGGATATGATCCATATGTAGGTAATCAAAAAGGTACCATACATTCTTTATAATTAGTTATATTCATGTCTATTTTTTTTCAATATAAAGAATTGGGATTGGAGACATCAGAAATAGAAATAACACAGCTGTGATGACAATAACAATAGCTTACATTTGCATAATAAACCTAGTCTCCTCTCATTTGACCCTAAGAACAACTTCATGAGGTAGGTTGCATAATGCCAAAGCTCTTATTCTGTTCATTTTACAGATGAGGAAACTGAGGCTCAGACATTCCCAAGGTTCTAATAACCTTATTCAGACTCGTGCCTCTTGACTCTGGACCCAATGTTGCATTGTGCTGGTTTGGTCTGGTTTACATCATGAGAAGTAAGGTGCTTCCACTTTAAGAGCGACTGCTCCCTGCTTTGAGGGCTGCCCTGGAAGCAGCCCTACGTGTTATCCTTGGGCCCTCTCACTGGGGTCCACCAATTCCTATGTGTCTAAGTGCCTGGAAACAGTGGCAGAGTAGGTGAGATATATTTGCAAATCTAGACCAGTAGAATCAGAAAGATTCTACAAAAAGAAAAGAAAAAACAGAAGAAAGAAAAGAATCTGTTGTCTATATCATACCATGGCCATCAGATCCTTCCATTGTCTTTAAAGTATTTCTTGTTTGCTCCAGTTCAGCCTGTGCAGATTTCAATTGCATTTTCAGCTTGTTTGTAGTACATTCCATCTCTTCACTTTTATTCCGATAATTTCTTTTCAAAACTTCATAGTCCTCTGCACAATATACCAATTAACTGAAGTTAACCTATTCTTTTCCACTGTCATAAATGTAGATTTATCACAACTAATGAAAGATGACCTATCACATGTACTTGCTTACACATTAGCAGATTCAAGGAATTTTTTTAAACAAATGATTAGAGACAAAAGATTACAAATAATTCTCAAGTTAAAGTATCTGAACTTGGAATTTGGTATGTAGGGTGGGTTACATCCCTTTGTGTAAATCCAATGAAGCTATTAGTTCTTGTTCTCAGACCTAATCTATTTCTGGAGGTCCTCTCTCAAAATGTCAAACACCAGAAGTCAAAAAAAAAAATTAATGAACTAATATTCAGCCTATCTGGTAAGACACTGACAGGCAGAAATCACTTCATGAGTATTAAGAAGGGAAGTCTTGGTCTCACTAGGAGTTGTCAAATGAGGGGACAAGTGAAAGATGGAGTGAAAAGGAGAGAACAGATGAAAATCTGAATTCATTCAACATACACATAAGAAGGGAGAATAGTGGCTGACAAAAGGGTTCTTGATAAAGAGGACTCATCAGAAGAAAAAGGCTTGAAACCGTCAATTTCCCTAAATATGACTTCATTTATGTGAACATTTTGAGAAATATTAGAGGCATAATCATGAAATGCATTCTTAAACTCCTCCCAGTTAAGAATCCCGGAGCTTTTCTTCCAACAAATTCCCAAAAGACTTGTTCAATAAACTATTAGTGAAACTGTAAGATTCAGTTTCTGTTTGTTAATCAAGTGCTAAATTTTACTGGCTGAGGCCTCTCGATGAAGTTAAAATGTACTAAATATAAGACAAGTATGCATGTAAAACATATCAAGTCCATGTCATAAACTTAGTCCTACACATCAGAAATCCATGTGAATGACCCCATTGCGACAGCAGGACTAGTGGCCCTGGTATTCTTGCCAAAGCTGAAAATCAGCTTTGTCCTGTTTTGTTTGTCCTATTGCTAGAGTCCATGTTAGGTGCCAGGAAATACGAGTGCCTACTTACATCAAGGCTCAGCCTCGTGGGCAAGCCCTAGGGACTCCATACCTGAAAGACTGGAGAGCTCATTCCGACTATTTTTCACCTCAGCTAAGAGCTGGTCTCTCTCCTGTTTCATGTCCTTTACTGCACGGAGCCGTTCAGACCCAGCATTCACCAGTTTCACCTTTTCAAGTTCCAAGTCACTTAGCCGGGCTTCAAGCTCACGTATTTTTGAATCTTTCTTGTCTTTTATAATCTAATTGCATGAATCAATATAAAGGATTCAGAAACACATTCTATACATACACATATTTATAATAACCTTGTTAATGAGTCATTTCAGTCATGTCCAATTCAAGAACCCATTTGGGGTTTTCTTGGCAAGATACTGGAATGGTTTTGCCATTTCCTTTTCCAGCTCATTTTATGGTTGACAAACTAAGGCAACCAAGGTTAAGTGATTAGCCCAAGGTCACATAGCTAGGAAATATCTGAGTTCAGATTTGAACTCAGGTCCTCGATGCCAGGACCAACATTCTATTCACTATATCACCAAGCTGCCTTATTACTCTTATTTAAAGCATTAATAGAATAAAATTAGAAGGCAAGGAAACCCTTGTTTAATGCGGAGCCAGAGGCACCCCTTGTAGCTACTTCAGTAGAAAAGTGGCTGACATTAGGAGAAAACCCGTGCCAGCCAAAGATCAAAGATCTGAAGTCAAGAGAACCTCATCCCAAAGCCCACCCTGGGCAGATTCCCTGTGTCTCAGTTTGTTCATTGGTAGATGAAGGCTGGCCCACTGAGGCAGCCTACATGAGGCCTCTTTCAGCTCTTATGGTTCTATGACTCTGACAGTATACCCCTACATGCAGAGCTACATGCTGCAACCAGCGGAGTTTTCCCTCAGTCTAACAATAGGTAGAATTATCCCTTCCACATAGCAACTTTCCCATCATAATTTCAATATGTCACAGATCAGCATAAGAAATTAAATGGGAATTTGGGGGGAGTTTTGTGGAAGTAATAGATGACATGCACAGGGTAGCACATGACACAGAAAAGTTTCAGATACTCAGAAATGCAGAATTGGTATTTTTAAAAAACATTCCAGTAGACTCTGGAATTATATGAGGAAAAGCTAAGTACTTATATGATTTCCTAAAGGAAAATGAAGGTGAAGGGTTTACTCTTATAGATTACACATGGATTTTCCAGATTTGGGGGGTACCTTAGTTTCCATGGTGTAGAAAGGATGTGTTCCATTTTTCATTTCTGATTCCTGCTAACAGAATTGTCCTTTTCCCAGTTACCCACACTCAGGACCCAAGATTCCTCTGACTTCCAGTTGTGTCCCCTTCCTTCACTTATTGTATAATTGGTTATCAAGGCCTAGTCTTCCTATCTCAGAACTCTTGTGCCAGCATACTCCTTCCATGGCCACTGCCATTATCACTTTGTCTCAGGTATGTACACTTCCCTCCAGGATCAGTATACCTGTCTCCTAAGCTTGTCTCTCTGCTACTCCATACTACCATCAGATTTAATTTTATGAAATTTCATAAATATGAAGCTTTATTATATCACACCCTGCTCAAGAACTTCCAATAATACTCTATATTTGAAGGCAGGGGTTTTTCACCATTTTTGTCAGTTCCGGCCCCTTCAGCAATCTGGTGAAAACTATAGACCACCTCTCAGAATCATTCTTAAATGCATAAAATAAAATACACCATTATCAAAGAAAACACTTAGGTTTAAATACAATTATCAAAAATATTTTTTTTTAAGTTCATGGGCCCCATTTCTGCACAGTGGGTCACACTGCTGCATAACATTAATCCAGTTGTCTTTATAATGCTTCCATTGATCAAAAATTGACTGTAGATACCATTTTGATAGAGCATAATAAACAGGTTTTCAGAAGCTCAGTCCCTGAAGACCCTCACATACCTTGAATTCCTGCAGTTCTAGCTTACGATCATTGATCTCTTTCTCGAGCTGATTTTTTTCCACCTGCATAGCCCCAGCTGTACGCCCATGCTGGCCAACCAGCTGAGTCATGTTCTCGATCTGCTGACGCAAAATCTCAATCACCTTGTCCTTCTCCACCATCTGCAGCTTGAGGGCCTCACATTCGGACTGCACATTTCGGAGGTGGTCCCCTTCATTTTTAAGGTGCTGGAGCTCCTGTAACTTTATGTCAACTCTAGAACGGAGCTTGGTGATCTCTGCATTAGTTGCCTCAATGGCTCGCTCTTTCTCTTGCAGAGACAATGTCAGATCAGACACCGTCCTCTCAGAACTTTCCAGGGTCATCTTCTTGGCAGTCAGCTCTTCCACAACTTTGCGGAGCATTTCTTTGGTAGATTCCAACTGAGCAGTCAAGGAAGACACTTTCTCTAGGCTTTCATTCTTTCCCTGAATTGCTGCCATCTGAAGGTTGATAGAAAAGAGAGTTTCATGGATTTGGAAGAATTACAAGTAGATGCAGGAAACATGGTAAAGATTAAGGATACTTCGTCTATGTAAATAAAGTAATGAATTGATTCAAGTACAAAACAACCAAACTCAATTCACTTAAGGCTTAACTCAGATGGAAGAAGAGAAGTCTGACATATGCTAACTTTAAGTCAGTTTGATAAGATGTTGGCAAGGAGGCTGAAGAAGGCTTAATAAAGTTATAAGGTCTAATAATGTGTTGCTCTTCCAGGATGGAAGGCTGGGAAGGTTCCTTTCCTTTGAAGTTGTGGAGACCGATTGGAACTTCAGACAAAACTCTAGAATGTGTTATTAAAGGAGTGTTGAGTGAACGTCTAGAAAAACAAGTGGTGATCATAAAGAGTCTGCCTGGCCTCCCATCAAGAACAAGTCTTGCCTGACAAAATAGTCCCATTTCTTTTTGTTAAGGGACTTCCAGTCTCAGAGAGCAGAGAAATGGTACAGATAAAGTTTATCTGGAGTTTAGCAAATTCTTTCATTCAGTATCTCATACTATAATTGTGGAAACTATGGAAATATATATAGGCCTGACGGCAAGACAGTTAGATTGAATGGCCCAACTTAAAAAGCAACTTTTATTAACTCCACATCAACTTGGAAGGAGATCTCCAGGGTCATGCCCCAGGTATCTATGCTGTTTAATATTTTTAACAATGACTGGGACAAAAGAAGAGATGGAATACTTAACTAAATTTGCAGATAAAAAACTTTTAAGAATAGCTAATATAGTGAATGATAAAGTCAGAGTATAAAAGGTTAGAATACTAGGCTGAATCTAGTAACAAATTTTAATAGAAATCTCATCCTCTAATTCGAAAAATCAGCATCATAAGTACAATTATGGAACATGTGGCTAAATAGAAGTTCATATCAAAAAAAGATCTGAGAGGGAAAGGATTCTGGGAAGTTGTTGGAGTAAGTTGGTAAATTTCAAGTTCTCATGATTTCCCCTACAAATGAAAAAAAAAATTGCCAGGGCAAACAGACCAGTGAAAATTCAATTAGACTTAAAGCAGAATAGAGCCGGGCTAATGCAACCCAAAAAGATCTGAAGTCAAGAAAGACTCCAGGCCAGTGTGAAGTTCAAACACCTTCAGGTGAATTCTGAAGAAAAACCAAGTAAGGAGCCCTGTGATAAGATGGATGTGGCTAGAGCCTTGGCAGGAACAACAGGAACTTTCACCTCTCAATTTCTTTGTGGAATCAAGGTCTAAATCAGGGCAGACTGAGTGAACCTCGGCTAATTAGGAACACCAACCAGCCCAGCTGTGCTGCAAAGCTGGAGCCCTGGGGGAGAAGGAACCAGCACTTGGCAAGTGCAGAGGTGATGGGGCACTTGCAGGAGCAGGGAACTCTTGATTTGGAGTTTCTGGTCAGAGGCAAGAATTCAAGTGAAGCTAGAAGCACCATCCTCTGCCCATCCCAGAATTAGAGGTGTCTTGCACTAATACTTCTTATTAAAAAAAAAAAATCAACTGGCAAAGAAGAATCCTGCCATAGAAACTCACTATGGGAACAGGGATGACTGGGGGAGGAAGAGGTTAGATCATCTTCAGAGGAGGACACTGAAGCAAAAAGAACTTCTTCTACCCTAAAGAGTAATATGAAATGGCTCCCTGTCTAGAGAGAATTTATAGAAGAACTCAAAAAAGAATTTAAAAATCAAATGATAAACAATGAGGAAAAACTTAAAAAATAAAATAAAATAAATAAAAAGCATCCAAGAAAAAGATTATGAAAAAGTTAACCAGCTAGAAAAAGAAATAGAATCTCAAAGATGAAAATAAGTCTCTGAAAATTAGAATCAGGCAAGGAAAAGCCAGTAAAGAGATGAGAGAGTTCAAGAAGAAACAAAATAAGATTCTAAAGAATGAAAAATTAGAACAGAATGTTAAACATAAGAAAAACTACACATCTGGAGATCAAGAAGAACAGATCAAGAAGAAAAAATATAATAATTATTGGACCACCTAAAAGTTGTGAACAAAAAAAGAATCTTAACACAATAATGCAAGAGATAATCCAAGAGAAAATCCTGAAGTAATAGAACATGAGGGAAAAGTAGAAATAGAAAAATCCACCAATTACCATCTCAACGAGATCCTTTGTAAAAAAAAACCAAACAAACAAACAAAAAAAAAACCACAGGATTATTGCCAAATTTCTAAAACACCAGATCAAAGTGAAAATTTTGCAAGAAAAAAGAAAAAATTCAAATACACTAGAGCTACAATTAGAATTGTACAGGATTTATCAGCAGCCACAATAAAAAAAATCACAGATCCTGGAATCATATGTACTGACAATCAAAAGAACTAGGTCTGTGACCAAAAATATTATATCCAGCAAAATTATCTATAATGTTGAATGAGAAAAAAAATAGCATTCAACACACGAAGATATTCACGACTTTCTATCAACCAAATCCGAACTTAGGAGAAAATTTAACATATAAGAGCCAATATCAAAGATCAATTTTCAAGGAACTCAACATGGACAAATTGTTTATTTTTTTTTAACATGGGTAATGTATACCATATGTTTAAGATTGACATCAACAATACAGTAGTTCAAAAGCAAGACGTGGGTAGAGTTAAGGTAAAAATAATAATTGTTATACAAATGAGGTACAGAGGAAGAATAGACACAGAAACATTAGAGGAGGGAAGAGGGCTCATGGTTCTGAAAACCTACTCACATGGGAATGGGTTAAATAGGCAACACTACATATATACCATATGGCACTCTCCAAAATCCATAAAGAATTAAGAGGGGAGGAATGGGAGTGAGGGAAGGAAAGGTGAGGGAAGGGAAGGATTCATGGGTAGGCGGAAATTAAGTAATAGAAAGGCAAGTTAAAGAGCAGAATCAAAGCAAAAAGTCAGCAGGGATAGGAAAGATATGTGGATGTGAGAGAGGAGTGTGTGTGTGTGTGTGTGTGTGTGTGTGTGTGTGTGTGTGTCTTTCTGTATGTATGTGTATGTATATATCACAAATATATCCTTAACAATAGACTGCTCAGAAGTAGTAGGGGTAATGGAAAAGGGGGAAAAGAATAAAATAAAAAAGATATGCAGCAGAAAACAAAAGAACAATGTACAAGGAAGTAAAGAAAAGATGGACATTCATGAATATAATTTCTTCTACTAATATATATACTTTCTTGAACTGGTAATTTGTTGTTATATATTTTGAATCCTCCCTGATATTCTGCTGGGCACATGACAATGATCTTTTTTGTTCTGTATTCCTTTTTTTTTTCTTATTCTATTTAAAAAAGAATAAATCAGGGAATTTCCATTAGACTGCAAGTTCAATATGAATCAATAACAGAAATATGTCCATTGAAAAAAATTTCAACTGCACTAAGAAAGCCATCTATAATCAATCTGGGGACCAGGAAGCCTTGCTACACTCTGTCTTAGTCAAAACCTTTGGGACTCTTGTGTTCGATTGTGGCTATAACATTGAACAGCTAAAGAACATCTAGGAGAAGGATGACCAGGATGAAGAAGGTCTCAAGACAAGGTCTTAGAAGGATTCACTGAAGGACTAGGGATATTCAACTTAGAGAATACATGGAGTTGGGAAGGAAGAGAATACAATACAATCTTTAAGTATTTAAAAGGCTCTAGGAAGAAAAAGGATTTGACTGGTTTTGTATTGCTTCAGAGAATAGAACTAAAAATCACTGAGTAAAGCTGCAGGACATTTCCCTAACTTTTAGAGCTTTATAAAAATAGAGGGCTGCCTCCCTGAAGTCTTCAAGGAAAAGCTCAATACTATTTGTTGGACTGGGTAGAATGGATTCCTGCTTGGACAAAACTTGGAATAGATGTCCAGCTCTGGCATTGTGCAGGATCAGGACTTGACCTTTGTGTGAGCTCAGAATAAGTTAAATGGTGGGTATTAGCAGGACCTTGGCAATAAACATTACAATTCCAACAATTCCTCAACAAAATCCATCTAGGAAAGAAGATCTTCTGGTCATACAAGCCTCTATTGATATAATAATGAGTCAATAAAAATCCCTTAGTTCTTTTACAGAAGATAATGAGTTCTCATGTAGAAATGCACAATTAATGTAAATCTATAATTTAAAAGTAAAGTAAAATCAGAAAGAAATCAGGTTATCACCTCTTTTCCAGGAACCCCTAAAAAGAAAGACAGGCGGCCATGGCTCAATGCCCTTACCTGGCGCTCCATCTGCCCTTGGCACTCAGTCTTCATGGTTTTTACTAGTGTTTCCAGACGCTGCACTTCCATGTTCCTGTCATCCAATTCCCGGCGTAGATGATCAATAGTAATGCTGTTTCCAGTGTCTCTGTCCCAAAGCCTCTTGTTCTGCTCCTTTTCCAAACTTAGCTCTTTTTCCCTTTTATGTAGATCGGCCTTCAAGAAGGGAGAGATACCTTCTTTTAGCTCACAATATATTAAGCAAATTTATACTTTTCCTCTGATGAACATATATTAACCACAGAAATTTTTATGAAACCCCAAAAAAACCTTTTGCATTGGCTCATTTGTCATTCCAATTGATTTGAGTATCTGACTTGTTCCAACAGTCTGAAAAAAGAGCTTGGAAAACAAAAAAAGAACCACTTCAAAATGAGACTAGCATATTGTTGCTATTGTTTTTTTTAAGGAATAAAGAATTAATATATAGCAACAAAACTGATGTGACAATATATATTTTAGATCATGTTAACTTGAGTGCAAAAGTACTACTATTTAACCATCAGACTTCTTGGAAGCTCTGGATATTTTTGGAAACCTGGCCATTTTGTATCTAATTAGGTACTTAAAAGCAAAGATCATATTTAATTTGGTAATTGCTATAGATATTTTCCACATAGAATCTCCCCTAGAACTGTTAAAAAAAAAAAAAAAAAAAAGATCACTAGTCTAAGGCATGTTGATATTAACTCCTCTGGACTGTCTCGCCCAAAGGTAAGATAGGGGGGTGGAATAACAGAAGGTCCATGGTCTGGTTCTTTCTATGGACTCCAGCATTGCCATACCTCCCATCCATGTCTCCTTTGGGTCTGTGGAGATATAACAATTATGTCTTCCATCATACCCTCTACCTGTGGGCAACTGCCAAGAGTGGTCTAATAACCTTCATGCAGCCCTGCCAAAGGTAGGCAGAGGCTGAGTCACCACTGTGAGGAAAGTGTCAATTCTTTTATATTTATGACAACTTATTTAGCATCATCAAGTGTACAGCTGACCTACTGGTTTTCAGTTTGGGACAGTTTGACTTTACATTGAACATTGGTTTTTGCATATATATTATTTAGCAGTTTGAAAGACTTTCTTTCCTAATCCCTATTTGAGCAGTACCAACTTTAAAATGGGGGACTAGCAAATATTGAATTTGAAATTTTATTTACATAAAATCAGAATCACTGCCTAGAAAAAAAGTGTGTTTCCATGTCAAAAACCAAGGATCACAAAATGTTAAACAGTCATTTAGAATTTTTTAAATGCAAATATAGTTCTGAGGAAAATTTCACTGACATTTAAAAAAAAAAACTCCTTCAAATCTTTTTTTATATACTTCCTATTTTCAATACAGTCCTACCAGCAATTTCTGAAGTTGATCATCCAGGTTCCCAGATTCCTGACTGAACTGATCACGTTCCGTGCGGGCCTCGGTCAGTTCCGAGTTGGCCAGGACTAACTGCTTCTCAAGATCTTCTATCTAAAGGGTAAGCACAAAAGAACTGGAACCCTATTGCCTCAGTGACTAATAGGAAAATACCAGTCATCAATATTGTCCTTTGAATAAAATGAAAAAGTTAGAGCCAAGTGTTCATTAAGTGATACGACTTACGTAGACACACAGCTTAGATAACAAATGCTTCTCCAACAGGACTAGAAGTTTCATGAGAAAATACCCAATTTCTACTCCTAGTATTTTCGTAATAGTGATCAAGATGAAAAAGGATCTTGGTCCAAAGTCCAAAATCCAAACCATAGCCAGATTTGAAAATAGCTTGTACATTTTCAACATTGGCCACAATGACTACTTAAGAATGGCAAAAATATATCTTTATCATAGTCATTGGTTGTCAATAATATATAAGTTCTGGAGGGCCAACCTATTGTGATGCAGGAAAAATTTTAGCAAATATCAATAATATTAATAACAATAATAACTGGTCTTCCTAGGCATGATTTGGATTAACCTCAGGGAATCCAGAACTCTTCAATTTTGAAAGAACTAAAACTCACTGCATCACAAGTCCTCAGGCTTATGTAGTTTCTAATAAATATATTAATTTACCACTTGCAAAGTGAAACTGACCAATGTTGAAAAATAATTTGACAGTGTTAGATATAGCTCAAATTTGAGTCAATATCTAACTTAACTGACTTTCATTTCCATCTTTTTTATTTGATATGGTTACTCTAAATTTGACTTGAATAGTATTTTTTCTTTGAAAAATTATTTTATTTTAGACTATTTGGATTAATATAAAATCAATAAATGGCAAAATATTAAATACATTTTATATCTTAATATAGTACTATTTGAATTTGTCTAAAAGAAATGTTTTTTCCCTTTGTTCCCTTTTAAGGCTTATTTTTTCTGATAGCTATTTTTTAAAAGTATACCTAACAGTCTCAAGTCTATTATAGACAAGCCTTAGGCCAGAAGGAACATGAAGAAAAGTGCATTGTTAATAAAATTCAGGTGATAAATTATCTGGGATGTGAGTTGTATTCAAACCTAAATGCTTTCTCTCCATTTCCAAATGCAATAAATAGTAAGACATATTTGGCCTGTCCAAACTTGAAATACTGTGATTATTTTTCATTCTTTATGAACATAACTTTCTGGTTTGAGTAATTCACATCAAAGATTTTTTATAATAAATAGGGTAAAAATGTTTACTGTGAGAGACAAGATTAAATTGGCAAACATCAAAGATTTAGTGTATGATAGGTCCCTATGGATTATGAAAACCAAATAATCTAATCTTCTCTTATTATTACATATAAAGATAAATTAGTATACCAGTGAATGCAGAAACCAGAGATTATCTATATAACCTAACCTATAGTACTAATAATTTACTTTATTATTAGATATTAGATATACCTAAATTTAGTACTTTATCTTTTTTAAGTGTCCAAATTTTCCTAGTTATTATACTAGTCAACAGATTTCCATATAAGTTTATTCATCAATTTGAACAGAGCCCTGATCTGTTTTAATGCTGAATTTTGCATTATTTGCTGTGGTTGTCAGTTTACACAACTATCAATAGCCACTTTTCAGTGATTTCTGTTTTAAATAGTGTGTTGGGATAAGGGAAACATGAATTTTTTGTTCCTAGTAATCAATTCTTCATTTCTATGTTTAGCTATACAATTTTATAATGGCTTTCAACACTGAGCTTGCTTTTGAAACCTGCATTTTCAGTAGTATATATGTACTGTAGTTTCTGATTATGATGTAGTAAATACACAAAATGGAGTACCAGGCCTGGAGTCAGGAAGACACATCTTCATGAATTCAAATCTGGATTCAGACACTTAACTAGCTGTATGTCCTTGGGCAAATCACTTAACTCCATTTGCTTCAGTTTATTAATCTGTAAAATAAGCTGGAGAAGGAATTGGTAAACTACTCCATTGTCCACTAAGCAAATCCCAAATGGGATCACAAAGAATTGGACACAAGTGAAAATGACTGAAAATGACACAAAAAATATTCAAAACCATCATTCACCTGGTTGACTTCCTTTATGGTTATTAACTTTATTTTTCATTTACATGAAGAAAAGAAAACTTTGAAACAAACATACCATGATTATTTCTTGCCCAGTGAAATAGTTTGATACTAAAGGAAAATTTCTGATGCCCTTGGATTCTAAGGATATCAATGCAGATTTTTCCCCCCCAACAAAGAAATTGAATTAGGTCATCTTTAAAGTCACTTTCAACTTTAGTTCTGTTACTTATAGTAGATTTATTTTTGATAACTATTATATAGTTACATCTTAATGATATAAGATATAAGATAACTGTGATAACATGGGCAGGCTTTCTTTTTGCCAGAATCTATTTTTCCCCAAGTTTGTTATTGAGTGCTTTTTTTTTTTTTGATAGGCTGACAAATATCAGATTCATTTAGTTTTCTTTCCATTTTCTGGCCTTTGCAGTAATATTAAAAATAGAGAAAGAAAAGGTATATCATCAAAGGATAAAAGGAAGAGAAACAATGTACATCATAATCCCCAAACTAAATTAATAGATAAGTAAATGAAAATTGATTGTTAATGTTATATCAATTCAAATTAAATTCCCAACTAGAAAAAAAATAATAAGCAAGATCATCAATTCAGTCTTCTTATATTTCTCTATCAATATCTAATGATTTATTCACTCCACCTAAGGTGTTTTGCCTTCACTAAATTAAAAATATCAGTAGATGTGTTTAAATCTACACCCCTGGTTATGACTTGAAGAGTACTTAGAATAAAGGAATAAATAGCATTTCATTAAGTAAGCCATATTTTATTTCCAAATACCTAGACTCAATATCATATATTCAGGACAAAAAAAAAAAAACCTTTCTGATTAAAAACTTGTTAACAGTTTCTTTCTCTGATATCCCTCTGACAATAGCAGAAGTCTGATCATTAGCACATTGAATCAGAGCCGTGTCTTTGCTCTAGGGTGCCCAAGTTAGAGTGTGTTACAGTAGTATAGAAACAACAGAGATATCAGCATGAAAAATAATTAAACTTGGCAGCCACCAAGTGACCCACTGAGGTGACCTCCTCTTCCTCTTCAACTGGACATCCACAAATGCCAGTGTAAAATGTCCTACCAGGAAGCCTCTTCTTTAGCTATTACAGCTCTTTTAATGAAGCCAGGAGAAGGGATAAACACCCAGCTGAGCTAAATATTCTCAGAAATTGAATGAGAAAGGATTATTGAATGAGAAAGGATTACTGAATGGCAATGCTCATATGATCTGCCACTCACTACTAGTCATAGGAATAAAGTTATCATTGGGCAGTTGACAATTCCCTCATCTTACAATTACAAATTTTATAAATCTGACTTTCCCATGGTCACATAAACAGTAAGGGACAAAGCCCAGGATTTACAGCCAGGTTTTTGTTTTTAAATCCAATAAACCTGGAAGAAGACAAGCCAAGATGATGGTAGAGGAAAGAAGTTTCCCTTGGAAACAATGCTCAATCAAGCCTCTAAATTGATTTTGGAGTGACAGAATCCACAAAAATTTGGAGTCAATTTTTTAGCTTAAGATATCTTGGGAGGACTTCAGGAAAGGTCTTTCTCACTTGGCATAAAGGGAACATGGCCCCACACAGGCACAGTGCAGGGAATCTAGCAAGAAGCAATTAGCCAAAGCACAGACCAACAGTGGAAACCTTCCATCCTGGCTCAGTAGGCCAAGGGCTCAGCATGCCATCAGTGATACCTCCAATCCCAGTATAGAAGGCAAATTGCAAGCCCTCAAACCCCAGCACAGCAGATGGGATTAGACCAATTCAACCTAGCATAGCAGGAAAGCTATGGGAAAACACCTCCAATCCAGTGTGGAAAGTCAGTAAGAAGTTCCTATCTCCCTGCGACAAAAGCTTGGGATAATCTTCCCTTTGCCCTAGGAGCAGAGCTCTCAACTTTTAAAATAATCAAAAAAGCAAAAAGCACCCTGACTATATATAGAAAACTATTATGGCGAGTGGGAGATCAGAAGACAAATCCACAAGAGGACAGTAATGGCAAAATGTCTAAATATCAATCTTCAAAGGGAAGTATGAATTTGCCTAAAGCTCAAGAGCTGGAAGAGCTCAAAAAGGATTTTAAAAATGAAGATATATAGAAGAAAAGTTGAGAAAAAAGAATTATGCAGGAAAATTATGAAAAAACTCAACAGCTTGGGAGAAAAAGATCAGCAACTTAAGAAAAGTACAAAAATTGACTGAAGAAAATAATGCCTTAAAAAATAGAACTGGCAGAGGGGATGTGGGAACACTGGGACACTAATGCATTGTTGATGGAGTTGTGAAATGATCCAACCATTGTGGAGAGCAATGTGGAACTATGCTATCAAAGTGGGCATAGCCTTTAATCCAGCAGTGTCTTCACTCAAAGAAATTATAAAAGGGGAACGGGACCCACATGTGCAAAAATGTTTATGGCAGCCCTTTTTATAGTGGCAAAGAATTGGAAAGTAAGTGGAAGCCCATCAATTGGAGAATGGCTGAATATATGAATGCTATGGAGTATTATTGCTCTGTAAGAAACGATCAGGAGGATGATTTCAGAGAGACCTGGTGAGAACTGATGCTAAGTGAAATGGGCAGAACCAGGAGATCATTGTACATGACAACAACAAGATTATGTGATGATCAATTGTGATGGATATGGCTCTTCTCAACAATGCAATGATTCAAGGCAACTCCAATAGACTTGGGATAGAAAATGACATCTGCATCCAGAGAGAAAACTATGGAGATTGAATGTGGATCAAAGCATAGTTTTTTTCATCCTTTTTTGTTTGTTTTTTTTTTCTTTCTCTTGTTTTTTCCCCTTTTGATATGATTTTTCTTGTACAACATGATATAGAAATACATTTAAAAAGAGATAATTTAAGAAATATTGGACTACCTGAAAGCCATTATCACAACAAAAGCCTGGACAACTTCTTTCAAGAAATCATCAAAGAAAACTTCCTTGATATCCTAGAACCAGAGGATAAAATAATCATTGAAAGAATCCACCATGGCAAAGAAATAAGAGTAGTCAATCAGTGGGATAGGTTAGGTTCACAGAACAAAATAGTCAATAACTATAGCAATCTAGTATTCGACAAACCCAAAGGCCCCAGCTTTTGGGATAAGAATTCACTATTTGACAAAAACTGCTGGGAAAATTGGAAACTAGTATGGCAGAAAGTAGGCATAGACCCACACCTAACACCATATACCAAGATAAGGTCAAAGTGAATTCATGATCTAGACATAAAGAATGATATTATAAACAAATTAGAAGAACTTAGGATCATTTCCTCTCATACCTGTGGAGGAGGAAGGAATTTATGACCAAAAAAGAATTAGAGATTATTATTGATCACAAAATAGATCATTTGGATTATATTAAGTTAAAAAGTTTTTGTACAAACAAAATTGATGCAGACAAGATTAGAAGGGAAGCAATAAACTGGGAAAATATTTTTACATCCAAAGGATCCCATAAAGGTCTCATTTTTAAAATATAATAGAAAATTGACTCAAATTTATAATGGTTCAAGCCATTCTTTAGTTGATAAATGGTCAAAGAACATGAACAAAAAATTTTCAAATGAAGTGAAACTATTTGTAGTCACAATTTTCAAATGAAGAAAGTGAAACTATTTGTAGTCACTTGAAAAGGTACTCCAAATCACTATTGATCAGAGAAAGGCAAATTAAGACAACTCTGAGACACAACTATATACCTCTCAGATGGGCTAAGATGACAGAAAACTAAAATGACCAATGTTGGAAGGGACATGGGAAAATTGGGACACTGATACATTGTTGGTGGAACTGTGAGTGGATCCAGCCATTCTGGAGAGCAATTTGGAATTGTGGTCAAAAAGTTATCAAACTGTGTATATCCTTTCTTTGATCCAGCAGTGTTACTGCTGGACTTATATCCCAAAGGGATCTTAAAGGAGGAAAAGGGATCCACATGTGCAAAAATGTTTGTGGTAACCGTCTTTGAAGTGGACAGAAACTGGAAACTGAGTGAATGCCTATCAATTGGAGAATGGCTGAATAAATTATGATATATGAATGCTATGGAATACTATTGTTCTGTAACAAATGACCAGCAGGATGATTTTAGAGAGGTTTGGAGAGAGTTACATGAACTGATGTTGAGTGAAATGAGCAGGACCAGAAGATCACTATACACCTCAACAACAATACTATATGATGATCAATTTTTGATGTACGTGGCTCTCTTCAACACTGAGATAATTTAAACCAGTTCCACTTGTGCAGTGATGAAGAAAGCCATCTACATCCAGAGAGAGAACCATGGGAACAGAGTGTCTTTTTCTTCCTTCTTGATCTGATTTTTCTTGTACAGTAAGATAACTAAAAATATGTAAACATATATTGGATTTAGCATGTATTTTAACATATTTAACATATATTGGACTACCTGCCAGTTGGGGAGGGGGTGAGCGGAAGGAGGGGAAAATTTGGAATAGAAGATTTTGCAAAGGTCAATGCTGAAAAATTACCCATGCATATGTTTTATAAATAAAAAACTTTAATTTAAAAAGACAAAGAGAAACCTAAAAAAAAGACAAAATCCACCAATCACCTCCTGAAAAAGGCCTCAAAATGGAAACTCCAAGAAATATTGTAACTAAATACCAATATTATCAACTCAAGCAGCTAAAAAGAAACAGTTCAAATATCGAGGAGATACAATCAGGATTATTTAAGACCTAGAAGCTTCAACATTAAAGAATAAGAGGACCCTAACCCTGACTATTCCAGAAGACAAAGGGGTTTGGACTATATTCAAGAATCAACTACTCAGCATAATTGAGCAGTATCTTTCAGAGGGAAAAAGATGGACATTCAATAAAATAGGAGATTTTAAATTATTTCTGATAAAAAGACTAAAGTTAAATAGAAAATTTGATCTTTGAATACAAGACTCAAGAGAAGCATAAAAAGTAAACAGAAAAGAAAAAAATGTTTTTTAAAGGTTAAATTGTTTACATCCCTACATGGATCTTGAATTGGATCTTTGTTAGGACAATTAGAGGGGGATATACATAGTAGACTTTGAGGTGATGCAAAGGGGAGGGGAAAGGGATTGTATTGGGAGAAGAGGAAAAGGGAAGTAAAATGAGGTAAATTCCATCACATGAAAAGGCACAAAATTCCTATTACAGTAGAGGGAAAGAAGGAAGAAGGATGAGCATTGTTCAAACCTTAATCTCATTGAATTTAGCTCAAAGAGGAGATAATATACATACCACATTAGGTTGTGTCTTACTCTTTGGCAAAGTAAGAGAAAGGGATAAGAAAAAGGGAGGGGGGCTGATAGAGAGGAGGGCAGAGTGAGGGAGGTGGAGCTCAAAAGCAAAACACTGGTGATGTGAGAAAGGGTGAAAGGAGAGAAAAAAATATAAATGGAAAAAATAGGATGAAAAGAAACAGAGTTAGTAATATAACTAAGAATGTGAAAGGGATGAACTCTCACATTAAACATAAGCAGATAGTAAAGTGGATTAAAAGCCATTTATATTATATATATATCAGGGTGGTGATTCTAATCTCAGACACAGCAAAAACAAAAATATAATTAAAAGTGATAAGAAACTACATGTTGCTAAAGGGACTGTAGATAATGAAGCAGTACTAATACAAAACATACAACAAGTATAACATTCAAATTCTTAGAGGATAAGTTAAATGAGTTGCAAGAAGAAATAGCAAAACTATATTAGGGGGAATCTCAAAAGTTTGATATGATAGATCTCTAGAAAAAAATGAATGAGGATAAATATATATATATATATATGTGTGTGTGTGTGTGTATCTATACATATATAAACATACATACCTTTTTCTCCATGGTACATGGCACTCCACAAAAATTGACCATATATTAGGGCATTAAAAACCTCACTATCAAATGAAAGCAGAAATACTAAATGCATTCTTTTCAGATAATGATGCAATAAAAATTATATGTAATAAAGAGCCATGGAAAAAATAATCCAAAAATTCATTGAAAACTAAATAATCTAAACCTAAAGAAGGGATGGATTAAACAACAAACCATAAAAACAATACTTTCATCCAAGAAAATGGCAATAATGAGATAACAAATCAAAACTTAAGGATTGCAGCCAAAGCAGTGGAGAAATTTTTATATCTCTAGATGCTTACATGAATAAAATAAGAGAAAGAGATTATCAATGAATTGGGCATGCAACTAAAACACTATAAAAAGAATTAAAACCTCCCCAATACCAAATTGAAAATTTTGATAATCAAAGGAGAGATTGATAAAATTGAAAGAAAATTATTGAATTAGTAAATAAAATTAGAAGTTGGTTTTATGAAAAAACCAATAAAATAGATAAACCTATGGTTAAATTGATTAGAAAAAGAAGAAAACCAAAATACTAGTAATCAAATATGAAAAAGGTAAATTTACCATCAATGAGGAGGAAATTAAAGCAATAATTAGGAGTTATTTTGTACAATTGTACAAAAATCTAAAAGAAATGAATATTTACAAAAATATAAATTGCCCAGATTAACAAAAAATAAAAATATTTCATATTTCAATAGTTCCATTTTAGAAAAAAGAAATTGAACAAGCCATCAATGAACTCCCTAAGAAAAAATCTCCAGGATCAGATGGATTTACAAGTGAATTCTACCAAACTTAAAAGGACAATTCTAATATTATATAAACTATTTGAAAAATAGGCAGAGTCCTATAAAATTCATTTTATGACACAGATATAGTGCTGATACCTAACCCAGGAAGAGCCAAACAGAGAAAGAAAAGTATAGAATAATTTCCCTAATGAATATTGGTGCAAAAATCTTAAATAAAATATTACCAAAGAGATTACAGCAATTTTTCACCAGATAATACACTATGACCAAGTGAGAGTTCTACCAGGAATTCAGGGCTGGTTCAATATCAGGAAAACTATCAACATAATTGATCATATCAATAACAAAACAAATTATATGATTATCTCAATAGATGCAAAAAAATCATTTGACAAAATACAATACCTATTTCTATTTAAAATGTTAGGAATAAATAGAATTTTTTTAAAATGTTAAGTAGCATCTGTCTAAAACCATCAGCAAACATTATCTATAATGGAGAAAAGATGGCAGCATTTCCAATAAGATTAAGGGTGAAATAAGGATGCCTATTATCACTACTATTATTCAATATTGTACTAGAAATGTTAGTTTTAGCAATAAAAATAAAGAAATTGGAGAAATTAAGAGGAGGCAATGAGGAAACAAAACTATTAGATGGATGATATTATGGTATACTTAAAGAGAATCAACTAAAAAACTACTTGAAACAACAACTTTAGCAAAACTGCAGGATATAAAATAAATCCACATAAATCAATGGCATTTCTATATATAACCAACAAAAACCAATGGCAAGAGATAGAAAAGCACCTTTTAAAAAAAAATTGTAGTCAGTATAAAATATTTGGGTGTCTACCTGCCAAGACAAACCCAGAAACAATATGAATTATACAACACTTTTCATACAAACAACATCAAATCTAATAATTGGAAAAATATCAATTGCTCATGAGCAAACCTAGCTAATATAATAAGTGATAATTGGAAAAATATCAATTGCTCATGAGCAAACCTAGCTAATATAATAAGTGATATTTTTACCTAAATTTACTTACTCAATACCATATTGATCAAACTGCCAGAAAACTATCTTAGAGCTAGGAAAAAAAAAAAAAGAAGAAGAACAAAATTCATCTGAAAGAACAAAGGTCAAGAATATCAAGGGAATCGTTTTTTAAAAATTCAAAGGAAGGTGGCCTAGTTGTACCAGATCCAAAACTATATATTATAAAGCAGCAGTTATTAAAACCTTTTGGTATTGGCTAAGAAATAGGATCAGTGGAATAAGCAGTCTATTGTTTGATAAACACAAAGACTCTAATTTCTGGAATAAGAACTCTCACCATTTTACAAAAATTGCTGAGAAAAGTGGAAAATAGTATGGCAGAAACTAGGCATAGACCAACATATCACACATTATACCAAAATAAGGTCAAAATGGGTTCATGATTTTGAAATAAAGGGTGATACTATAAACAAATTAGGAGAGCAAGGAAGAATTTATCTGTCAGAACTTTGGAGAAGGGAGGAATTTATGACCAAAGAATTATTAAAGAACATTATGAAATATAAAATGAATAATTTTAATTACATTAAATTAAAAAGGTTTTGCACAAACAAAACTACTGCAGGCCAAGATTAGAAAGGAAGCAGATAATTGGAAACAATTTTTACAACAGTGTTTCTGATAAAGGCCTCATTTCTCAAATATATAGAGAACTGAGTTAAATTTCTTAGTCAAGAGTACAATTCATTCCCCAATTGATAAATGGTCAAAAAATATGAACAATTTTCAGAAGGAATTAAAGCCATTTATAGTCATATAAAAAATGCTCTAAATCACTGTAGAGAAATGCAAATTAAGACAACTCTGATACCACTACAATAGGCTTGAGATGACTGGAAAAGATAATGACAAATGTTGGAGGGGATGTGGGAAAACTAGGGCACTAATACATTGTTGATGGAGTTGTGAACTGATCCAGCCATTGTGAAAAACAATGGAACTATGCCCAAAGGGCTATCAAACTGTGCATATCTTTTGATCCAGCAGTGTCACTACTGGATCTGTATTCCAAGAGCATAAAAGAGGGAAAAAAGGTCTTACATGTACAAAAATGTTTATAGCAGCACTTTTTGTGGTAGCAAGGACTTCAATACAACATAATTCCAATAGACTTGGGGTGGAAAATGCCCCCCGCATCTAAAGAGAGAACTATGGAGACTGAATGAGGATCAACATATACTATTTTTATCTTCTTTTGGTTTGCTTTTTCTTTCTTGTGGTTTTCTCCTTTTGTCTGATTTTTCTTTTACAACATGACAAATATGTAAACATGTTAAAAAATGATCAAATTGCTTGCATTCATGGGTAGAAGAGAGTAAAGGAGAAAAAATTTGTAATTTAAAATCTTACAAACATGAATGCTGAAAACTATATGTGTAATTGAAAAAATATATTACTGAGGAAAAAAATCCAATAAACCATTAAAACCAAGTGCCAGAATGCAAATTGTTTGTTGACCTCAAATCTTTTTTTTGGTATGTTTCCATTCTGTGTCTCATTAAGGTGAATGATCTGCTAAAATAGTAACTGTCACAATCCTTGGCCTAATATTTGAGGCCCACCCAATCTGGTTCCATGTTCCTTTTCCAACCTTCTCTGACTCCTTTGTTGCAGCAGAATGGGAAACTCCATCTTGTCCCTTTTACATATAGGCATTCATCCAACAAACACAGGCTATTCTTGGTGCCTGGAAAGCACCCCTTCCTCTGTCTTTCCAAATCCTTATCTTCCTCCAAGGCTCAAGTCAGGTGCAATTTCCTATATGAAGACTTCCTTGATCTATCCCCTTCACCTATGACTCCCATATTGTATATATTCCCTCTTCAAATATCTCATGGTGGACCTACTTGTGATTCCCACTTGATACACCAACAGACTGGGGAGCAGTAGTGTCAAACTCCACAGCCACCATTTGTACATAAGGATATTAGCTTAACTTTAAAATATGTTCTCTATGTTTTATTGTATTTTTATTTTGTTAAGTATTTCCTCCTTACATTTGGCACTGGGAAACACTGTGGGCCTGGCCATATGTTCTGGCTCCATGTTTAATACATGTTTTTGTATTAGACAGGGACTGTTTCATATTTGAATTCCCAGTAGCACAAAGCTTTTGTTCATTGTGGGCACTTAGAGAATGCTGAATTTGAATTATCTGAATGAAATATATATATATATACACATGTATATGAACATAAATAAATGTGTATGTTTATACACACATTCCTAGGATAAAAGCATTAAACAAAACTTCATTAATGACCTTCTTCTGAAGGAAACCTACACAAGCCTTCAACCTAAGTTACACTTGAGATAATCAAGATACTTGCCAATGGCCTGTGGGATGATTTATTCATTTTTGTACATATTAAATAAATAGAAATTCTGCCTAGTTACCTGGTCCTGTGGAAGTAACCCTGCAATGGTGAGAAAAGAAATTATTTGCTTGGAAAAACCTGATCACATCACTATGAAACTGACATTAGAAGTTTCTGAAATTATATTCATCCTTTTAACTACCTTATTATTTCTAAGAGAAATCCAAGTCTTGACAGTGAGAATTGCTGTGTGAACCTATTATCCTTTCTATTAATTGAACAACTGGACCCACTCTGCATTGCATACTGCTTCCTTAGAAATATCATACATAAAGAAGTCTTAAAAGAGCCTGGGTCCTCAGGAATTTTTAGGTTATCATGAATGACTAGAAATAAGATCTTGGTATCCAAGAAGATTAGGCTTAACTTAGAAAACTATCATCAATTTATTGGCATGATGCTAATCTCCAAAGGTTGTAATAACTATATGAATCATCTCCCTAACATTATGGAGATCCTGAAGGATAAATAATATAGGGCAGAGAGAAATGAGCATAAGAAACATCAAGGCATACAAGAAACAAAAGAATGGGACAAAAATAATAAACATTAAAAGAAAAACAGAATTTATCAGAAAAAAGATAAAGGCAGCATAAATAAAATTCTGAAAATTAACAATTAAAAATCATTAATTCCCGATTGGTCCACAGTAATGTCCACAGTAAGATGCAGATTCCTACTGGTCTATAGTTATAGCTATTTTTTTTGATAGACCCATACTTTAATCCAGGGCAGCTTAAACTTTTTCCATTCAACTCCTTCCCCCCATCCCGAAAAAATTTTTGTGTATGGTATGTAGGTATATAAAATAGGTACACAAATGAAACATTTACTGACAATAAATCAAAATTTTGTGATCCCCACATTGTTATGAGACCCCATATGGGGTTGTGAACCACAGTTTAAGAAGCTGTGTAAGAAATCCCTACTTAACTTTGTCCATGCAGATAAGGCACACAACTTAACAGAGAATCAGACCTAGAGCTGGAAATGACCACAGAGACTATCTGGCACAGTTTTCATCTTATGTGAAAATTAAAGATAATTCCTGAGGGCCCAGGCTCTTGTAAGATTTCTCCACGTATGGTAGATGACTTCTCCAAGGTCACGAGTAGTAAATATCAGAAGTAAAATTTGAATTTAGGTCTTTTAACTCCAGAGTCTACTATATCACATCAAAATAATTTATCTTGCGGCAGCTAGGTGGCACAGTGGATAGAGCACCAGCCCTGAATTCAGGTCTCAGACACTTAATACTTCCTAGCTGTATGACTTGGGCAAGTCACTTAACCTCAGTCTCAGGGAGGGAAAAAAAATTATGTGACAAAAATTTCCGCTCAACCTTGTGATATGAAGTAGGAAGCCCAAGTATTTTGGAATGCATTTTTAAAGATGAAAAAATGGAGCTCAGGAAAGATAAGGGTCTCACAAACTGGTCAGTCTGAATTTGAATCCTGATCTTAAGAGTTAGTTCACTAACACTTTTCACTGCCCCCAGAGCTACTACAACTCTGATAGTGACCAAAAAGGAATCATTTCTCAAATAAGCTCCTTATCCTGGGGTTTAAATTCACACTCTGTAGCTCAATGGCTTCCTGGGAAATCAATACAGATTAATATTGTCAACAGATAGAAATCTTTTTAATTCGCAGTAGCACTCAGGGAAATAAAAGTCCTATATACAATTTTTTAGGTATATTTTTTTAAAAAAAGAAAGCAGGAGCATTCAGTTAAACAAACTTCCACCTTTGGAGGAGAATTATTAACAGTAGTAAGGGTTTTTGGTTTTTTGGGGCATTTTTTTGGTTTTGTTTTGTTTGGGGTGAGGGATGTGTATTTAAATGAGGGAAAAAGTTAGCTTTTTCCCTAGGGTTCTTTCCCGTTATCTGCCCTTTACAAACATGACTTAATTTATGACTAGTAAAATTATGAAATGAACATCATTTCTTACCTACCTAGTAGAAATCATAAATTACCTCAGCCAAATGTCCATCTGACTATAAGAAAGAAACAACCTACTTTTGCTTTGGACTTTGATATTACAGGCTTATGGCAGGGTATTTTATTGATCATTATCATTTAAAAATACATTTTAGATGACTGTAACCATGGCATCACATAATTCCACTGGGCACAACACAGTTTAGTCTTAGCTTTCTGCCTTGGCATAGTGAGGAGCAAGAAGTTCCTCCAGATCCCTGTAGGAACATTTGTTTTGTACTTGTCAAAACTGGACTCAACTGCTATAGCTTTGCTTTTACCTTTCACTTTTGGATGATAATTACAATTTTTTCTGACTTAATAAAAAAAGATAATTAATGGAGAGTGAAAGGGAAAACCACTGAAATAGCAGCTGAGTTGATATTGACAGCTGTCAAAACACTGTAAAGAAAAGCCTTTTTAAATGTTCAGAATAGATGTTGATAGCTAAGACCTCTCACAGGGCTTTTTTTTTTCCTTTATTTTTAAATAGCAGCACTGGTTTTCCCTTTCACCTTCTAGGTGGTATTTTGTGTGGATGCATGTGTGTGTGCATGTGCATGTGTGTGTGTCTAGACAAATTGTGTGTGTATGTTAATTTGGATCACTAGGTAAATGAATCTGAATAGTAGGATAAAAATCCTACAGTAATCTCAAAATAACATGGCCAATCATACCAAATTGTATTATTTTTTTATTTTTATGAGAATAAAAAATACACAGGCCTGGAACAGATGGGGATGCTGCAGGTCAACACAGAGGTACTGTGGCACAAGTGTGCCAGGAGGCGAGCACAGTGTCTTCCCGTACTGTCCACAGCTCTAGCCAGTGCTACTAAATCCTCCCTTTGTGAGTACCAAATGCAGTCCCAATTTTCTTTTCAAGTAGGAAAAAATAAACTAAGGATCAAGACCATGATTTATTTTTGTTTTCAAAAAGCGAAAGTTAAGAGTAAAGCCAAAACTACAGAGCCAATAATGACAGCTTCTACTGGTCCAAATTCATAAAGGGGATCTGGAGGTTCTCCTAAAATAGAAAGAAAGAATGGGAAAAGCATTACAGTAAGATATTTTTTTTTTTACAAATGATAAGCTACATCTAAAATGTTGTTTCATACACAATTTAATTTCTGACCAATATGAACATCCTGTTTTTATTTCAAAAGAAATGTTCCCAACTGAGCCACCCCTCTCTTTCTAAGATCCTGCTATCTGGGAAGGGAAAGGGTACTCCTACTATTGCCCTTGTTGTCCATTCCTCTGAAGGCTCAGTCCATCCTTTGGGAGTCAGAACCCTAAACAACTGAGGAACTTCTACCACCTAACAGCTTCCTTCAGCGCCCAGTAATGTTCTCCATTACAATCTAGAGGGGTTTTTTTGGCACTGGCAGGATATTTCTCTTATTTCCTCTTCACCTCATTACTCTTATTGCTATTTGGATAATGAAATAGAGCAAAATAAAATGAAGTTTTAATATTTTTATAAGCCTTATCATTACTAAGTACAAGGGACATAAAAGTTGAAACAATTGGGTAAAAGAAAATGAAATTTCCAGTGATTATTTAGCTCTACTCATTAAAATAATAATATTAAAGTATAAATAACTTGAAAAAAATTATTTTTGTTTATCTTTGTTATGCCCAATATAAATTAAGAAGGCCTATGTTAGAGAAGAAAATTATTTGGCTTGGAATGGATTATTAAGTGTTGACTAGCAGCCAGGCACTATGCTAAGCACTTAACAAATATCTCACTTGATCTTCACAACAACCCTGGAATATAGGTGCTATCATTACCTCCATTTTACAGTTGAAGAAACTGAGGCAAACAGAGATTAAGTGACTTGCTCAGGTTACCCAGGAAATTTCTGGGGTTGCTTTTGAACTCAGGTGTTTCTGACTCTACACCCAGGGCAACATTGCTTGATATCAATAGGGACATAAAGTTATGCGTGGAAAGTTAAATTTCAAACAGGACTTTCCCACTTGCATTATTTTTAAGCATTTTGGAATCTAAATAAAAATTTTCTCTGATCAGAGATTATTACTCTCTTCACATAAATTTGATACCAATCAGATTATGATTTTAAATAGAAAGCCATTTAATGCCTAATGAATATTAGTAGTTGACTAAATTTGTACAGACTGATTAGGATTTATTAAGATATAACATATTCTTTTCCTAAATTTGGTTTCTAATATTAATTGGAATCTGTTTATTATTTAATAATGTTCTGTCACTAGCTACTGGTGATCAGTGGAACTACATCAAAACCAGAAAGAATATGAGCCTGATTATCATTGTATATATGGTGCCAAATTCTTCAGATGATGAGAGAATAATAGTCATTCATTCACTTATTTCAGCAATAGAATTCCAAACATCTGAGTATCTGCAAACACTCAAATATTGTCTGGGTCCAGCTAAAAGTGCCATACCATTAATGTTGTCTAAATAATACTTATTTTGTTTTAAGGGGTTTGGGCCATCAGAAAGACACCCCACTGCATGAATAGTCTGTTCCCTGGAAGGTCCAGGGCTTTTGATGTGTTTAAAAATAGATCAAAACACTACTCTAAAGTTTGCAATCACTGGCAAATCACCAGTAATGCTTTTTAATATAGAAGTAGCTCTTCTAAACAGCATTCCCAAAGAAAGGAACAGGAGTTAAAAGTTGTGAGAAGTTAACTCTATCAAGTCTTGGGATTTGCTGAATATTTACAATAACCTTGCAAATGGTTTCAGGTACATACTAATACTTTATAGCAGTGGTCTTCAAACTTTTTAAGTAGGAGGCCAGTTCACTGTCCCTCAGACTGTTGGAGGGCCAGACTACAGTAAAAACAAAAGCTCACACTATATCCGGCAGCCGCATAAATGTCTTCACTGGCTGCATCCAGCCCACGGGCCGTACTTTGAGAACCCCTGCTTTATAGGTATGAAGGCACACAGCACTTTATGTGAATAATAAAGTTTATTAATGGCATATATTTGGGAATTTTATCAATTTATATCATGGAGTTTTTGTGAGGACAAATTATTAATGAAGATGCACTATGAAAAATTTAAATTTAATTTATATAAGAGTCATGCTCATTTATGTATTTCCTATCTAAATGAATTTCCCAGATCATTAACATTTATTCCTTCAAGAACTGAATTATTTCATTTAAATTTTTCTAAAATATATTTCACATTTCTTTACTTTCTCAAATATAGTATATTGAATTTAATTTAGCCTTTCCCTAATGATTCAGGGGCACCAATAAGTACATTAGCTCTACTAAAACAGAATAGTTAAATTACTAGTCTTCCAACCCCCACCCCTGTTGTCAGTCTTTTATAATGGTTTCAAATTTGCGATGGTCAAAGAAAACAGGTCATCAAAATTACTAAAATTATGTGAAAAATATTAGTAAACCCTGACTACTTGGCTGAGACTTCACCTCATGAGTAAATACATGACTTAGTCCAGTGGCTCTATTCTATGCCCACCCCATCCTCCCTAACCCCCAATCACTTTCAGGTTTTCTGCACAGTTCCAAATGACTGGGCTTGCCAGAAGCCTGACCTCTAATTAGGCCAACTCTTAATCAAGTATACCAGTGAATGGGATCTATTGTATAAAGGATTTTTTTAAAATAGATGAAAATCTTTTGAATGATTTATACTTGGCTTTGGAATGCATTATGCAACGATTTTGGTAGTACACAAATTTTATTTTTAAATTATCCTTCATTTATTATTTATTTAATACTTATTATTGACTTGACTTTATCTTTTATTTACAGAAAATTTTGGTCTAAAAGATTAGAAAAACCAGAGGAAAGCCTCTTGTGAACTGAGTGGATCATCTATAGTACATTTATGGGAAAGTCGTGGACACTTAAAAAATAATTTATTGAAATCATGATTTTCTAAAAATAAAAAAGGTAAAAAAGAAAAAAAATGCAATAATTATACAGGACAAGGAGTTCAGAAGAGTTGCGATGCATTAAAAGTAACACTAAGGTTGCTTGCTTTTCTAGGCACAGACCAACAGCTGGTGTAGAAAAAGAAAGGTGGTCAAAGATGTACTGGTGGGGACAGCACCTTATGATCAAGAAATTCCTGAGAGACTTTCCAAAGGGACAGGAGAGGCCACTAGGATTTTATTCATTTCTCAATTTGCTTTCTTCAAAAATTTGAAGCTAGAAAATCATCTATATTAAGAGTTGTTACCTTGAACAGGAACTTCAACTAAAACATGGTTATCTATGATTTCTAAATGGCATGTAAACAGGACCAAATGTATTTTTTAATCCCAGTTTGGAAGTGCTTTTAATTTTGAATTAAAGTGTATAAAAGTGACCTCACTCTTAGAATACAAAGGACTGAATTCATATGAATTAATTTCCTCAAGTACAATGCCAAAACCTAAACTCACCTTGTCTTCATACATCCTTTTGGCTTCTCTTAATTCAGAACGTAGTTGAGAAACAGTAGATTCCAGTTCACTGAGCTGACGCATATACATTGAATTTTGATTCCTTGCTTGTTCTCTAAGAAGGGTTTAGAAAAATAAAAAGCAAACCACCACCTAAGAATAACAAATATGACATCTAAGGGAACCACAACCATTAAAAACTAGACCTCTTCGCCTGACATAAATCTGTCCCAAAATGATTATCAAAATTTTAGTTCAAATCATAAATAATTTATAATAAACATAAATAATATTTCTAATAACTAATAATATACTAAATATCTTAGAATATAAAACTTCCTATACTTTTTTACTTAAAGAGGCTCAAGAACTTAGCTAGTAGTAATCTGATGAGAATAAAATACTACATATGTAATCACATTTAGCTGTAAAAGTATCTTCTATTTTTAAAAAGCCAAAAAATGTTATGGCATTGTTGGATCCTTAAGAGAGAGGAGCAGAAAATTAATGGAAATCTTAAAAAAAGAAGCTAACTGCATATTGGAATCAAGCAACTAGGGCACATACTGAATGATTTCCAATTGACTCTGGATACTGTTAGCTTGGCTCCGAGCACTGCTAGCTTTCTCACTCAGTCCTGTTATTTCAAGTTCATGCTCATTCATCAACTGCTCAATCCTATAAAGAAAGAGAAATGATCAGATTTGAGACTTAGAGAATTTCACCAAATTATAAATAGTTCCAAAAACATAAAATTTAACTTATAAATATTATAAATGATAAGTCACAGAAGTTGGAACCCACCATCCCTGAAAGGAATCCCCACTTAAAAAATACCTTAAAGTCATCATCCAGCCATGATTTCAAGATCTCCCTGAAAGGGAAACTCACCACTTTGAGCAGCTCATATTGTGAGTTCCAATTGGTACCATTAACTATTTCTTACACCACACTGGCCTGCTTATTATTGCTGCATTCAAAACCCTTCATTTCTTCTTTTTGTTACCTTTGTCTAGGTGGACTCCCATTCCTAGAATGCTCTCTCTCCTCACCTCTGCCTCGTAGAATCCTTAAGTCTCTCCAAAGTTCAACTCAACTACTATCTCTTGGTAGTCCTCATGTACTAGTGGTTTCCCACACACACACCCTCCCAATAGAAGTTACTTTTACTGTGCTAAGGACACATTTTGCATTCACTTGTATGTGTATATCTGTTTTTCCTAACAGATGTCTCATGAAAACAGGGGATCTCTTTTGTCTTTGTACCCACAATATGTATAAGCACTTAATAAAGATATATTTTGTATATATGTAATATAAGCACTATATATTATATATATAAAAGTATAAAGCACTTAATTAAAAAGCTTATATTTTTTGTTGCTTTTATTTGCTAATTTTTCCAGAAACATGAAGATTTTTAAATGATGATGATAATGATAAACCACTAACATTTATTTAGTGCTTTAAGGTTAGTAAAGGACTTTATAAATATTAAGTCATTTGATACTCACAAAAATCATTTTATAGATGAGCAAGCTAAGGCAGACAAAGGTGAAGTGACTTACACAAGGTCACATAGCTACAAAGTGTATTTAATAACCAGATTGGAACTCAAGTCTTCCTGATTCCAGGCACAGCCTCCTGTCCACCAAACCCTCCTCCCAATCCCCAAGTGGCCTCAGTGTCTTAAACTAAACAAGGAAAAAGGCTTACCTATCTTGATGCTGCTGAAGAAGCAATTCTATTTTGTTCTGTGATTCACTTTTCAATGATTCGAGTTGATCTTCTACCTGTTTTGTTTTGTGTTTTTTTTAAAGATTGGGATGAGTTAGTGAGAAGCACATTCAAGCCTTTGATCAGGTGATACTGAAGTTTTCAATAAAACTGAAAACTAAGGAGCTACTAGGACTATTATTCTTCTAGCTTCTTGACTACCCTTTAAAGCTAATACAAGTTAATTAAGTGACTCCAGCAAGGGTGGTGAGCATAGAAGGAAGCCACTGGGGCAGCAGCTTTATTAGCATACAAGAAGATGGGAGCTTATCCCATCGTTAATATGTGCTAAAAAGCGATGTTATTTCAATAAATTTTAAAGTACCACATATAAGAAGCATCTAAAATTAGCTGGTAAAAAAAAAAAATTAGTGTTCTCACCACTTACTGGAAAAATCCTCCCTTTAAGATAAGACACTTCCGTGTCTAATTCTCTTAGAAGTTTACTAATAGCTGTGCCCAAGTTGCGCACGTGGAGAGTAGAGATGGTCTCATGCTCATATATTCTCTTGCCTGTGGTCTCTTCATAGTCCACAAGAATGGCTCGGATTTCCTGGAGCACTCCTTCATGACTGAGCATCACCTTTCTGAGCTGCTCTGTCTGATTGGTGCTCTCCCTCAGCATCTCTTCCTGAAGGCGTTTGGCAGTTTCAAGTTCATGAATTGTATTTTGGAGTTGATTTCTTAAATCCTCCTGAGAAAGAGTCTCCCTTCGTCTATGGAACAAAGTAAAAAAGGAAAAAAAAAACTTAAATTCCTATTCAAAGCTGGTTTTATCCTGGCAATAGGTCATTTAAAAAATTTTGGTGAATATGGAACTTAAAATATCTCTAAATAATACTTCTCTCACATATCTACTCCAGCAAAAAATCTGCTAATTTATAGCAGACTGAATAGTAATCAAAAAACTTGAGAGGAAAAAATGTTGAATCTGAACAACAACAACCAAAAAAAAAAAAAAAAAAATCAGGCAAAGTCCACGGGCAGTAGGAAAGAGGACTAGCAGCAATGTCAGGGCCAGAACAGACAAACAAGTAGCTTCTGTGTATGGAGGCAGTAAGAATGAAAGACTCCTTAGAAGCAAGGCCTCTCTAGGTCCTGAAAAAGCTCCCAGAGATCTCAGAGGGCAGCTAGATAGCATAATGGGTAGAATTCAAATCTGGACTCAAGAAATTTTCTAGCTGTATGATACTGGACAAATTACTTACCTGTCTGCCTCAGTTTGTTGTTCTGTAAAATGAGCTGGAGAAGGAAATGGAAAACCACTCCAGTATCTTTGCCAAGAAAACCCCAAATGGCAGCACAGAAATGGAAATAACTGAATGACCAAAACAGAGATCCTAGAAGCTCCCCAAAGAGTAGCAGCAACCAGAGAGGCTCAGGAGTGCTCAAACAAAGGCAGCCCAAAGTAGAGAAGCCTCAAGCGTTTCAGTGTGTCCCAAGATACAGGGCCCTGAAGATTCAAATTAAGATCCTCAAAGATCCATGGGAACCTAAAGCAGGTTATCATAGAAACTGAGATGATACAGAGCCAACCATTCTCATTCCAAATCACAGCCAAGAAGCAAAACCTGGCCCTTATGATAAAGCCCTAAATAAGGAACTAAAGTTGGAGATGTGAGCAAACCAAGGAAAACTCCAACCAATGTAAAAAAATTTTACTGTAAATCTAGAGATCCCAAAAAAATCTTGCTTAGAAATAAAGTATAACTGTGTAATAATTGCAGAGACTCTAAGGGAAAAAAAGATCTTCTACAAGCATATATAAATATCCAGGGGAAAAATTAACAAAGGAGATTTTTTAAATGAAACAAAAAGCCTGAAGGCAAGAATTAGAAGAAATACCTTAAAACAAAAATTATTTAAATTTATCCAAGTAATGAACTCTCTGAAAATTAGAAGAAATAGTTATGACTCTAAAAGAAAGCAAGAGATTTGAGAACAAATTTTTAAAAAACTGAAATAGACAAAAATATAAAATGTATATCAAAAACAACCAAATTAGAAACCAAATCAAGAATACTTGAAAAATCATTAAACTCTTGAAATCCACTATTTTTTAAAAGCATGAACATTATACATGTACATAATAAAAATGGCCAGAAGGCATTAAGACCAAAGGGCAAAGTAAAGATAGAAATTTATTATCACCTTCTGAAAGAATCCCCAAAAGGAAAAATCTCAAAAATGTCATAGCCAAAATCCTGAGCTTCTACATTAAAGGAAACTTACTGCAAGCACCTAATATACAAAGAAAACACAGTCAGGATTATATTAACCCAGGAAGCTTCTTCTATAAACCCAGGAAGATCCTGGAATATAGTATGCCAAAACCATGGAATAGATCATTTCTGACAAAAAAGTAACAACTTCAAACCATAAAAGGAAATGAAGAAAGGTAAATTTAAGCAATTGAAAGGAGTTATATGATGTTGCTGACAATTTAATGAGGGAAGAACAACAATTAACTTTTTAGAACCTTATTATCTCCAAAAGGTATGAAGAGAATTGTTTGTCTGGCTGGGTTTTTTTGATGGACCTATAGGAAAGCTGGTTCTGTGCTAAAGATTTTAAGGGAAAGGGGGAGGAAGAGAATTAGGAATATACTAGCACAATAAAAAGGAAAGGGAGTTTATTATTTCTGATCCCCCTCAAAAAGGATGCATGAGAAGCATATTCAAACATGAAAAAAAGGATGAAGGATGGGCATAATATGAATGTCACTCTTATATAAATCATTCAAAAATGAACACACATTTGCAAACAAGACAGGGCAGAAATATATTAAACAGGAAAATAGGTGGGGATTAAAGAGGTGATAAATACTACTGAGGAAAGCCCTCCAAAGCAAAACAGACTTCTTGGATCCTGAAAATGGGGTTAAAGAAGGAAAAGAAGCAAAAAACTAGATTTTAAAAGGATGCCCATGAACCGGGAAATAGCTAAACAAATTGAAATATATTAAAAATGTACAAATGATTAAAAAGATTGCGAATTCTGGAAGTGAAACACAATGGGAAAAAGGAATTCATGGATAAGTTTTACATGGCAGTGGCAGAGAACCTACAGTGGAGAACCTAGAATAGATATCTTAGAAGTTTGGACTGCATGAAAAATGCAGAGAAAAGAAAGACCAGATAATTATAGAGATCAAAAATCAGAGAATAAGGTTCTAGAGCAAACAAAAAAAGACAACAAATGGAGAGAAAAAAAATCTTCATTTTTAAAACTAAAAAAGCTGAAGAGGAGGGGCAATCTAAATTAATAAGAAAGGGAAAAAAAGCTAAGAAACATATAACCATATAAACAAGAAAAAGAAAACTAATAAGAGAGCCAGTGGGAACAAAACCACCTTAAAGACTAAGGTAAAGTAACCGAACGAACATAATACTGTATTTGCAGCAGAAAAGGAAACTTGAAACTGAAAAGCTTCTGCACTGACAACATCTAGGACAGGAAGCAAAGTAGCCAAATTGGGGGAAAAAAATTGTATCAAATTTCTCTGATAAAAGTTTGCCATCCAAGAAACATAAACAATTAACAAATATTTGAAACTAATAGTCATTCCCCAACAGATAAATGATCAAAAGAATATGAATTCTCAAAACAATTCTCAAAAAAAAAAAAAAGAATTATAAAATATTCACAGCATATTGGTTCAAAATCACTAATAGGAGAAAAGCAAATAAAAACAACTCTTGAGATTTTACCTTACACCTACTCCAAAGAGGCAATATAATATGAAATGGCAAGTCCATGTTGGAGGGATTTCTGGAAAACAGACACACTAAAATATTTTTGGTGGAGCTGTGAAATAGTAAAAAATAATTTTGGACAGTGAATAAAATGTCCCCATATACTCCTAAACATTTATAACAGTACTTTATGTGATAACAAAGTATTGGAAATAAAGTAGATGCCTATCAATTAGGGAATGAGGTATATAAATGTAAAGGAATAATGTACCATAAAAACAAAACAAAACAAAAAAACAAAAAAAAAAAAAAACAAAAAAAAACAATGCATATGATGAATACTGAAAAGCCTAGGAAGATTATTTATAAGAACTAACAAAGAACAAAATAGAGCCAAGATCATTGTCTAATGAAGTGTTCAGCATGCAAACAACTATGTGCAAAAACGAATATGGAATGTTTATATGGAATAAATTGTGGCTAATCTCAGAGGGAAAGCATAAAGGGCCCAAGAAAAATGGGGAAAGCCTGCTTACAGAAGATAAGACTTTAGTTAAAACTTGAAGTAAGCTATTCAATCTCTCTTTAGCTAATGTAATAAATAGGAAAGACAAAATAGTGACAACCAAAACTTTCAATTTAGTTACAAACTTTTTCAATAGTGCTCCAATCTTCTCCAAGTCATTTATTTATTTCCTCCTATGTTTAGTCTAAAGGACTTGTGATTTGGCAGGAAAAAGTGCTATATTAAAAGATGCTGAGACCCTAAATCCAAATCTCAGCTCTGCCCCTTATTTTTGGTATGGTCTCACCTTACCTTTGTCTAGCCTCAGCTTCCTCATCTGTAAAACAAAGGCTCTAGTAATCTGTAACCTCAACATTTTCTTCCAGTAATAAATCTATCAGGCTAATCTTTAAGGCGATTCCTGATCTAAATTCTAAGGGCCCTCAATACATTCTAAGTATTCCCTAAATTATCCCATAAGAGCCTTTTCACAAAGATGAGAAGAATATACTCAATTCAACAGCAAGTCCTGGATTAGGAAATCAAGATACAGGATTCAGATGGCATCTGGTGCTCCCTACTTACCAAACTAAAAAATTGCTAAGAGTAGAAGCATAAATATCTTCCAGGAAGGTACTAATATTAAATGCTGTACTAGGTTGCCTCTCTGTCAACAAGATCAGAGATTCAAATATATTAAGACAACTACTACAAAAGTGAAAGTATTGAATATCTTGATTATTTACACAAAGTATCATTTAACACCTAAACAACAATCTTTCATAGCAGAATATTGTATTAAATCATTGTAGAGCAACAGAATCTAATGTTAGAATGGAACATAGAAATATCCTCGTCCAATCTCCTAAGCAACACGGGGTATAGAGTAATAGGCTCAGAAATTAGGAAATTCACACCTGGCTTCAGATACTTCCCAAGTGTGTAATCATAAAGAAGTCATGACCTCTGTCTCAGTTTCCATTTCCCTATATAGAGGACAGCAAGAATATCTCTCACACCTGATAGTAGTGATGATCAAGGGAAATCAGTAATTTTTGTTTTGAAATTTTCATAGTACACTACAAAAGCAGTAACAGACAAGGAACCTCAGTGTAGCTTGGAACAAGGTCACCCAGCTAGTGAGCTATCACCACCATCTCTAATGTTTGTGATCCTGAGAGTATGAAACGCTAGCCACACTCACTGGAGTAACCAACCTGATATCAGCCAAGGCATCTCTCTCCATCTGCATCTCTTGAAGCTTTGTCTGCAAGTCAATTACTGACTGCCTCAGATGGAATTTCTGTTTTTCATGAAGCTCAGCACTCTGAAAGGTTGTAAAGACAATCCCCACATATAATAGTTTATTTTACACTCATTTTCATTGCTCTAGGTACAGAAACTAACATTCCTATACACTAATGTCTCATTACCTAACACAATCTCCCAGGTCTGAAGTCGTCACATTTTAGGTATCACAGATTATGTGGTCTGTAGCTCTCTGAGTGAGGTCTGCTAGCACAAGGAAAGTCTTATAAGCAGCATTTCATGATGTCATTCATTTATACTGTGCCCAAACTCCACTATAAAACACAGATGGATCCATACGGTGTCTGAACTTGACATCCTGCTGTGATGTCACCCATTCCTGATCATGCAGCTCTTGGGCAGCTGCACCCATAGGTTTTCACACACCAACTAACAAGATTGTTTAATTGTCTCCAACTGTGCTGAGCATTTTTTCTTTATCACTATGGAATCTGATATTCTAAACCCAAACTTACCTGCTACTCTAACACACATAGTACTATGTTGTTTCAGTACATTATTTGAATTGATTCCTAGTTTATTCTTATCAAAAACTCTTAAGAATTTGAGTTTTTGGGAAAAGTTTGAATATGCCAGAAAGAGCAGAAGGTCCATTCATTCTTATGACTAAAGTTATGAGTGGTCTTATAAGGAATGTCAGAAGCACTATATCTTAAGTGATATGTTTCTTATCTATATTCTTACTCAGGATGATTTTGAATAATTTTCAGCAACCTAATTCTGTTCAATGGAAAATCAAGCACATGGGAAGTGATATGATGAATAGGGCTATAATTTCTTTTCTCCACCTTTCTTTTCTCACACTAAGTTCTCTTGAACATCAGAATGCCTTGGAAGGTAAAAGAACTCACTTCATTCAGTCTTCTCTGTAAGTCTTTCACTTGATGTGAGTACTCTTCTAAAACCCGTTCAATATGTTCCTTTCCAGGGTAAGGAATAAGTTTTCGCTGGCTTTCAAGTTCCATTTCATACTTAGTGAATAAAGAATTCTGTGCTTGACTCACAGGTGCAGAAGGGTTTTCATTCACTGCACCACGAAGACAAGCTGACACTAAAAATGGACTGGTAGAACCTGGAAAACAAGAGAACGGTCACTGCGCACTTTTCATCTCTCACTAGTTTCAGGCAACTTCCAGATGAGGCTACCAGAGGAGCAGAGAGCCCATACCCCCTCAGAGGCTGTCTGGCCTTGCTGCAGAAGGACTTAAATTCTGTTGAGGCAGAAGGCTATGTTCACGTTTCCAGTTCCAGTGGGTCCCTGCTGTCTGGCAAGCCATTATCCCTGGCACAGGGGCTTTTGGCACGTCCATGTGACTCTTGTCCAGTCCTCATCCCTCCTCCTCAGACCCACTTCACCCATTCTACTATACCTTTAGAAATCAGACTTTAATTACATTCTAGATTTTTTGACCAGCGTTTCTACTCATTTTAATGAAAATTTGGCTCTCTCCAAGGATACCCCAGGATGGGGTAACAAAACAGTTTATTTTCTGTAGAGAGCTAGAATTCTGAGAATTCAGATAATAATCAACAAAGTTGCTTAACAAGTATTTTCAACCAATCTGAAATGGGTCCCTGTATCCTTTTCAACCACAGTCTTACCACAGACCCCAATATGCCTCAAACTAGTCAGGGTCAATGACTTAGTAAAGGCAAAAGAGAAATCCGCATGCTTAATAGGCTAATTGCATTTTAACCAAGATACCCTGTAGGAGGAGTTTTCTGTCATCTTTGAACATAGAATGCATGACAAGAGAGGGGTGATATACAGAGGAGGGCAGAGAGAGAAATACTGTCAGTCAGCAGAATACTGACCAATCGGAACAACTGCAAGGAGACGATGGCACACAGGAGAGTTTGATTAATATAAGCACACTCCCTTCTGTACCAGCGGGCACTCCGCTACCAAAAGAATGTGTCCACTTCCTGCAAGAGCACAAGAAATGCTTGTTTACTCACTGCGGAAATTTTCTAATGTTTTGGGGGGCCTCAGATTATTGATCAAGTTCATAACCACATGGGGGCTCCTCCAGAATCCCAAACCCAGAGGGTTGGCTCAGGTTGTGGAGGTACGAAAAAGCCATTTCCAGCAGTTCTCACTTCCTACTTCAGGCTATCCCCTGTGATTAGAAGCCCAGAACTTTCAGTCAGCATTAGGAATAATAAAGAGACTGAACAGAGAAGCGAGAAAGATCTGGACAGAACATGCAAACAGAGATCTCAAGCAAGGCAATAAAGCAGTTTAATATGGCTTTGATGGTCGGGGGTATATCCTAGTGTGAGAGAGGTGGGACTTCTTGGTAAGCCTAAGATGGGGAATAAGAGCTCAAAGAGAAAGAGGGAAGAACCCCCAGAGGTCTTCAATGACCATTGGGGAGGATGCTAACAAATTGGGAAGAGAGTTCATGAACTAGAGGGTAAGGGGAAGAAGAAAATCGTTAAAATCAATGTCTTGGTGAATGCAGTTTGGCTGAAGGCAGGCATCCCTGTGGGAGCAAGACCTGTAAAAAATTCAGAAAAAAACGAAGTCTTTAATTGGGGATCCAATAAGATTGGCTAAACAGATAGATCAGTTCCTAGGACCAGTTTTCCATATCCGAGCTGAACTAATATCCAAGCTGAACTAATATCCAGTCTAAACTTACTGTTACTGGAGAGGAAAAAGGAAGGATTAGGAAGCAGCCATGGGAACTTGGGAACTGAGGCATCTTCCTAGTCCAGGAATGATAACTATGGAAAGGAAATTCCCCAATTAGGGGTCCAAGTAGGACAATAACAATGGTTCACAGAAAGGACATACAAGACATCAAGGACTTCATAGTGGAAGGTATTAAAGGCTCAGTCCCAAAGTTATAGAATATCCATAAGGCATTTGAGGTAAATCAGGAAAAAAAAAAAAAAAAAATGAGTCACCTTCACAGTTCCTAGCAAGAATGAAGGAAAGGATGAGAAAATATTCAAGACTAGATCCACATGATCCAGTAGCACAGGGTATGTTGAAAGTAAATTTTGTGATCAAAGCATGGCCAGACATTAATAAGAAATTACAGAAATTAAATAGATGGAATAAGAAATCATTGGAAGAATTGCTCAGAGAAGCCCTGAAATTGAGACCCTCAGTCCTAGCTCAGTAGCAGAATAGATCTGTGAGGCAGCCTCTAGTCATAACAAGAAGGCAAATTCTCAGCCTGGGAAACCAGCATATGTGTGTGTGTGTGTGTGTGTGTGTGTGTGTGTGTGTGTGTGTGTGTGTATGAAAGAGAGAGAGAGAGAGAGAGAGAGAGAGAGAGAGAGAGAGAGAGAGAGAGAGAGAGCGTGCGCAGGTAGGGTATCAAGCACAAGGGGGCCCCATGATCAAACACAAGGGGGCCCCATGATCAAACCCAAGGTTTAGAAAGTAGCACAAGCAGCTTGGGATACCTCTGTACCTCAAAAGCAGAACTCGATCTTAAAAGCCACAAAATAGGAATAAAAGAAAGAAAATGAGCAAGAAACAGAAAAGAATCTTAACCACAAAAAGCTACTTTGTGACAGGGAAGACCAAAATATCAACTCAGAAGAGAACAAAATGCTCACATACAAAATCTCAAAGGTGATATGAATTGTTCTTAAGCTCAAAGGGGCTTCTTGGTAGTATTCACAAAGGATTTAAAAGGCAAATAAGAAAGGCAGAAAAAAAATTGGGAAAAGAAATGGAAGGTATGCAACAAAGAGTCAACAGCTTGGAAAAAAGGACAAAAATTGACTAAGGAAAACAATTTCTTAAACACAATCGGCTAAATGCAAAAAGGGAAGGAAAGAAGGAAGAGAGAAAGGGAAGGAGAGAGGAAAGGAGGAAGGGAGGGAGAGAGAGAGGGAGGGAGGAAGAAAGAAAACACTATCTTGAAAAGTAGAATTAATCAAATGGAAAAGATACAAAAGCCAACTGAAGAAAATCATATATTAAAAACTAGAACTGGACAAATGGAAGCTAATAATTCTATGAGTCATCAAGAATCAAGGAAACTAAAAAGAATGGAAAAATGGAAGAAAATGTAAAATACCTCACCGAAAAAGCAGCTGATCAGGAAAGACAATTTTAAGATTATTGGTCTACCTGAAGACTATGATCAAAAAAAGAGCCTGGATAGCATTCTTCAAGAAATCATTAAAGAGAGGGCAGCTAGGTGGCGCAGTGGACAGAGCACCAGCCCTGATCTCAGACACTTAACACTTCCTAGCTGTGTGACTGTGTGTGCAAGTCACTTAACCCCAGCCTCAGAAAAGAAATTATTAAAGAAACTGCCCTGATATACCAAAGGACAAAATGGCCTTTGAAAGAATCCATCAAAATGTTGGAAGGGATGTGGGAAAACTGGGATACTAATACATTGCTGGTGGAGTTGTGAAAGAATCCAGCCATTCTGGAGAGCAAGCTGGAATTATGCCCCAAAAGTTATCAAACTGTGCATACCCTTTGATCCAGCATTGCTGCTATTGGGCTTATATCCCAAAGAAATACTGAGGAGGGGAAAGGAACCTGTATGTGCCAAAATGTTTGTAGCAGCCCTTTTCGTAGTGGCTAGAAACTGGAAGATGAATGGATGTCCATCAATTGGAGAATGGTTGGGTAAATTATGGTATATGAAGGTTATGGAATATTATTGCTCTGTAAGAAATGACCACCAGGAGGAATACAGAGAGGCTTGGAGAGACTTACATCAACTGATGCTGAGTAAAATGAATAGAACCAGAAGATCACTGTATACTTCAATGTTGTATGAAGATGTATTCTGATGGAAGTGGATATCTTCAACATAAAGAAGATCCAACTCACTTCCAGTTGATCAATGATGGACACAAACAATTAAACCCAGAGAAGGAACACTGGGAAGTGAATGTAAATTGTTAGCACTACTGTCTATCTACCCAGGTTATTTATAACTTCGGAATCTAATACTTAATGTGAAACAAGAAAATGGCATTTACACACATATATTGTATCTAGGTTATATTGTAACATGGGATTGCCTGTCATTAAGGGGAGGGAGTAGAAGGAGGGAGGGGATAATTTGGAAAAATGAATACAAGGGATAATGTTATTTAAAAAAATTACTCATGCATATATACTGTCAAAAAAAATTATAAATAAATTTTTTTAAAAAAGAAAGAATCTATCAATTACCTCCAAAAACACAAGGAAAAATCCCAAGAAACGTTTTTGCAAAACTCTAAAACTATAATCTCACATTTAAAATGCTGCAAGCTGCCATGGGAAAAAAAAAGAAAAAGAAAACAATTTAAATATCAAGGAGCCACAGTCAGGATTATCCAGGATTTGTCAAGCTTCTACAATAAAAGATCAGAAATTCTGGAATACCATACTTCAGAAGGCTAAGGACAAGGGATTACAACAAAGAATAAAGTAATTCTGAGTGAGACTGAGACCCAGTGAGACTGAGAATTATATTTCAGGGGAGGAAATGGATCTTCAATGAAGAAACTTTCAATCATTTCTCTTGAAAAGACCAGAACTAAACAGAAAATTTGATCTTCAAACACGGGACTCAAGAGAAGCATAGAATCAATAACCAAATTAAACAAAAACCATATGATCATCTCACTAGATGCAGAAAAAGCATTTGACAAAATCCAACATCCATTCCTACTAAAAACATTTGAGAGTATAGGATTAAATGGACTATTCCTTAAAATAGTCAGGAGCATATATTTAAAACCATCAGTAAACATTATATGTAATGGCGATAAACTGGAACCTTTCCCAGTAAGATCAGGAGTGAAACAAGGTTGCCCTCTATCACCATTACTATTCAATATTGTATTAGAAACACTAGCCTCTGCAAAAAGAGTTGAGAAAGAGATTAAAGGAATTAGAGTAGGTAATGAGAAAACCAAACTATCACTCTTTGCAGATGATATGATGGTATACTTACAGAACCCCGAAGATTCTGCTAAAAAGCTATTAGAAATAATTCATAACTTTAGCAAAGTTTCAGGATACAAAATAAATCCACATAAATTTTCAGCATTTTTATACATTACCAACAAAATCCAAAAGCAAGAGATATAAAGAGAAATTCCATTCAAAATAACTGTCAAAAGTATAAAATATTTGGGAATCTATCTACCAAAGGAAAGTCAGGAATTATATGAGCAAAATTACAAAACACTTGCCACAAAAATAAAGTCAGATTTAAATAATTGGGAAAATATTAAGTGCTCTTGGATAGGCCGAGTGAATATAATCAAGATGACAATACTCCCTAAACTAATCTATTTATTTAGTTCTATACCAATCAGACTCCCAAGAAACTATTTTAATGACCTAGAAAAAATAACAAAATTCATATAGAAGAATAAAAGGTCGAGAATTTCAAGGGAATTAATGAAAAAAAAAATCAAATGAAGGTGGCCTAGCTGTACCTGATCTAAAACTATATTATAAAGCAGCAATACCAAAATCATTTGGTATTGGCAAAAAATAGACTAGTTGATCAGTGGAATAGTTAGGTTCACAGGACAAGATAGTGAATAAATATAGCAATCTAGTGTTTGACAAACCCAAAGATCCCAACTTTGGGGATAAGAATTCATTATTTGACAAAAACTGCTGGGAAAACTGGAAATTAGTATGGCAGAAACTAGGCTTGGACCCACATTAACACCACATACTAGATAAGATCAAAATGGGTCCATGATTTAGGCATAAAGAACAAGATCACAAAAAAATTAAAGGAACATAGGATAGTTTACCTCTGAGACTTGTGGAAGAGGAAAGAATTTGTGACTAAAGGAGAACTAAAGATCATTATTGATCACAAAATAAAATTTAAAATTTTGATTACATCAAATTAAAAAGCTTTTGTACAAACAAAACAAACACAAACAAGATTAGAAGAGAAGTAACAAATTGGAAAAACATTTTTATAGTTAAAGGTTCTGATAAAGACCTCATCTCTAAAATATACAGAGAATTAACTCTAATTTATAAGAAATCAAGCCATTCTCCAATTGTTAAATAGTCAAAGGATATGAACAATTTTCAGATGAAGAAATTGAAACTATTTCCACTCATATGAAAGAGTGTTCCAAATCACTACTGATCAGAGAAATGCAAATTAAGACAACTCTAAGATACCACTACACACCTGTCAGATTGGCTAAGATGACAGGAACAAATAATGGTGAATGTTGGAGGGGATGTGGGAAAACAGGGACACTGATTATCAGTGGAGTTGTGAAAGAATCCAACCATTCTGGAGAGCAATCTGGAATTATGCCCAAAAAGTTATCAAACTATGCATACCCTTTGATCCAGCAGTGCTACTACTGGGCTTATATCCCAAAGAAATACTAAAGAAGGTGAAGGGACCTGTATGTGCCAAAATGTTTGTGGCAGCCCTTTTCATAGTGGCTAGAAACTGGAAAATGAACGGATGCCCATCAATTGGAGAATGGTTGGGTAAATTATGGTATATGAATGTTATGGAATATTATTGCTCTGTAAGAAATGACCAGCAGGATGAATACAGAGAGGCTTGGAGAGACTTACATGAACTGATGCTGAGTGAAATGAGCAGAACCAGGAGATCATTCTACACTTCAACAACAATCCTGTATGAGGATGTATTCTGAAGGAAGTGGATATCTTCAACAAAGAGAAGATCTAACTCAGATCCAATTGATCAATGATGAACAGAATCAGCTATACCCAGAGAAGGAACACTGGGAAATGAGTGTAAACTGTTTGCATTTTTGTTTCTCTTCCCAGGTTATTTTTACCTTCTGAATCCAATTCTTCCTTTGCAACAACAACAACAAAAAAAAAAAAAAAAAAAATCGGTTCTGCACACATATATTGTATCTAGGATATACTATAACATATTTAATATGTATGGGAATGCCTGCCATCTAGGGGAAGGGGTGGAGGGAAGAAGGGGAAAATTCAAAACAGAAGGGAGTGCAAGGGATAATGTTGTAAAAAATTACCCATGCATATGTACTGTCAAAAAAAATGTTATAAAAATTAATAAAAATAAAAGAGAAGCATAGAAAAGTAAACAGGAAAGAAAAAAAAACAACAACATTGTTTAAAAGGTTAAACTGTTCCACATCCCTAGATGGGAAATGATATTTGAAACTTTTGAGAATTTTATCTTTTATTAGGGCAGTTAGAGGGATATACATAGTCAGAGGATGTGGGTATAAATTGACTATGATATGATGAAATAAAAGAAAAAAAACATTAAAAGGGTGGAAAAGGATTATTCTGGGAGAAGAGGGAGATAAAATGGGTTAATTTAGATCACACTAAAGAGGCACAAAAGAACTATTACAATAAAGGGAAAGAAGGGAGGGGGATAAGTATTGTCTGAAGCTTAATCTCATCATGAACTATCATCATGCAACTAAAAAAACTAGAAAAAGAACAAAATAAAAACCCCCAATTAAATACCAAATTTAAAATTCTGAAAATAAAAGGAGAGATTAATAAAATGTCTGAAGCCATTAATCTTGGCTCAAAGAGGAAATAACTATTCATTTAGATGGGCATAGAAATTTATCTTACCATACAAGGAAGTAGGAGGAGAAAGGGAAAAGAAAAGGAAAAGACTGGATAGAAGAAGGGCAAAACATAGAAACAATCAATAATTCCATCCAAGAGAATGACAATAATGAGAGGTGACATACCTAAACTCATGGGATGGGGTCAAAACAATTTTTAGGGGAAATTTTACACCTCTAATTAGTTACATGAATAAAACAGAAAAAGAGGATATCAATGAATTGAGCATGAAACTAAAATAACTAGAAAAAACAAAGTAAAAACCCCCAATAAGTACCAAATTAAAAATTCTGAAAATCAAAAGAGATTAATAAAATTGAAAGAAAACTATTGAACTAAATAAAATTAAGAGTTGGTTTTTATAAAAAACAAAAAACAAAAAAAAAACCAAAATAAACAAGTCTTTGGTTTAATTTCATTAGAAAAAGTAAAGAAAAAATCCAAATTAGCAGCATCAAAAATGAAAAAGGTGAACTTACCACCAATGAAGAAATTAAAGCAATAATTAAGAGCTATTTATTTTGCCCAACTATATGCCAACAAATATGGCAATCTAATTGAAATGGATGAAATAAAACATTTGAATTTACCTGCCAAGATAAACCCACAAATTATATGAACAACAATTTTAAAAAAAAATACTTTTCATAGAAATAAAGTCAGATCTAAACAATTAGAAAAATATCAATTGCTCATGGGTAGGCTGAACTAATGTAATAAAATGACAATTTTACCTAAATTAATCTTCTTGGTCAGTGCCATAGTAATCAAACTCCCAAAAATTATTTTATAAAGGTAGAAAAAATAACAAAATTCATCTGGAAGAACAAAAAGGTCAAGAAAATCAAGAGACCAAATGTTTGCCTCTTGCCTTAAGGAGAATCTGTACCACTTGTAGAAGATATATGGAGTTATCACTATATAAGACATTATTTGGACTATCCTACTTAGGACTGTCAAAGGGGCTACCCACCTTTGAGATCAAAGATTTTGTGACACACATGTCCTGATAGTATCATTCTCTCTTTCAGATCTTAGATGGAGAAAACTACTCAACCAGAACTCACCTTTGGCATTTTCTCTACAGCCTTTCCAACCAAGAGACCGGGTGCTGATTAAAACCTAGAAGGAAACAAAGCTTCCTTCTAGCTGGTACCACCTGTTACGCCTGACTATGGAAACCACAACCTGAATTGCCAAGTAAGGTTGGACTTCACCAAGGTAAAATGAAGCAGGAGAAGTTGACTGTCCAGCCTGACCCTCTTGAAAGCTAGATCTTCTGTAAGCTAGAGGCTGCAGACTCAGTCTCAGGACTTGGAATCCTACTGTGAACTAAGGGGTATTTTTAGACTTTTTTTGTACAGAACTTCATGGGAAGAAGGAAGACAGCTTAAAAATCCTCAAAATGATTACATCTGAGGTACTGACTTTGATATTTGTGTTAGCAATATTGGTGTTTGGAATCTGTGGGATTATATTTTTATGCCTCCCTCTAGAGATACTCAAATTCAAAATGTGGCTGGGGCTCCTCATTATCTGAAGTTTAGGGATTGTGAGAGTGCAGGACAAATCTGTGGCTGAGTTAAGAGAAGAAAATAAAGGTTATGGTAATAGTACACTCTGGGAAAGGCTCTTCAAGTGGGTTAATTTGACAAAAACAGGAGACCGACAAATGCTTCAAGTAGATTCCTGTCAGATAATTGAATATGGAGAAATTGATAGCCAAAGGAAGATAGAAAGTGAACATGAATACCTTTGTCTGGATAACAAAGCAACCAAAACTCCAAATGTGGAGTATAGAGGGGCCCCCTTGTCCAGCTTGGGGATGATTTGTAGTGGATCACCCAGTATAGGAATTGAACTCAAAATAGTCAAGAAGGGCTCTCAACAGGAATTAAAAGATGACAATCTTTAGGGGTACAGCAGACCTGAAGTGAGGGAACCTAGAATGCAATCCCATGTATATCAGAATCAAAATGACAGACTGAAGTGTGAATAGGACCTTTAGAATAGGAATAGATGTTAATGGGAAAGATCTTCTGGGCAGATTTAGGATTCTGGGGTTTGAGGGAAGATTCTGGGAAGATGGTGGAGTAGATTGGTAAATTTCAAGTTCTCCAAATTTTCTCCACAAATAGAACAAATTTGCACCTCAAAGTGAATATAGACTGATGAAAAATTAAGACAATTTCAGGCAGAATGGGACCCTCCTGGTACAACCCAATAAGATCTGAAGAAGGAAGGACCTAGGCTGGGATTGACCCATGAGAAGTACAAACACCTCCTGGCTAGTTTTGAAGAAACACCAAGTGGGGACTCCTCAGGCTAGCTTGGTACGGCTAGAGTCTCAGCAATAACCACAGAAATTTTCATTTCCACATAAGACGAGTGCAGAAGTGGTGGGGCAGGGATGCTGCTGGCTGTGACTACTTGAAGGAAGAGGAAGCATTTGGTTTGGGAATCCTTGTCAGAGGTGGGAGCTAAAGGGAAGCTTGTAATAGCAAGGCAAGAAGTAAAAGTAAAGCCAAGTCAGAACTAGGACTAGGAAAGGGGTATGTGTGTGTATGTATGTGTATGTGTATGTGTATTTATTTTTCTTAACTACAACTTGTTTGGGAATGGTGGGTGGGATGAAAGGGTGAAAAAAAGAATAAAGCAAATAAGGTGGGCAGTAGAGAACCAAATAACAATTTATAAGGGAGTAAAGAAAAAATGAACATTTATGAATATACTTTCTTCTACTAATATATATACTTTCTTGATCTGGTAATTTATTGTTATATATTTTGAATCCTCCCTGATGTTCTACTGGGCACATGACAATATTTTCTCTTGTTTTGCTTTATTTTATTTTGTATTCCTTTTGTTTGTTTTCTTCTTATTCTATTTTTTCAAATTAAAAAAAGGGGAAAAAAGGATTCTGGGGTTTGATGCACCCCAAACCCATCCTCAATCTGGAGGCCAGATCATCAACTTTCCTAGGCCCAGTAAACCACCCATTGGAGAAATGCTAGATGTAAAAATCACTCCTATAAATGACCCCAAAGGTAGTAGAAACAACACTCAAAAGACAATAGAAATAGAGATTGAATATGGGGACACTAATACCTGGATGGAATAGTCAAATATATTGTTAGAAACTTAAATAAGAATGAATTATGCTTATGTTTCAGGTAGACCCCATTTCCCTTAGGACTTAAGATATGAGACTGAATTTAAATGCAGGGTGTGGCTATTCCCCAACAGCACTGTGAAAAATTGTACTACACTCTCCCTTCCATTTCCACCAGTCAAAGTAGGTACCAATAAGGATATTCCTACCATTATCTCTAGGATTGGCAATCATTCTGCCTGTCATTCAAGACAGTGAGGACTTTGGGACCAAAGCAGAATGCCCTCTGCACCCAGAAGTGGAATATGTCTGTAGATAGCAGTGACAACTTATAGAAAATGATTACCCCCAGGTTAGATTTATGGTGGCTCTGTGGGGAAAACACTCCAATCAACTCTCTCTCTAGACGGAACAGGTACTTGTGTACTGGTACAACTGGCTGTCCCATTCATCTTAGCATATCAGATCCCAGTGACCCACATGAGGATGGTCTAAGGAATGAGAGATGAAAAAGGGAAGTTGGAAGTCCCTATGGTTCATTTGATGACAGAATCTATTTAGATGCTATTGGAATTCCATATGGAATGTCCAATGAGTTCAAAGCAAGGAACCAAGGAACAGCAGGATTTGAGTCCCTCCTCTTTTGGTGGTCAACCATCAATAAGACTGTGGAATGGATCAACTATATCTAATAGAATCAACAAAGGTTGATGCAGTCAAGGGTATAACTAGTCAATTATATGCAACCAGCAGAATGGCTTGGGAAAATAGCTTAACATTATATATGATTTTAGTTTTGCAAGGTGGTATATGCAAAATGCTCTCAGAATGGTATATTTCACCAAATAATACTGCTTCTGATGGAACCATTACTAAAGCACTTTGAGGTTTAACTGTATTAGCCAAAGAATTAGCTGAGAATTCAGAAACAGAGAACCCAATGGGATTGGAAAGAAATAGCGATATCCATTCTAACCTCCCTAACAGTGGCAATTGGAATACTTATAGCAGTTGGGTTTTGTGTTATATCTTGTGTAAGGGGTTTGGTACAAAGATTGAAACATCAATAAGTAAGGTAACACCTTTTGGAATACAAGTACAAGATTCTGGGAATGTGAAGATGGTATCTAAGGAAACTTTCATCCTGAGATGATATGAAGGAAATTTGGAACCAAGTAAAGTAAAATGTGGAAACCAAATTCATATTAGAAGGGGGGAAATTATGATAGATGGGCCCCAGGATAAGAATAACAAAAATGTTTTCCAAAAAGAGCTAAAATTCTGAGAATTATATTTATTAGTAGTCAACAAAGTTGCTTAACAGGCAGATCCAACCAATCAGAAATTAATTCTTCTCAACCAACCACAGTCTTATCGCAGACCTTGATCCAGCTCAAACTAGTTGGGATCAATGAATTGGTATAAAGGCAAATGAGAATAAGCATAACAGGCTAATTGCTTTTAACCAATACACCCCAGAGGAGTAGTTTTCCACATCTTTGCATGTGGGATGCATGACAAAGGAGGGAGAACATATCTAGGAGGACATGAAGAAGGCAGAGAAGGAAATACTACTAGTTAGAAGAAAATTGACCAATTGAACTGGCAGGAGACCATGAAGCACATGGAAAGGGACTAATTAACATAAGCATACACTGGCTTCTGTACCAAAGAGCTCCTCAACCATAAGGACCCCTCTACTTCCTGCAGGAATGTAATAAATGCTCCTTCACTCACTTTTTCTTTTGGGGGGTTTTGGACCCTTGATCACATTTATGATAGATATCATGTATTTTACCTTCTCCATTGTTATTAACTTTTCCCATCCATTCATTCATTCAACAAGCAAGTAAGCATTTATTAAATGACAACTATTTTCCAGGTATTGTGTAAGCTCTGCCCTCAGAAACCATTAAATTCTACTGAGGGAAATGATGTGTATGCTGATAAATATAAAACATATACAAAATAAATACACATCAGGAGGAAGAGCACTACTATCCTGGGAAGCAGGGGATCAGAAAATAAATTTGTGGGGCCAAAAGGGATGATGACATAATCTTTACTTTCTTCTGCTGATTTGATGACTTCTCCACAATCCTTTAGCGGTCTCTTTTATGAACCATGAAATCTGCTTGCACTACCATCTCTCCATTCTTACTGCTAACATTTACTGACTTCCAGGTCATCCCTCTAACCTTCAAATAACTTCAGAATGCAACTGTTTTCCTCTCCATCTGTGTTCCCTACCATTATCTTCCAGAATGTGATGTTTCTATTAGCATCCCTCCCCAGGTTGACTATACAATTCATTACTTTCCTCAACTCCACTCTTTCCTCCTTCTTTAATCACACACTGACTTAATCACATTTAGGACTTCAATAGTTCTAGAATTAAGGCATCTCCAAGAACTAGAATTTTGAAATTCTACTCTTAATACAACCCCTTCTATCTCCCATTTTCTCTTATATGAAAATCTCTTCTTCACCTTTCACAAATTCCTAATTCTCCCCACTCCATCTCCCTTGCCTTCAAACATGGCTTTAGCTTTGACAGTTTAGTGTTTAATTACTATTCTAGAATTTCTTGTTCCCCAGACATGATTTGGACCCCTCCTATACATTCATAGAAAAGAATCTCAATTGGACCCTTAAAGCTGTTTGACAATCTTACTGTCTCCTTGTTAATTAGATCTTATTCTGGAGAGCCTCTAGCTTTCCTCTTTTAAGATTCATCCAAATATCTTAATGTCATAGCACTCCTCTCTCTCCTCAGGTCATAAATGAATCTCTACTACTTGCTGTATCTAGTCCTTCTCTCAGTTTTCTAGTTCTGCCTATCAATCTGACTGTAGTAATCATCCCCTCTCTCTCTCAGGTATCTTTAATCTTGTCCCTTATTAAGACATTCCATTTCTCAACCTACATTCATGTTCAGGCCTTCTCAAAGCTTAAAAATATAAAAAAATAAAGAGTTTCTTGCATTTTGACCCCAACAACTAGTAAATCTCTCTCCTCACCTTCACGGCTAAATTTCTTGAAAAATCTTATATTGGTTGCCTGTCAGTCTCTCTCTTTATCCATTTTCTCTGTAATCCCCTATAAGCAGGTATCCATCTTCCTACAGAAAGGATTCTAAGATTACAAATGACCTCCTAATTTATAAGTCCAATGGCTTTTCCCCAATTCTTATCTTCCTTGACTTCTCTGTAGCTTTTTCATTCATTTAAAAAAGCCTTTATAAGGCTCCTACTATATACCATACAATGAAGTTACAAAGACAAAGAGGAAGCATTCCCTGCCTTTGGGGAACTCAGAAGTTTTCAGGACTGTACTATTCTCTCTCCTTTCGAGGTCCTGAGTTACTCCCATAGTCTCCTAACACATCTCCCCATAATCACCCTCTTTTCTCTCCAATCTATACTTCATATTTCAGTAATGCCTGACTCTGTAACCCCATTTAAGGTTTTCTTGATAAAGATACTGAAGTGGTTTGCCATTTCCTTTTACAGCTCATTTAACAGATAAAGAAACTGACAGAGTTAAATAACTTGCTTGGGATCATACTCTGAAGCCAGATTTGAACTTAGGAAGATGAGTCTTTCTGGCTTCAAGTCTGGCACTCTATCCATCTATCACCCAAATGCCTCTAATTTTCTATATCCTGCTATGATAATTTTTCTTACTTAAGAGTTCTGGTCATTTCATTCCTCTGCTTAAAATTTCCAGTAACTTTTGAGAAAGTCCCCTACTGGGCATTCAAGGGTCTCTACAATAGGGTTTCTATTGATGGTTTAGGTTTTTTGCTATTTCTCTCATGTTATTTTCCTCCTCTGGGCACTCCAAATACCAATAAATACCTTCCTCCCCAAAACACCTCATGTGCTCTCAGTAACTAATAAATAATGTGTCCAGCTAGCCTTTTCCTTTCCCGAGGATGCCTTCTCCCCTCTCTCCCTTCTTGTTTTGAGGTTTCTGAAACTCCACATCCATCTGGGCAGCCATGTGATGTCTTTATTGGAAAGCCCTGAGGTCAACTAATTCACAAACATGGTTCCTCTCCAGAGTCCAATCTGGCCTCAGACAGCAGGTGTTCTTTACAATTCAACTCAAACCACCTTTCCCAAGAACCTTCTCCCGGGGCCTCTCTCCCTCCATGCCCCCATTTCTTACTTCACTCCACTCTGTTACTGCCGTGCAGCTCAGGGCACTGACTCTCTGGCCAAACCACTGCTGTAGCATGGAGTGTGTCTCATGTGCATCAAACAGCCTGAGGGCTTCCTAACAAAGACATGACATCACTGGTAAGATGGTTGTGTAGCTGTTTCAAAGACCTCAAAGCAACAAGATATATGCCAAATCATAATAATTAAAACACTGATAATCAAAGGAAAAGAGAAACAACCTCCATTTTTGTCCAGCCAAGGAGAAAAGAGAGGAAAAGGTTCATGAATTCTGAGCAAATGAGAACAAAGAAAAAGTGGTCTACAAATCAACTGTGTTCATTCCTACTAATAGACTTTTTAAAAGGCTGGTCCTCACATACTCTTAACTGGCAGAAACTAAAACTCTTTAGCCTCAGTGGTCTGCACTGGAGAAAAGAGGCCTGAGGACTGAAAGGGAGAGGAGCCAAATAATTGAGAAGTTTGATGCAAACTAATAAAATGGAAAAAAAAAAAGTGTATAAATGCAGCTCCCAAGCAGATGAATCAATAGTGAGACTCTTGAAGAAAAAAGGAAAAATGAATATTCTAGAAAAGTCCATAACGCAATAAAGTTTTATGCTTTAATGGAAATCAAACAAAAACTGCCAAAATAAAGGAGAACAAGACAATAAACACTACAAATTTCTCAGGCATAATGGAACAAGAAATTACAGAATTGTTAAAAAGAGAAATAACACTTTTTCAAATTTATTTTTGTTACATTTTGACTTCTGAGTTGTCTCCCTTTTTCCCTCCCAAACCTAACTTAGAAAAAGCCAACATTTGATATAAAATAAATATATGGAATCATGTAATACATACTTTCATATATCAATTATTTCTCTGAAGGTAGATAGAATTTTCCTTCTTAAGTCCTTCAGAGTTGATTTGAATGATCATATTACTCAAGAATAACTTAAGTCATTCACAATTACTCTTCAAACAATATTACTTTAATATATAAATATATATATATAGTTGTCTTGGTTCTGTGTGTTTCATTCTGTATTATTTCATTAATGTCTTTCCATGTTCTTTCTAAAACCAACCTGCTCATCTTTTCTTATAGCACAGTAATATTTTATCATAATCATATATCACAATTTGTTCAGCCATTCCCCAACTGATGGTACATTCCCTCAATTTCCATAAAGAAAGCTGCTATAAATATTTTAGAACACATGAGTTCATTTCTTCTTCCTTGATCACCTTGGAAAACAGATCTAATAATGGTATTATTGGATCAAAGGATATACATGGTTTTATAGCTCTTTGGGCAAATTTGAAATTTCTCTTCAAATGAAGAATCAAAATTAGCTCATAAATCAAAAATCTGAAAGAAAAAGCAATAAAAATAAAAGAGTAAATAACCTGAATACAAAACAGAGAAGATTCCAAACTAAGAGAGCCTCTGGGGGGAAAAAAAAAAAAAAAAAAAGATTTTAGAATCAAAAATACTGAGAAGTTGATGAACAGGAACAAATACAATTCAGAAAGAACATATATACTGAATACAAGGAAAGGTTATGGACCTCAAATACTGGGTGTATACAAAAAGTAGAAGGATCTTAAGTTTTCCACAAAAACAATTAAATTTTAAATGCCTTAAAATTAAATTGCAGGAAATCATACAAGCAAATTGCCCATTAGTTTAGAAAACAGCTAGTACTGATTGACAGAATACACAAACCACCAACAGACACAAAATTCCAAGGTCAAATGTAAATGAAGTTTAAAATTCCCATACCAAACAAATTTTGCAAATGGGAAGACAAATTCAAATACTCCACACCTATGAGAAAGCAAAGAAAAGATTGGGAAATGATATGGGGAAAAAAGTGGAAAGAAATTGGAACACACCACAAAATAAAAGCCTGCAAAACTGAACCTAAACATCAAAAATAGATTTTCAATATAAAACCATCTGAGACATTCCTCTGAAAGAAAGCAGAAGTGTAACATTCAATTTACAAACACTTAAAGCATGAAAAATAAAAGAAAAATAAGTAAGCACAATTATCAAGAGTAGTCGAAGTAAGGTAATCAGTTGTCTACTGTTTCTTAGGCAAGATAAAGCCATTAATTAAAAAACAACAACAACAACAAAACTTTGATGTTAAGATTATTTTGATCAATGATTAAAAAAAAAGAAATCGTCAGAAGACAAAAAAAGAATCTTAGACTTTAAAGAGTCAGAAGAAAGGAAGGAAGAATACTTCAATTAATATTCTATAAAATAACACATATTTTCCTATAAGTATAAATCAATTATTTCTTAGGAAGGAGGGGGGGAAAGAATCAATCACACAAAGAAGTTACTTAAATCAGAACATAGGAGGGAAAAGATTAAGATACATTTTAGATAAATACAGGGGAGGAATGAGGTTGAGAATTGTGGTGAGTCCCTAGAAGGGCAAACAATGGGTTTCACTGAAGCACATTCCCAAGATTTGGCAGGAAGATGGTAAGAGGTCTCTCATAACACATTTCATTTGAGGGATGAGCACTTTAGACGATCACCTTCTTCAAGCAATAGTCATGCTTCTTATAATTTAATTCTACCCTCAAGAAGAGGGAATATATGGGATCCCTAAAGAGTTTTCAAAATCCTGGGTGAAAGGGGGGACATAGATCCAGAAGTAGTATATACTGGCCTGTTGATGTTTGTAAAGACTGGGGGTAGGGCTGTGCCTCATGACTCAGGATACAGAGAGACTCCCACCACGACACACTTTCTCCTTCATGAACTGGAGTTTCTAGGAGTAAGGCACAACAGAAGGCCACACAAAAACAAAACAAAACAACAACAACAACAAAAAAAAAAGAAAAACAAGGGAAAAGGTGGATAAGGTTAATATCTATACATATACTATCTTGGGAATGGGACAGAATAAAGAATTCAACTTTTGCCTTTCAGAAGCCCTATTTCATGAAGGACAGAAAAAAAGGAACATGTAAACATATAGCCCATGAACAGGAAAACAGAATTCAGAATAGATGAGATGAGGAAATAAATAGAAGAGGGAAAAGTAAATAAATACTTATCGGAAAAGGATATCATAAGAAGATATTACTCAGGTTAGGATGTTGGACAAGGGCATGGGTTGAGGTTAAGGATTGTTATACTCTTTTCTGGTAAGGGACAGGAAAAATCAAAGAATCAAAGAAAAAAAAAAGAGAAATTCTTCATCTATAAAGAAACAGACCCAATGGTCTCCTAAGGTCCCTTCAAGTTCTAAATCTATGGCACTGTAGTACTATTTAAATATAAAGTACTTGGTTTGAAATGGCAGGTAAATGGGAGGGGAAAATGCTACATAAAAAACTCCAATCAAACTTGAGCATACAAAACTAATTGTAGGTATTCTATAAGAGAAATAAATGGAGCAGAATGCAAAACTAACAAGCATAAACTTAAATATCAATGAATTAAACATCCTACAAAAAAAAGCCCCCCCCCCACCATTTAGTAAGAAATCAGTATTTTCCAACATAATGGTAATGAGATAGTGATAGGGAAAATTAGATAATTTTTCCCTTACCTTTGTAAAAAGTCAAGATATATTTTTCCAAGTTTTCATCTTTCATTTTTTTAGTCAACTTTTTTATTACCTAAAGATTTCTACTCATCCAAAGTAAATAACATTAACTTCTTTGCAACCTTAAATCTTTCACTGTCATTTTGACCATCCTAGTTTACTCGTTTTCAGTTTAGAAGGAATTTAGGACTCCAAACCTTCCTTCTCCAAGACATTCTCTTTTCTCTAGGTTTTTAAGATGTTGCTCTCTCTCAATTGCCTCTTTACTTCGTAACTACTCCTTAGTCTTTCTTTGCTGAATGAATCTTCACCCATATCATACCCACAAACTGTCCTGGTTCTGTCCTGGATTCTCTTCTCTTCTCCCTCTATACATTATTTTATTTGGTAATCTCCCTAACTCCAATGATTCAATTATCTCTATGCTTGAGGAATCTCAAATCTACTCAGTCAACCCTTACCTTTCTACTGATCTCCAGTACCACATTTCTACCTGTCTTTTGGACAATTTAAACTGGACGTCCTAATGGTATCTTAAACTCAGCAAATCCAAAAATGAATTCATTTTCTCTCTCTCTAAACCTTCTCCCCATTCCTTATCTTCTCTATTACTATCAAGGGCACAACCATCCTCCCAAGTACTTCTGGTTTGCAACCTGTTATTCTCAAGTCCTCATTCTTTCCCAAAGCTTATTTATCCAATCTGCTGCCAAGGCCTCTTAAGTTTACCTTTTAACATCTCTCCAATATCCTCCTTTCTTCTCCTGTGAGTGTCACCACCCTGATACAAGCACTTATGTCATGCTGGTATCATTACAAAAGCCTGCTGGGTGATCTCATTTTATTCCTCCCCACTGTGGTCCCTACTTTGCTCTAGTGTTAAAATGATCTTTCTCAAGTACAAATCTGAATGTGTCACCAGCACCCTGACTCAAAAAACTTCATTGACTCCTAGTCACCTTCAGGATCAAATATGAATTCTTTTTTTTGATATTCAAAGCCTTTCATAACTGGGCTCTCTTCTATCATTTCAGTCTTCTTGTATCTTATTCAACTCCATGTACATTCTGGTTCAGCAACACTGGCTTTCCTCTCACAAGACCCTCCGTCTCTTGACTACAGGCATTTTCTCTGCTGTCCACCATGCCTGAAATTTTTTCTCTCCTCATCTCTACCTCCTGGATTCCCTGACTTTCTTCAATTGAACTCCCAGGTAAAATCCCATCATCTATAAGGCAGCTTTTCCAATCTCTCTTACCTCTAATGCTTTCCCTCTTTTGATTATTTCCAATATATCCTGTATGTAGCATGTTTGCACATTTTTGCTTATTCTATCTCCCTTTACACTGTGAGCTCTTCAGGGCAGGGACTACATTTTCCTCTTTATTTATAACCCCAGTGCTTAGCATAGTGCCTAGAACATGATTGGCACTTAAATGTTTACTGCTTGAGTTTTAAAACATAAAGATAAATAAAACAATTTAAAATTCAACAAAGGGTAAGAAAAATACTTTACAAACTGTTATGGGATCTGAAATGCTGTTTTTTCTTTAGAAAACAATCACTATTAGACAAAACGATCAGCATATGTCTATAGCTTATCCCAGTAATATAACCATGCTGTTTAACTTAAATGGAAATTGCGTTTTGACCCCTGCATAATTTTTAATATTGTTTTTAGTGATACAGGTTACTTACTTCCACTTGATCTGATGCTGCTCAATGAAGCATCTTCCTGATTTGCTTCATGCCCTTTTGCTTCCATGCTGATAAAAGCTCTTCCTGGAGTTGGAGTGTCTTTTGAGTTTGCCTTTTTAGCTCTAATCTAATAAAGCCAAAGGAATAGACCTTTCTTCAGATTTTAAATTATTTTATTGTGCTAAATTCAATTGTTATTAATAATATTTGTATGCTATTAGCACTTGGGTATCAAGAAAATAAAATTCTTATTCAAGATGGACATTTTTTAGCAGCCTTAATGATGTCTTTTATCCAAAATGACACTCAACAGGGAGTACTAGTGCTCTATGATCTGATTACTTACTACAATTAACAAGTAACTATCACTAATTCTTCTGGGCAATGCATACTTCTCTTTCCTAGCTCTCTATCTATTAAAAGGTCATATTTCCAAACATTAAAAGAAAAGCTAATAACAAAGTCAAGATCGGCAAAACAGGAATTAATAAAGTTAACTAAAAAGTTATTTAAATTAAACCAATACTTATAAGATAACCAAAAGGTCAGGGTACCTTAAAAACAGATAGGCAGGGATCCAAACTAGAAGCAACATTCAGAATTTTAACAATAAGTGCATATGAAAGCACACTTATTTCAACCTACTTTTAATTGGAAAAGGGAAGAACTTTGGCAATTACATGACTAATTTAGACCAGAAACAAAAAAACAAAAACAAAAAACCAAGCACATAGACCAAAAAACAAACAAACAAACAAAAAAAAAAACTTGCCTTTGCCTAAAATATCCCCTAACTCAACAAGTTTAGACATGAACAGAAAATTGGCTTTCCATGCATAATCACACTTATAAACATTTAAAGTTTTACTTACAGAAGAAAACCTATTTACAAAAGATAAGCTAGTTTGGACACATAGATCAGATAAGCTTTGGGCTTTGACAAAATAAGAACATGCTAAAAGTATTCCTTCCAAACAATTTAACCTTAGGGAACTTATCTTGAACACTCAATCAAAATCTACAGTTAGTCATCAAATTTTCAGCCACAGAGAAGCTGAGAATTCAAGCACCTAAAATGCATTATACAGAGGAGCTAAGATTAAATTAAAAATCAAGTTACTTGTTATGAGGATCTCAAACCAATTTTTTTAATGTGATTTAACTAGGCAACCTATCAACTATAGATATTGTTACTGAAGAATTTGCCTTTATTTCACTCACCACTTTTTGCTTTTGTCCACTGAAGTATATATAATCTGTCAAAACTTAAATTCAACAAGTTCTACCTTAATATGTTTAGAGTTATCATTTTGGGAAATAAACAGTAAGCAGAGAGATATTACATTAAGAATTCTAAATGGTATGTTTGCCAACATTGCTAGGCAACTTCAGTATTCTAATGGAAGAGAAGTTTTCAATTAAATAAGAGTAACATACTGTATCACAGCATACAAAACTAATCTGAATTTTTCATCAAATTAGGTGCTTTGAGATACTTATGGTATAAAGGGGAAAGCAACAGATTTGGAGTCACATCCCAGATCTGCCCTTTACTACCTGTGAGTTCTTCATAGTTATTTAACTATGGCCTAATTTTTTTTTATTATGTGAGAAAATTGAACTCTTATCAGGGCCCTCCTGGCTTTAAATCTATACATGATCTTCAGGTTTAGGCATCCAGGAAACCCAAGAATCATTATGGTTCCATGTACCACTATAGCCAACAGGATTGAGACCAATGCAGGAGTAAAATAGACAAGATCAAAGCCTGGCAATCTCCTACAAAACAAGTCCTAATTCACTTAGGTTCCTTTCTTTTAAACTAGTCTTTGAATTCATTGAAGGGAGTTAACTGAAATAGAAGCCATCAGCAATCTAAAGAGTTGGAACTGAATCTGAAGAGGGTAGGAAAAATGGGGAAGGCTTGCAGTTTAAGAAGAACAATTTCATCCCAAGGTAAATTTGCTTTGCTATGAAAATAAGAATTCTGCAAAATTTTATTCATTTAATTCCACTCAATGGAAATTGGCAATAGCAATTCATATTTATACAAAAATTAGCACAACTCCCATGAGATAATTTATATTATTTTAGATTAAAAACTCAGATTCTGAGGCTGAGTCACTAGCACAATGTCACAAAACTAACACGTGTCAGATCTGGACCTGACTAGGACTCAGGTCAGAATACTGCAAATCCAGTTTGGCTCTGCTACCTCTTTATTACAACAGATGATAGGATAGAGAGGTAATAATTTGGGAAGATGGCAGTGACCTAAAGAAGAGGGCAGAAACATATTTCATCAAACATTTTGGAAGGTATCCTGTATATGTCAAAAGTTAAGAGGGTGCCCCAAATTTACAGGATGTTTTGTAACCACTATTGCATCATCGGAGTAAATATTTTGTACTTGTTGTCTACTGAATGATTATTCATGGAACGCACACTTCCAGTGGGTGCTAATGAGATGTAGTGTTAGAAAGCTGATGCCACAAGACAAAGCCTAACAACTTGACCTTGACCAACAACTGGACCTCTGGGTTAAGTGTAAGGGAAGTCACAAGTGAGCCCCAAAAGTATGTGTATATGTACATAATAACATCAGCTGAATTCTGATTTATAGGCTATACTGAAAAGGCAAGGATTGTAAGGAAGCTGCTAGGTAATTGTGGGCTAGAAGATAATTTGTATCCAAAAAGCTGAATAGACTGCTTGTTCCAGTAATAGTTTTTATCTAATGCTTCATAATGCTATGAAGTGATCACAGCTACTCAAAGGCCTAGAGTACAGATTTTGGCAAAAGAGTCTGTTCTCTGAAGATAAAACTAATAAAGTACAGATAGGCTTTTCATTACTAAATTGGCCACTGGACAATTAATTCTTTGATCATGCCGACCCATTAAATACAAATATAAATTCAAAAGGTCCCATATAGTCCCCTTCTGACTAGTCATGTGATCAGAATTCAGGCAGTATATCTCTTCTCATCTGGATTAATTAGCCTCTCTGCCTCAGGACTCCCTCCTAGTCAATCCATCCTCCATAGGTACCAAAACATCAACCTGTGACTCTTCTTTGCTCAAAAACTCCATTGGTCTTCTCCAAGATCCAGTGGCTCTCTGAAAAGATCAAAAATTCTTGTTTTGTATCTAAAATCTTTTACAGTCTGGTTCCAAACTACCTTGTCATGCATTCCTTCCCTTCACAGTTTCTTTGGAACAAATTTACCTTCTTGCTGTTCTTCAGGTATAACATCCCAGGTTGTCACCATAGCTTGAAGTGCTCTCCCCCTTCTCCTCTGCCTCTTAAAATCCTGAATTTCCTTCAGAATTCAACTAAAAGACCACTTCCTTTTAAGACTTTGCCAATCCCCCAAGTGAAAGTATCTTCCCCCAAATTGCCTTGTATTCATTCATATATACTTTTATGGGCATACACTGTCTCCTCCATAAAATATAACCTGTATAAACTGTATGAGGGCTGGTATTGTCTCTTTTTTTTTTTTTAACTCTAGCACCCTAGAGTTCCTAAGAAGGATTTATTGATGGTCCTCCTGAATTCAAGGCTGGTGCTCTATCCACTGCGCCACCTAGCTGCCCCCAAGAAGACTACATTCTAATAGGGGAAGATAGTGGTGGGCAGGGAGGGGTTTTATAATCAGGAATACCACAGGGATGGTGACATAATGTAACTGACATGTACTTTCCAGGAATGGCAGTGTGGTCCATTCCCAGACCCAAGAATGGAAAGGGAAGAGGTTTTTGGAACCATTCGTGAGGGCCCTCAGGACACTCTCATAGCTGTTAAGGATAAAGGATGAGGATAAGGATAAAGAAAAACAAAGATTGCCAGAGAGCAACAGCAATGTGGGGGCTTGGCTATTTGTGACTTTTTTTTTCATACAATATCAACAAAATGCAAAAAAGACCCTTAGAATGAGGCCCATCTTCAAGAAGCTAGGGATAAGATTCACATATAGGATGGGTGGTGATCTGGGTCATTCAAGTGAATACACAGACTGATAAAATTCTAGACTCATTGGAATAAGAAAGTCAAGTAGAATTGGAGCTGGAACATTTTAGAAACAGATGATGCTGACAAATTCTACAAAATAACTTCTTGCTTAATAAAAATTAATTCTTACAATTATATAATTTCAAAATTCTATAAGACAAGTATATTTACAGTGAGAGATAATTATAGAACAGTAATAATACCTTAATTCTTGGAGATTATTTTCACTTATTCTAGTAACACCTGTAAAAATAAAGTAAATCTTTTAGACATCATCATCAATATTTTTTTCATTGTCATGAGTATTAATTTGAAAATGGGTCCAATCAATACTGAAAAGATTCAATTCCAATAATGACAAATTTTTCTCACATTTATTTGCTGGATCATCAAATAAGTTTCAAAATATATTTATCTTCTCATATTTCCACAACTCTTAAGTATTATCATTCCCATGCCACAGGTGAAGCAACAGACACTGGATTATTAAGGGCCTAGCCTAAGTAACAGAGCAATAAAGTGAAATGCAGGTCCAAGTCCTAAGCCCATACTAGGGCATCTTTGTGCTACTTTATTATAATTTTATTAACTATTCTTGTTTCCAGGAGTATTTATCTTATCTAAGATGGGTGATGAGCATGCATCCACATCCCTTTCTTCAAATGCAAAGTAGTGACTGCAGCTATTCCAGAACTCTTCCTTTGTATGAATGAACTAAGGATATTCCATTCTCAAATTCATTTTATTCTATGTAGTACGTGTGTTTGACTTTTATTTTCTTGTTTTCTCTGCTTAACAAAAGAATCATTTGAGTGGAAGGGATTTGCTATTTAAAAATTGTCCAAATGAGTTTCAGTGGATTAAGAATTCATTTATTAAAAACCTAAATGTAACAGATCCTGAATTAACTTATAAGAGCAATTTACTGACATCAGGGAAGTTGAAAATGTACTTGCCAAATCTGACCAAAAATATTTGCACCATTGGTAGAAGAGATTGAAAATTTGATATGACTTAAGAATCTCCAATGATATTTCTTCCAATTAAAACTTAAATCTCAAATTTTTATTTTATGCTATGACAGCCATTAAAATCAAGAATCGATTTATAAAAAATTTAAAACTAGACTTCTAAACTACTACACTCCAGAGTGGTAAACAAAGACTTTCAAAAATAATTAAAACATTCAATTACATTGCTCTAAAAAAAAAAGTAGTTATATTTCAATGAGAATAACTAGGGATTTTCTATCTTTCAAGAGGTTTTCTATCTTTCATAAAATAAAATTTATTTCAAAAAGATTTCATTTTTATTATATTTTTTTAAATTTTTATATATTCTTAATGTATATATTAGGACAGCAGTATAATTTGTAAATATACATATTAATGGGAGCTGGTGCTCAAAATTTTCTCTGTGGCAAGAGCATATATTCTGTTAGTTAATAACCCAGTTAGGCACAGGGAGAACAGCTTAATGGCCAATTTAATGTAAAGGGTATGATGTCAAAGACAAGGTAAAAGGTCACCAGTAGAGTGCTCCATAAACTTGGACTTGGACCTAGGCTAATAAACATTTCTAATACTGTTGTTGAGTCATGTCCATCTCTTCATGATCCCATGGACCATACCATTCCTAGGTTTTTCTCAGCAAGATACTGGAGTGGTTTATCATTCCTTCTCCTATGCATTAAGGCAAAAAGAAGGGACTTGCCCAGAGTCACATAATTAGTATGGGGCCAGATTAGTAGGAGGAGGTCTTTCTGACTCCAAGCTCAGTGCTTTTAGGTTCTTCCTATTCCAATAGTCTTAAATCAAAGAATAAATGGCATTTTTTTCTAGTATATAAACAACATCAAGATATGAAGTATAAATTAGAATACTGAACTAGAGTCAGGATTCAAAAGATCTCACCAGATTTAACACTCAGCTTCATGTATTACTAACTGGATGGAGCACAGAGCTTCAAAGCAGTAAATTTAAATCTCATTTCAGACACCAACTATATGATCCTGGGAAGTCATTGAGTCCTATTTATCTGAAAAATGGGTATAAAATAGCCATCCTCATTATTGTGAGGATCAAATGAAATAATATAGAATACTTGATCTTTGAATAGTACTTAAAGAATTACCAAGTTCTTTAAGTATTATTCAAAGAGCAATTATAATAGTACTAATGATAATGTACATAAATGTGTTCAAAAAACTCAACTTCACAAATGCAAGGTATGGAGGAGTACAAATTTAATGAGTAGACAATGTGATACAGCAGACAAAAACTAGATTCCATTTTAAATTGCACTAAGGCAGGCATAGGGTTCAGGATTAGAGGTGATCACCTTGATTTACCTCTCCTGCCCAGGTTAAACTATCTCTAGAAAACTATGTTCAGAGTTGGGAACCTCCTGGATGTTGACAATTTGTAGAATGTCCAGAGAAAAGCAAGTATCCCAAGATCATACCCTGTGAGGAGATGAAGGAAAAGATGTTCAGCAAAGAGAAACCCCAGATGGGATACAGTCATTGTCTTAAATGATCTGAATAACAAGCAAGGGGAAGGCAGAGTCAGTTGATTTCTTTCAGATTCTACCCAAAGGTGAGATTCATGTGTACAAGTTACAGAGAGGCAGATTGAGCTTTGCTGTCAGGAGCAGGCTGCCACAGGAAACAGTGTTCTCTCACTAGAGGTCTTCAAAAAAGGATTACCATTCACAAAAGGACTGTGTTTAAGCAAGAGTGAATGGTCTATGAGATCCTTGCTACCTTAGGAACTGTGATCTTTTCATAGCTCTGACCTACAGGAATCTGAAAATTCAAAGATGTTAACAAATGGCTTTGCACAAGATGTACATGTTCAACAGTAAGACATTGTGAACCAGAAAACCCAAATCAGGATAAGTTTATCCATGCTGAAGGCTGGCCAGACTGGCAATACACAAAACTTTTCAACAATGAGACTGAAATGAGATTGAAAGGTAGAAGTCCTAAGAAATCCCTGCAAGACTCAGGAAAGGAGACCAACAAGCAGATCTATCACTTGTGACCCAGTTCCTGGTCAGAGATCCTAGGTGGACTAAGAAGGGAACCTGTGACTTGGTTGTTATTGTTTTTCAGTCATATCCAATTCTTCATGGTCCTTTTTAAGAGTTTTCCTGGCAAACAGTGGTTTACAATTTCCTTCTCCAACTTATTTTATAGATGAGGAAACTAAGGCAAATAGAGTTAAATAACTTGCCCAAGGTCACACAGATAGTAAATGTTGAGGTCAGATTTGGACTCCAAGATAATGATTCTTCCAGACTCCAGGAGTGGCGCTCTACCCACTACACCACCTAGCTGCCACTTGTTTGTATGATGTGTATGGGGTGTTCAGGGAGGACTAGTAGTTTGGGATGAGGGCCTCCCAAGCTCTTTTCAGGGTTACTCATCCACCTTTGGTGTCACCCTCTCACCTGTGGCTCCAATAAGTGGTAGCATGCACAGCAGTCACACTCTGGAAAAACCATCTCAGCAGAAGGGTTAAATCAGGCTGAGGGTGACCATCAGGTCTCAAACCCATCACTGAGTTAGGGGGAAGTCTATCCCAAGCATGTGAACACTTCAACCAGTGGAATGAGGGGATGAAAACAATTTGTTATAATGGCCATGAAGGCAGCTGAAGCAGGCACTATGGAGGTCTTAGAACTTGGTCAAACATCAAAAAATGCCAAGGACATCCAATTGTGTTCGAGGCCATCACCAGCTGTCCTGACTTTTGTCTTGCAATTAGACTGATGACTCTGTAAGAGAAGGTGAGGCTGAAAACTTTGTGCAACTCTGCTACACTTAAATTCAATCTACTCAAGAGTCAAGACCTCACCCTAATGATGTTACTGATCCTCTTCAAAATGAAGGACAAAAACATGTTCAACAGGACTGGATTTTCTGCAGCATATAAATCAGATCTGCTAAATAGTTACAGGAGTTTGAGACATTAATGTCAATACAGAAATTTGGATGTGAAACAAAAAAGTATACAATATATCAGAATTACTAATATTTACAAGATGTTACAATACAGGGGATATGTGAAACAAACAAGCCTTCATATGCAAAACTAATTTTCTTCTAAGTAGCTAATCTTTTTCCATTCACCAACAGACCTTTTCAAAAATTTCTGTCAGGACTTCCAGGCCTGTAGAACAAAGGCCATTTCAAAATATAAGTCTACAGAGAGCTTTTCCTTGGAAGGAATGGAATCTAAGCTGAAATTTCCTAAGGGTGACCTAGACTGGGAGCAACCAAAACTTGCACAAATGGTTTAAAACAGGTTCTACTTAACAAGTTTTTAAGTGGGTTTAAAAATTGTGATCTAATACTTCTTAGAAATAAGAAAAAGGGGGTGGGTCAGTCAGGTAGCAATAATATTCAATGGCCTTGCTCTTCCTAAAGCAAAAGTCACATTTGTCATCTTGGACTTTGGTCAAAAATCTTCTGTGCCTCATTTCCTAAAAAACACAAACTCATACTGTTAAAATCCTAAACAATCTGCTTCCCATCTGATCTTCAAATTCAAGAACAATGATTACCTAAATGTGATCTTCCAACTGTCACATCTGGACATTACACAAGTCAGCTCCCATACTTTGAATGCACACCACTCTCACTGCCATTTTTTAGAAATGATTTCTTCTTTTAGACTTAAACCACCTTCTTGATTTCTTGACATTAAGAAGCTACTAATGGAGCCAAGAGAAGCAATTCAAATCTCTTGAATGCCTTCCATGTGCAAGGCTCTATACGGGATGTTGTTGTTGTTCATCCTTCACTCTCAGAGGACCCATGACATAAGCAATGTGCATTCACGTGCCAGTGAATTGGATCTGAATGAGGCAAAACTCTGCAAAGTTGTCACCCTTGATCTCTCCTCCAGAGTTATTTGAATCCAGTGGCAAGACCCTTTACTAAGAATTAAGCATATGACTGCAGAAAGTTCTCAAAGAGTTTATTTACATCCCCAATTAAGAGAATATACAATATTGAGTTGTTTCAGAAGTCTTTTGAGACACCCCATACAACGTGTGCAGATTAGAGGGGAAAAAAGTCTTAATACAATTCAATGAAAACTGAGGCCCGAAAGTTTTCTCCCCTTTTTTAGGAGAAAAAGGTGCCCAAATTATGAGATCTATCCAAGCCTCAAAACAGAACTTTTACATCAGTTCTCTTCTGAATAATGAGAGGCAGGAAAGTTAAGGACTTGCGATTTCACTAATGAAGTAAACTCTAGAATACAGTGATCCTCAAACTTTTTAAATAGGGGGTCAGCTCACTGTCCCTCACAAAAGCTCACACTCTGTCTCCGCCCCTCAGCCCATTTGCCATAACCCGGAGGGGGGGGGCGTAATTTGAGAACCCCGCTAGATGAAGAAGCTGGTCCTTATTTACAAGCTGATTAAAAAAAAAAAAAATTGCTTCAAGACAATGGAGCAGTGAAGTTGTCCGTGTCAGAATCCAGGAGATTCAGGCAGCCCGTACTCAGAGGCTCACGCTGTAATGAATGTGAATGCATCCCCCCAGCCTCCAAACCATAGCTTAGGCCTGGGAAGGGACGGCCCACTCACTGACTGGGAGCCGTCAGGCGGGGACTGAGAACAAGAACCATTCCAGAACTAACCCTATGAGACGCTGGGATGTGGTCCCTTCCAGCAGTCGTAAAGCCGGCTTACTCTGACTACACATGCGGTGGGAAGAGGGATAGAAAACGAGTTTCTAGTAAAGATTTCTTTTTTAATAGAAAGGATCAATCTCAGAGGTTAATGACTTCGACAACAAGACCCTGCGGACACGGGGGAAGGGGGTGGTTGGGACGAGAAATCCCTACCATGAAGCCAATGGATATTTTGATTTTATCCGTAAGCCACCAGCACTTCGTGGGAGGCGAGGTGGTCTATCCCCTGGGTCAGGTCGAGTCTCCGCCCACCGTGACACATGCGCAGAAAGGGCTTTGCATTCCATGGGGGGAGGGGAGCGCAAGAAGGCCGACCTTCGTCCCCTCCTACCTGTCTGCGTTGCACACCGCAGAGCGCTTACTGCAGCCCTGAACTACGGGAGCAGGTTCCCACAACTCCCTCTCTGCTCAGGCGGCCGGAGGCGCTGGGGGCGGCCCCCAGCCTGACGAGGTCCCTCCCCCGCCCTGGCCTCAATGGCCGCCCTCTCGCACCAGGCCACCATCCCGCCCGTACCCGTCCCGGCGTTTCCTCTGTTTTACCTGAAAAAATCCACCCCATCCCAGGAGACCTGCAGCATCACCGGGGGAACTCAGGAGGGCTTGGCGGCCGCACCTGGAGCAACTCAACAGTGGGGGGTGGGGATGTTCCCCGTTCTCCTTCCCCCAACCCCGGCGATGGAGGCTCCTCGTTGGTAACGAGGACGGGTGGTTACGGCCTTCCCCCCCCTCCCTGCCCCTCCCACACCCCGACCCGCGTGCGCGCGCCCCGGCGCAAGACCCCAGATTCAGTCCTTGAGCCCGCCTAGACGACCGTTTGCCTGCACGAGACGGAGGAGGGGCTCTCAACCGCTTGCCCATCCTCCTCATGGCGCGCCTCTCACGCCGCCGTAACCCGGAGCAACGGGGCTACGCGAATGCCGAGGCGATGCCCAGGGCGGGCTGGAAAGTGGGAGCCAATAAATGCACTGCAGTTCGCTCTCAGGGGGCGGGGCTTGCAACATGCCCCGCCCCCAGGGCGGATGGAGCGCGCGGACTTTTCGTAGCACGTGGCGCTCTGCCCTTCCTGGGATTGGGTCTGCACCCTCGAGCGCCTCACAACCAACTGTTCCACCCCGACGAGGTGCCGGCCTGACGAGGCGGCAGACCCACTGAGAGGGGCCCTGGATTCGAATCCCGTCGCTCTCACGTGTGTCCGCTCGGCCGAACCCCCTAATCCGGGCCTCAGTTCTCTGTAAAATAGAGGCTAGGCTACCAACTTTATCCTCTCAGGACCCTTTCACTCTGAAAAATTCCGAATTCTCCCACAGAGTTTTTTTTAAATGTTAATTTTGTCCCTTTTTACCGTATGGTATGATGATGAAAACAGTCATGATCCAGTAGGCCTCCTTGGGGACCACCTCTGCATCCCCCACACCCGAGGCCCTAAATCCTAAGCCACACCCCCTTCCGATGCTGGGCCCTGGAGCGCGGGCCATCACTCTCCTCCCCTTTTTCCTTTGTGCATTTAAATTGTTTAAAAAGAAATCTTTAACGTTGACGCCCCTTCACGTACCGTTTTGACAAAATGAAGGATAGAAAAAAACAACCTCCAGATGTTTGTCCCTCTGACTCCATTCCTGTCCAAAAACTCCCCTGGGAATAGAACTATCGTCAAGGACAACCTTGTGCCCTGCAGGGGAAAATAATTTAATATAAACACTATTATTATTATTGTTACTATTAGCAGCAGTAGAGATATAATTAGCTATAAAGATATTAGCAATTAGGAGATCTGGAAAAACTTCCTTAAAAAAATTAAGTATTGAGATGGATAATAACATGCCTTCTGGGAGAACAAAAAAAGGAATTTGTGATCTGCCCGGTCCGCGAGGTTTCATGATTTCCTCCAGCTTTATCTAGCTCCATAGAAGTAGGAATTGTGGTGAGAAGAATCAAGGGTTGGACGCTTGACAAAGCCTGAAAAGGTTATAGGACAAAGGGGTGAAAGAATTAGAGTGGAGTTAAGATAGGGAGGGAAAGAGAGAACAGGCTTTGCAGGGTTCATAGTAGGAAAAAGAATTTGGAAAGGGAGGGATTGGAGGTTAAGGACGAAGAGGACCACAGAGGGAAAGATGGAATGATAGATCTTCAGATAAAGGAATTTGGAATATTGTACACATGGGTAGAGGGGAGACCAAGGGCTTGAGCATCTCTGTGTGTAGCTAAGCTGGAGTGGAGGTGCAAGTCTTAGGGAATTAAGAGATCGTGTGTCCAGTTATATTTCACTCCCACAGACCACAGTATGCAATATATCCCATGTGATTTTCTTGGGAAAGATATTGATGTGGTTTGCCACTTCTCCCCGGAATAAGTTAAACAGGGCTTAAGTGACTAGCCCAGTGTCACGCTGCTAGGAAGTATCTGGAGGCTACATTCAAATTCAGTCTTCCTGACTGTGGATCCAACCCTCTACCACCGAATGTCAGTTTCCTTTTTTTTTTTTTTTTTTTTAATTTTTATAATTTTTTTGACAGTACATATGCATGAGTAATTTTTTTAATATTCATTTTTCCAAATTATCCCCTCCTTCCCTCTACTCCCTCCCCTAGATGACAGGCAATCCCATACATTTTACACGTGTTACAGTATAACCTAGATACAATATATTTCTGTAAATCCAATTTTCTTGTTGCACGTTAAGTATTGGATTCCGAAGGTGTAAGTAACCTGAGTAGAAAGACAATAGTGCTAACAGTTTATGAATGTCAGTTTCCTGAATGCAGAAATCCAAACACCAAGAATTTTGATATCAGGTCTTCTCAACCAACATTTTATTAAATGAGTTACCTAGCTGTCTCATTGAGTACTTTAAAGAACTTGAAATTGGGTGTCTGAGAGAGTATTGTCATGTATGGTGACTTTCCTTAGTATGTGAGCAAGAGATTGGGAGAAGAAAGTCCATGAGCCAGACACTGAAACTCACTGAAGCAAAAATGATGGCCCAGATCCCTAAGGAAGAGAGGTAGTTTAATAAAGGTGCGTCAGGATGTGGCATTGAGGAAGAAAGACTATAAAATGGAAAATAATTATAATTCTACTTTGATACTTAAATCAAACTAACATAGGTTTAATATTCTCCCACACCAAATCATTCCAATATCTTTACCTTGTTAATGTCACCCTTCTACTACTACATTCTGGTAGAAATTTCCTTAAAAGCCAAATTATTGTCTTATAATTTACCTCCACTCTGGACACAATTCTATTGTGAATTGATTCTCCACCCTCAAATTATCTACCTCAGTAAAGGTCACTTCCGCTAGCTGTATGACCTTGGCCAAATCACTTAACCTTGTTTGCCTCAGTTTCCTCATCTGTAAAATGAGTTGGAGAAAGAAATAGTAAACCATCCCAGTATCTTTACCAGGATTGAAACCAGTGAATAACAAAATCTGCCCTAATCCCAGCTCCTCATTAAAATGCCTGCCAGTTGGGATTGTTTTACCTTAAACAAAGGAGGTCCAAAGGATGTACCATCAGGTCAATCAAAAGGAAGAGATATGCTTAGGCTTAAAGATCTAGTTAGCCTTCACTTGGGATCATTTGGCAGAACTTTGTTAACAGATTCGTGATGTCTGTTAATAAAATGATAAAGCTCAGAAATTTTGAGCCTCCATCTACTGTGAAGCAGCTAATCGTTCAGTGGATAGAGCACTGACCCTGGAGTCAGAAAGAGCTGAGTTCAAATCCAGCCTCAGACATTCTGTGTGACATTGAGCTAATCACTTAATCTCTTGATTGCCTCACAAAATGGACCCACTAGATCCAATGGAGAAAGTATTTTTGTCCAAAAAATCCCAGTGGGGGGTCAGGAAGGGTTGGACATGACTGAACAACAGACTACCTTTATTAATTTCTATTCTCACAGTGTATTCCAACCCAATCCACCCCCCACCATTATGACCAGCAAGTCATTGTAACCAGTACTGGAATGGGTAAGGTTGAAAATGGTACTATCAATAAGGAGCCATGTCTCAATGAAGACCAAAAGATAGAAAGAATAAGAAAGGTTTAAAACAAAAGGAAGTTTGGTAGTCGTGGAGCAAGCATTGCAGAGGGCACTTTTGGTTGGCTATATCGGAGAGAGGGCTAAAAGTGGATAGGTGTAAAAAACCATCAAGTCAAGAATGGGGAATGGGGTTTCTATATTGGGAGATGTTCAGGAACATTTTTTGTGAGATGAAGTTGGTTAATATCCCCCTATCAACTGTGATGTTCTGTTCTGGGGGATTCAAGGAGGACCTTAAAGCAGAAGGAAATGGGAACCTAGCCATGGTGCCCATTCTTCTGGAGAAGTTCTTGGGGACAAGAGCTGGAAGGAGAAGGTCTTGGTCAGGGCCCCCGTGGGATGGGAAGATGATGACCCCACCCAATTATGGATACAAAAAGTAAAAGGAAGGAAGGGGTGGAAATGGGGCTTAGTGATAAGAAAAACCATGGGTCCAAAGGTTTTTCTAAATTATTTTGCCATTATGTACATTTGACTATGTTTTGTGTTATGTTATAAAGATGAAGCAGTGTATAGAACACTGAGTCTGGATTCAGTAAAACGAGTTCAAGTCTGGCTTTAAGAGATTACCTAGCTGAATGACTTTGAACATGTCATTTAACCCATTTGCTTCAGTCTCCTCAGATGTTAAAAGGGAATGGCAATAACACCTTCTAAGGCTGATCCTAAGGATCAAATGAGATAATTTACAAAATGCTGAGCACAAAAGCTTCTTCCCTTTCCCCTTTAATAGCTCAGTGACCTTGGCAAGCCAATTTGCACTGACTCCTCCCTTAGAATGAGGATTCCTTCCGGAAAGATTATGTGTTTTAACTTTTGTTTGTATCCCCAGAACTTGGCATACTGTCAGGAACATGTACACATCCAATAAATACTGATATCAACCCAACTCTCCTTATGTAACTTTCCTAGAATCTACAGGCAGTCTGAAATTGAAAGGAAGTTCCCTATCTGTGTCTCTCCTCAATATTTTATCTGAGAGACTCTTCATAAATTGATTTTTGTCAATATTCTTTATATAAGTTCTTTTCCTATCTCTTTACGCAACTAAACTATTTGTATTTGCAAGGGAATTTCTTTTAGTGAATATTTACAGCCCTCTGCAAATTATTTTTTTCCAGTTTATTTTTGAAATGTTTCCTTCTATAACCACTCAATTGTATTTTATTTTCAATTCCATGTTCTTTCACTTCCTCTCTCCCTTCCCCTACTCATTGAGTAAGCCTCCGAAAATTAAAAACTTTGACTAGAAGACTAATAGGCAAATATTTTCTAACTAAAAAAAAGGTTAAGTACTCAATACATTGGCAATTGATCATTACAAAATAATTTTTCATTTAAAAAAATCAAGATCTAACATATAGAAGAAAAAGTGAATTCTTTTTAATGATTATGTATAAATACTATTATATATAAGCAATAGAATATACCATTTTCAAATGTTTACATATGCAAAAGATAAAGCATTAGTACACATTACTAAAATATAATCTATCTGCAAAAATCAATACATAAAGGCATTTGTATCAATATTTTATAGACAGCTTAAAAATCATGTATTTCAAAAACAACATGAATGGTTATAAATTACAGGTCAAAATGTAATTTTATTATTACGTTTACCATTGCAGCATTGTGTTTGGCTATGTGAGTAATCACCTTTCTGGTTTTACTTGGCACATCATAAGTAGGTCTAACCACTGGCTTAATAGTTCTGACATTCTGAGTTTCTAATTTCTAGGTTGTTGTTGACTATTATTATCATATAATTATAATTGAGCTCACTGAAGAATCCCCCAGAGCCGTACCCTGTTTTCTCTCTATGACTGGTATTGGGTTAAAATGGGACTTGATTCTTCTTTATCATCTGAATTCACATTTCCAGTTAACTGAGATCCATTGGACTGAGATCTTTGTAACTCATGGGCATGATAACATATAAACTCATCTTTGCCAGTAAAAAATATTTTTGAGGTATTTACTTCCATAAATCTTTTTGCAATATTTAGATGAGTTCCTTTCCTCTGAATCTGTTTACTATCCATCATTACTGTATAATGGATCATCAAGAAGCTTGATTAACTTCCCCATGAGTAATAGATGGCTCTAGGTGTGTAGGGACCTGACCAATTTGTTGGTCAAAAGCATTCATCATCACTATTTGGGGTTTACTTGGCAAAGATACTGGAGTTGTCATTTTCTTATTTAGTTCATTTTACAGAAGAGGAAACTGAGGCCAGCAGAGTTAAGTCTCTGTCTTTCTTTGTTTCTCTCTGTCTCTGTTCTCTCTCTCTCTCTCACTGACTTGGGGAGGGGGGGAGCATGAGATAGAAACTCCTTGAAGGAGAGATTTTCCTTGAACCTTTCCCTCTAAAAAGACCCACCCCAGGTAATCAAGATAAGTGGTTTCCTTCTGTTTATCTTGGTGGTACTAGTTGAGTCCAGGACCACTCCTACTTAGGCCTACCTAAGCTGATCTAGATTTCAGCTCAATAGGAGTTGGAGATTAGTCCAGGGACACTCATTCAAACTGAAAATTTCTATTCAATTCTGGAAAATCTCTGATTTCAACTCAAACTGCCCCTGCCTCTAGCTAAAGTTTCAATGATAAAAAAGGGGCAACCAGGCTCAACTCCTTGCAGAGAAGCCAAAGCAGAAATCATGCCAGGCCAAGGGACTTCCCTTGGCATAGCTGCCTGGGAGGACTCTCTGCCTACTGAAAAGACATTCTCTTTTCAGCATTAATTCCTCTTTATCTCTTTCATCTATTTCCCTAACAGGACTATACCCCTCTTTACCTCTCTGTTGGGATTTCTCTGCTAGGAACTTTATCTCTCTCTCTCTGCCAGGACTTGTCTGCTCGACCTTTACTTCTCTGTTAGGACCTTGCCACTAAGGAAGTCAGCCTCCTTGCAAAAAAGCTGATTTCCCAGTACCAATAAACTTATTTTGCCAGCCTAACTTTTCCGGTTTGTAAATTCATTTACAAAGGACTTGTGCCGATCAGAAGAGGGTTCCCACAACTCTCTGTCCTGCTCAGATCCTCGCCACCATTATACTTGCCTCCAGCCATATCTCTGGCTTCTACTGGTAAAAGAAATACTCTTTCCCCTCAATGATGAAAATTCTGTTCATGTCTGGTCATACCTTTCACACTTCAGTAACTTTGAACTCCTGGAGATCATTACCCAAACTCCATTCCCCAACCTACCACCAAATTCTTCATTTCCATTCTCCTCAATCTTCCCACAAAGATTCTACTGAATTCCACCCAGTCCTTCTCCTGCGGCCTCTGGAATACCTGTGCTATAGGCAACACATTTAATCTTAAAACTTTTTTCTCTCACCTCTTCTATCTACTATCTTTTTCTGAAAGCTGGCATTCTCCTGATGATATGACCTTCTTGGTCATCCTTTCCAGTAATAGTTGCACCTTCACTCATTTTCCTCAGTTCATTGGTCAAAACAGAGGAATTAGAGTACTTCTAGCTCTCCATTGCCACTTCCATGTTCTCCTACTCTCATCTCTCAGTAATCTTTCTTTTTTTTATTTTTTTTATTTAATTTTTATTTTATTTTATAATTATAACTTTTTTTTTGACAGTACATATGCATGGGTAATTTTTTACAACATTATCCCTTGCACTTACTACTATTCAGATTTTTTCCCTTCCTCCCCCAACCCCCTCCCCCAGATAGCAGGCAGTCTTATACATGTTAAATATATTACAGTATATTCTAGATACAATATATGTGTGTAGAACCGAATTTTTTGTTGCACAGGAAGAATTGGATTCAGAAGGTAAAAATAACAGTTTACACTCATTTCCCAGTGTTACTTTTCTGGATGTAGCTGATTCTGTCCATCATTGATCAATTGGAATTGGATTAGCTCCTCTCTATGTTGAAGATATCCATTTCCATCAGCATACATCTTCATACAGTATCATTGTTGAAGTGTATAATGATCTTCTGGTTCTGCTCGTTTCACTCAGCATCAGTTGATGTAAGTCTCTCTAAGCCTCTCTGTATTTCTCCTGTTGGTCATTTCTTACAGAACAATAATATTCCATAACATTCATATACCATAATTTACCCAACCATTCTCCAGTTGACGGACATCCATTCATCTTCCAGTTTCTAGCCACTATGAAAAGGACTGCCACAAACATTTTGGCACATACAGGTCCCTTTCCCTTCTTTAGTATTTCCTTGGGATATAAGCCTAGTAGTAGTATGGCTGGGTCAAAGGGTATGCACATTTTGATAACTTTTTGGGCATAATTCCAGATTACTCTCCAGAATGGTTGGATTCTTTCACAACTCCACCAACAATGCATCAGTGTCCCAGTTTTCCCACAGCCCCTCCAACATTCATCTCAGTAATCTTTCTTTTGAGTTCATGCTATTCATGTCTACCACCAAATCCTGGTCAGAATCTACCATCAAAATTCTGGTAGCTGTTATCTATTGACCGCCAGTTCACTTTTCTTTCTTTGCTCACTGAATTCAATACCTGGTTCACAATTTTTCACTCTTGCCCAATTCCTGTCCTTATTTTAGAGGACTTCATTATACATATTAACTTTTCTCAAATATCCTACTCAGTTCCTCAACCTCCTCATCTCCCATGAGCTACTCTTCTACCCTACCCAAGACTCACACAAAAATCAATGCCATGACCTTGTCATACTTCACATATATACTATCTTCTTCTATGTTCATAGACTCCACCTTTATCCAATCATAATCTATTGGCTTTTTTATTTTTTCCCTCTGCCTTCTCTTACAAAACTCTACTGTTCATCTGTACCATGACTTTCAATCCCTTAACTCCAATTCCCCTTTCTACCCTCTCCTCTTTTCCCCATTTTAATCCTTAGTGAACTAATTCAACTCTTCACTGTCCTCTCTTAAATCCCTAGCCTCCTTATCATATAGCCAATTTTGCCCAATCCAAACTATCCTTGGATCACTCCCACCAAAGGAGCTGCTTTTGCTCCTACATATATTCTATCGAATAAAAATTTTTTAAAAATCATACAACCATTTTGTGTTCACTTCAGGTTTGTTGCACAACCTCAACTGAGCCCTCACTACTGCTAGACAATTCTACTATACTTCCCTTATGAACTCATTATCCCATTCTCCACTATGGTCCTTTCAATACTTTTCATTCCTTCTCAAACTTCTCATGGTTCCCTGTCCTGAGTGGAGACTCAGGAGAGAATCTGGATTTATGTTCTATAGAAAAAATTTGAAATTATTTGCCATGATCTTCCTCTTCTTTCTTTTTCATCTATTATTCAGATGCTTTCTTTCTCTATCTTTTCCTTCAACCCATCTCACATGATGAAGTCGCTTTATTCTTACTGTCAAGATATTAGGAAACATCCTATTTTCTAGTACTAAAGCCCAGCAAGAAATCTGTGTCAAAACAACAATCCTTTGAACTCATTCTCTGGATGATCTCATCCTCTGGTAAAATCATACAATTTTTGGATTGCTTTGATCTCTATTTCCCCTGGAATCCTAAAGGAGCTGGTATTGAAGCCAACATACCATTTTCACGATCAATTAAATCTCCTAACATGCTAACTGAACCAAAATGTGCTTTGTATCTTCTGTTCCCACCATACTACCTCTGGTTCTGTGCCTCACTGAATGATTAAAATTTGAGACAATTTGGGGACTGTTCCCAAAAGACCTACAAATGCCTGTCCCAAGAATGGCAACAGTGGAAACTGTTTCCTGAAGACTTATTGGGTTCCTCTTTTTTCTGGTTTTCATGTATAAACCTACTCCTGCCACAAGCCATAAAGAAGCCTTTTTTCTCAGGACTTCTGCATGCAAGCATTTCCCTCACTTTGAAATTAAATTTCTGTTTGATTCCTGACTCTCCTGTCCTTAGTCTGCTTTATTCACCTCTTGCCACTCACAGATTAGGTCTGGTTGACATTTTCAAGGCTAACCCCTCTGCTTGTTCAAGTGTTTTCATTCTACTCCATGTCCTTTAACAGATTACTTCCTCTGTCATTCCCAGTTTTTCACTTATTTTCATTCTCTCCATTTAATAGCACATTCCCTACTGTCTATAAACAAGCTTATGTCTTCCCCAACATCTGATCCTTCTATCTCCAGAAACTATCTTCCTATATCTCTGTTCTTTGTAAGGAAGCTTACAAATAAATAATCTAGAATAGATGTTGCCACTTTGCTCCCACTCTCCTTAAATGCTTACAACCCAATTTTGGCCTTATTATTCCACCAAAAATGCTCTCCCCCGTAGTATTAATGATCTTTTAGTTGTCATATCCAATGGCCTCTTCTCAATCTTCATTTCCCTTCACCTTTCTATAACTCTTGACTTTGTTGATCACTTTCTCCCCTTTGATATGCTTTTCTATTTAAATTTTCAGAAAATTACTCCCACATGGTTCTTCTCCTATATATCTGACCTCTCATCTATTTTTTTTCTGGCTCCTCTCCCAGATCATGCTTTCTAACTATAGGTGTCCCTCAGAGTTTTTCCTGGATCCTCTCCCTCCATATTATTTCACTTGGTGATTTCATTTAATATTAAATACAGATTATTATTATTTTATTTTAATTATTATACTTTAATATTATATTGATGATTATCAGATCTACCCATCCTATCAAACTCTGTGCTAACTTCCAATCTTACATTTCTAACTGACTTCCAGACATCTTGAATTGGATATCCAGAAGACATTTTGCATTTAATATGCCCAAAATATAATTTATTATCTTTCCCCCTAAATCACTCCGTTTCCCATCCCTATTACTGCACAGGGCACCAGCATACTCTTAGTCCCTCAGGCTCACAACCTAGGAGTCTTGTTGGATTTCTTACCATCTCATCCCTCATATCTAATCTATCATTAGAACCTGTCTCTTTTACCTCTGTAGCATCTTTTCAATAAGCCCCCTTCTCTCTGACATTGCCACCATTCTAATGCAATCCTTCTTCACCTCATGCCTGGACTATTGTAATAGTATGCTGGTGGGTATAGCTGCTTCAGATCTCTCCCCTCTCCAATCTATCCTCCATTCCACCACAAAAAAAAGATTTTCCTATAGTGAGTTTCAGAATATTTTACCCTTCTCCCCACATAATAAACTCCAGTGACTCCCTATTCCCACCAGGATCAAATACAAAATTCTCCATCTCGCATTCAATGAGCTTTGTAACAGCCTCTTCTCACATTTCCAGGGTTCTTAGTCCTTGATATGCTCTTTTGTCCAATAATATTGGTCTCCTTAGTGTTCCAGAAACAAGACACTCTTATTTTGAAGCTCTGGGCATTTTCTTTGGTTTTCTTCCATGCCAAGAATGGTCTCCTTCCATCTCTCTATCTCCTGGTTTCCTTTAATTCCCAACTAAAATTCCACCTTTTTACTGGAAGCCTTCCCCACATTTTAATTCTAATATTTTCCTTCTATTAATTTTTTTTTTTTTTTTTTTTTTTTACTATTTATCCTATGTATAGTTTGCTTTGTAAACATTTGTTTTCATGTTTATCTTCCCCATTAGATTGTAAACTCCTTGAGGGAAGGGATTATCTTTTACTTCTTTTTGTATTTCCAGTCCTTAGAACATAGTAGGAGTTTCAAAAGGTTTTTTGATTGACTTAAAATATATATGTTAGGTTTTTAGGAGAGTATAAACTCACATGAATCTTTAGTAAAAAAAAAAAAAAAAACTAATTCAAACAGGGCCTGCATTAGAAGGGAATAAGGAAGTGATAGCACATTGTACTCCTATCTCACATGGACCTCTATCTGCATCATGGATTAAGAAGGACGTTGATAAACTGTAGTAGTATGCTGAGGAGGCTAAGGGGGTTGGTGAAGGGCCATAAATCCATGGCATTGGTTGAAGGAACTAGGGGTGTTTAACTTTGCAAAGACAAATTTCAGGAGAGAAGAAATGTAAGAAAAAAGCATTTTGTTAAATATATAAGTATTTAAGCCTTTACAAGTATAACCTCATTTATACAGCTATTATAGGAGTGTATAGTTATACTTGTAAGCCTTTACAAGTATAACTTCATTTGATTCTCATAACAATTCTGGAGCATAGCTGCTATTATCCCCATTTTACAGATAAGGAAACTAAGAGGTTAAATTAGTAGTTAGGTTATTTCAAATCCAGCCTTATATCCACTAAGTCATCTCACAACCTAAAATAGTTGCTTCCAAATATTTAAAGCACTGTCATATATAGGAAGGATTAGATTTGATCTGCTTGACTCCAGAGAACAAAACTGTCAGCAATGGATGGAAGTGACAGATGCCATTTTAGGCTTAATGTTGGAAAGAACTTTGATCTTTAACTGTTTCCTATTTTTACAAAATCCCTTAATGTTCCTGATGTGTAGTTGCCTAACCTCTGCCTGAAGATCTCTGTGAAGGAGGACCCTCCCACTTCTCTGGGCAGCCCAGTTCCCTCCTGAGACTTTCTAGCCACTCTCTGGACTGTTTCTCATTAACACAAAATAAATCCAAGGAAGTGGATTCCAGGGAGTCAGACGGGAGGGAATTAAGGACTGACTAATTGCTCGGGGAGGAGGAGAAGGGGAATGGAGGAGCTTTCTGAAAGTCTCTTGGAGAGCAGCTCAGCTGTGTCATTTGGTTTTAATTGTTTTCTTGTCTTTTTTTTTTTTTTTTTTTTTTTTTTGCCATTGGCATTGTTTTCCTGGTTCTGCTTACTTAGCTCAGCAATGATCTGTGTTGTCAAAGGAAGAGAGGAATTCTAACCCATTAGCTTTTTTTGGCTGCCAAGTCACATAGCTGACTCCTAATTCGTCCTCTCAATCTATTAACCCCTTTCTGCCTCACCTACTACACTGATGCTTTTCTGCCTGAAATTTTTGTCTGGGACTCCTCTTTTTTACTGTCCCCATGAATATGATTGAGCACCTAGGTGCCTCAGTGGATGGAGCACTGAGCCTGGAGTGAAGAAGTTGCTGTTGTTGTTACCTGACATTGAAATCAGACTTCAGATCCTTACTAGCTTTTTAATCTCTGTTAGCCTTAATCTACTTGGAGAAGGAAATGCAAACACTCTATATCTTTGCCAAGAAAACCCCACAAATGGTATTGGCATGGTGTGGTACACAGGATCAAGAAGACAAGACTCACTAACAACTACAAAGAGTATATTTTAAAATGATTTTCTTTAGTCAATATGTGGAGCTAGGTGATAGTATTAGAGGACCTGGCTTGAAGTCAGCAAGACCTGAAATGGAACCCCACCTGAGACAAGAGCTGTATGACCTTGGGCAAGTCACCTAACCTGTTTGCCTCGGTTTGTTCACGTGTAAAATGAGCTGGAGAAGGAAATGGCAAGCCATTCTTGTATCTTTGCCAAGATAACTCCAAATGAAGTCATGATAAGAGATTATTAGTTATTCTCTCCCCATTTCCTTCTGTTTTCTGTTCACTCTCTTCCATATTAAATTGTACATTGTCTTTTCAACTACTTGTCAATCAGTCAACAGACATTTATATCAGGCATTATGCTAAACGCAGGGGATACAAAGGCAAGCGGAAAAAAAATCTACTCTCATTCTATGTGTACATTATTCTGATTCTCCTCACTTTCCATGATCTCATATCACCGTTCCCCAAATCTCTTTCTGTTCCCCTATTTTATCCTCTTTGATGGCTCTGTGGTATCCCGTTTCTCTGAGGTACTACGGTTTTGGCAGAGTGGTTCAGTAGCTAGAGCACTGGCTTCCAGGTCAGGGGGTAAGCTCACCTGCCGAGGCTCAGCCTTACATCCTTACCCCTAGAGTTTTTCCTTAAATACACGGGAGCCTCCGGCCAATTTGGCTCAAAGTACCAGGATGTCCTCTGCCAGAAGGGTGTCGGCTCAGGCTGCCTGAGCAAATAGAAGGGCGTGAGTGCTTGGTTTCGTTTGTTAACAGGATACCTCAGAACTGAGCGAAAACCCAAAGGAAATAGGAGTAACTGATAGGAGGGTGGGACTCGAGGAGGTAGAG